>NC_084619.1:27608230-27918230 GCF_033978795.1 Nerophis ophidion
AATCATTCCCAAAAAAGTGCCGGTCCACTTTAAAACCAAAACGTTGCCATTTTTAAATGACTACAGTTTTGTGACATGTCTGTTTTACTTTTTTTTTTCTACAAAACTAAACAACTGAATGAACATCCTCCAAGTCTGGTGATTCCATAACGTTGGCGGGGGGTTGTAGCTAATGCCCAGATGTTAAAACTACGATATAAGCAATGGAGAAGCATATCGTACGAAACATTTTTACGTAACATATCGTTAAATCGCACAGCACAAACTACATAACCTACCCAGTGTGACCGCAAGACACTGGAGTCTCGGCCACGTCGGTGGTGACAGCAGGAGAGGGAGTGTTTTCCTCTTTATTGTCCTTGAGAAGAATAATTGATGAGAATGAGAAATGCCTTCACGTATATTTCCACGCACCCCCACTGCCCTTAATGATCTTGGCAGTCCGCTGTGGAGCGAGATATCATAGGAAAATAAACGTTGGACCCCTCTCACACATATTTTGTGCTGCCAGGACAAACATGACAGCTGTTATTGTAGAGAACAATTACATGCATCTTAAGAAAGCCTTGTCATACTGTGAATAGAAGGAGGAACGCTGGGAGGAGCATGTTCTCCAAGCACCAGGCCACGCATACACATGTTTGTGCATGTGTGTGTGTGTGTGTGTGTGTTTGTGTGTGTGCGTTTGTGTGTGTGTTCTGGCAATGCTTACTTAATGGGGACATTGCTTGGTTTACACAGTCACCTTTAGGGGACCTCTGATCGTATAAGGACGAAAAAAGCAGGTGCCCTAAAAGGGAACCTCTTTAAATGATAGTCAGATCCATTCTGAAGATGTGGTTTAAGGTAAGATAAAATAATATTTTATTGATACCACAACAGGGAAATTTGGGTTACTTTGTTTACGTGTTTCTGACAAGACTAGGACTACGGTGTGGATTGTTTTCTGGTGCGAGGCGACTGGATCGGACATGGCGTGAAGGTAATGACATCTTTTAATTTTAACCCTCAAAAGTACTACAAAAAAAAGGGTATAAACAAAAACTCGCACAAAGGCAGAACTATGGACGTAAAACAAAACTTGCAAACTATGGCATGAATAAAGAAAACTTACTTGGAATGAGAAAACAGCATGTAAAAGAGCAGCATGGATCATCAGCATGAATAACAAGGGTGTATAGATGTTGATGTTGCCAGGCTGACTGCCTGGCAACTACAGGCTTAAATAGTGATGTGGTGATTGATAATAGGTGCATTAGTCCAAATAAATCAGGTGCGTGACATGAGGACAGGTGAAAACTATTGGGCTGTCATGGAAACAAAGCAGGAAGTGAAAAAACAAGAACCTACAAAATCCAAAAACCAAACAGAACATAGCCAAACTAAACATGATCACCAGAATATGACAGTTTCAAATATTGGTAAAAGAGAAAATTAATTTTCTCAAAAAGTGATACATTTGTTGTCCTGGCATTAATAGTACTGTGATTCTGTATGGTATGCATCCTTAGTTAAAACTAATATATTTTTCCAAAAACCAAATCTGGTTTAGTGTTCCTTAGGATGACATTTTTATACAGCATGATTATAAAACATTATTACCTTAAAGTATGATTCACATTCAGAATTTTCCATGCTTCTATATATTGTAGTTGGAGTTGGAAACAACTTCATTACTTCATTACTTTGTTCCGTTTATATTTACATCTAACACAATTTCCCAACTCATATGGAAACGGGGTTTGTATATTATATATTTTCTCTTCCTTAGCTGTGGTTTCCCATGGTACACGCTGCTGCCTTTAGTGCAGATGTTCGATTCCCAGCCAAGGCCCCAAAACCCAGCCATTAGGTAAATGGTAAATGGGAGGATTTGCCTCATGAAGGGCATTGAGCAATAAAAAGCCCAACAAATCATTTGACTGACTCACTAGGGAAACCCCTGGTGGGAAACGTAAACAAACAACAACAACTTCAGCTCGTTATTTAGGATCATCAGTTTGAATGAAAATATAATTAAAAAATATATAAAATACATCATGTTTTGACAGGAGGTTTTTCAAAGTGTGGGAAAGCGAGTAGACTATCCCCTCAGAGAACATAAAATTACTTTTAGCCTTGCTTTAAAAAATCCAATCAATGTTTCAAGTCAGAGTAGTTCAGAACATATCACAGCGGTTGACATCAAAATAATTCATTTCTGCACACTCTGAGCATTGCTATTTTTTTTATAGAATTTAATATAAATCATTTTATCAGCTCTACTTGAGAAACAATATGTTTTGGAGTTTATTAATGGAAATATCCCCTCTTGCTGAAAAAAATAAAATCTTTGCTTTGACATAGCTGAAGTGAGCTTGTCTTTTTTTATTTTTCTCAAGCTGCTGCATCTCAAACAAAGTATTCCTGTTCCCCGCATACCTGTCAAAACCCCCGTATTTTGGCAGCACTTGGAAAATATCAGCATAACACATACTTCAACTAGTAAAGTCAGGCCTTCAAAATAAAGGCACACCAGTAAAATAACAGTTGCGCCGCAACTTTTCAACAAGCACAATTGCCCTCATTTTTTCACAAAGTTCCCTTTTTTTTTAAATTCAAATGTTGACAGATATGGGGAATGACAAAGAGATTCAAAGTCAGACCTAAGTGATCAGTTTTTAAAAAACTCAACAGGTTCATCCTAGTATCTGTAATCCATCCAGACAAAGAGTATAGTCCTTGCATTGTGTCTTGAGTCAACACTTTTCATTAAGTGCCCTCAGTTTAGTTAAGCAAAGTGAGACCCTTGTGTCTGTTTAGTCTGGATGGGGAGAGTTGGTAGCCATGTGTCCTTGAAGGAAAGCATTGGACACATCATGGTTTGGAAGAAAAACAACAATGTCTGGAAGATGTGTTGCTGGGGGAATCATGCGGTTTAAAAACCAACCCAAGGAAACAAGTCTCACCTCACATCTGAGACTGTTCCCATTGCCTCACCGCCTGTAGTACATCAGCATAGATCCACCACGTTGCCTCAGGAAGAAGACACTGCAACTAGATGATATACATATTTGTACTCACATTGCTGACACTGTTTACAGACACTTGGGTGTCCTTTTCCCGCTATAACTCTCTGAGCCGTCGTCTTCATCCTGCAGATCCAGGAACTGCAAGATGGATAGACAAAGATGGAGAACAAGAAGTAAACACATGGAATTGTTACAGAGTTGCTGATACTGTATAACTGACAATAAAGCAAAATAAGGAAAGGAATATGTCAAATATGGCATTATATTTGTGTCTTAATTTTTAGGTTGCAAAGGCAGATTTTGAGGAGAGAAAAATATATTTTGCAAGCACAGACATCTATTCCTCAATTGTTCTACCTCTTATACCTTTCAGGGTCGCAGGGGGTCACTGGAGCCTATCTCAGCTGTATCCGAGCGGTAAGCGGGGTACACCCTGGACAAATCGCCCCCTCATCGCAGGGCCAACACAGATAGACAGACAACATTCACATTCACATTCACACACTAGGGTCAATTTAGTGTTGCCAATCAACTTATCCCCACATCTGAGGTCCTCTCCAAGGTTTCTCATAGTCAGCATTGTCACTGGCGTCCCACTGGATGTGAATTCTCCCTGCCCACTGGGTGTGAGTTTTCCTTGCTCTTTTGTGGGTTCTTCCGAGGATGTCGTAGTCGTAATGTACAGTCCTTTGAGACATTTGTGATTTAGGGCTATATAAATAAACATTGATTGATTGATTGATTAAAAATAAATCTTTAACATCAATATTTATGGAACATGTCCACAAAAAATCTAGCTGTCAACACTGAATTGTTGCATTTCTTTTCACAGTTTATTAACTTACATTCATATTTCGTTGAAGTATTATTCAATAAATAAAAATAACATTTTTGAATCGTTGCTGTTTTTAGAATATTTTTTAAAAATCTCACGCACCCCTTGGCATACCTTCAAGCACCCCCAGGGGTACGCGTACCCCCATTTGAGAACCACTGGTCTAGGCGAACGTATCACTGTCCTCTCCCCTCGAGGTGAGCTATGATGTACCTGCTGACGGATCGAAGGTCCGTAATATCATCGCTCACGTGCACAATACGAAGGTCCTGCAGTCCTGGGTCCAAATCCAGGCTCGGGATCTTTCTGTGTGGAGTTTGCATGTTCTCCCCGTGAATGCGTGGGTTCCCTCCGGGTACTCCGGCTTCCTCCCACCTCCAAAGACATGCACCTGGGGATAGGTTGATTGGCAACACTAAATTGGCCCTAGTGTGTGAATGTGAGTGTGAATGTTGTCTGTCTATCGGTGTTGGCCCTGCGATGAGGTGGCGACTTGTCCAGGGTGTACCCCGCCTTCCGCCCGATTGTAGCTGAGATAGGCGCCAGCGCCCCCCGCGACCCCGAAAGGGAATAAGCGGTAGAAAATGGATGGATGGATGGACGTGCAGTGATTTCTCCAGATACTCTGAACCTTTTGATGAGTTTACGGACCGTAGATGGTAAAATCCCTAAATTCCTTGCAATAGTTGGTTGAGAAATGTTGTTCCCTAAACTGTTTGACAATTTGCTCACGCATTTCTTCACAAAGCAGTGACTCTCGACCCATCTTTGTGAATGACTGAGCATTTCATGGAAGCTGCTTTTATACTCAAACATGGCACCCACCTGTTCCCCATCAGCCTGTTCACCTGTGGGATGTTCCAAATAAGTGTTTGATGAGCATTCCTCAACCTTTTCACTCTTTTTTGCCGTTTGTGCCAGTTTTTTTTAAACATGTTACAGGCATCAAATTCCAAATGAGCTAATATTTGCCAAAAAGAACATAGTTGTCCAGTTCAAACGTTTAATATCTTGTCTTTGCAGTCTATTCAATTGAATATAGGTTGTAAAGAATTTGCAAATCATTGTGTTCTGTTTTTTTTTACGATTTACACAACGTGGCAACTTCACTGGTTTTAGGTTTTGTATTACATATTACATTTAATCTAAAAAAACAACTAAAAAGAAAGCAATCACCATATACTATTTCTCCATAAACTACTTAATAACTATTAAAGAACAGTAAAAACTTTAAAATGCTTTTTTTTGCTTAATAAAGACAATAACAGCCCATCAAGGTAATAAAAATTAATCAATACATTAATAATACATACAAACCAGATCACACTACAATTTAAGTTAGAGTGTAAAGTAGTTCACTATATTTAAAAATAAAATATTTCTCTCTGAGCAGGACACAAATCTGCTGACAGCAACACACATACACACCACAAATGTAAAACAACTTTTTCTTTTTTGTTTGGGTTATTTGTCTTCTTTTCCCCACTTTGTGGACCTGGCCGCAAGACGGAGGATGTGAACACGTGACACAACCGGGAAGTGTTGCGAAGGCGAGAGCGTCCCTATTAACATCGCTCCAACTGCGGCTGAGGGAGTCTTTCCAGGACCCACACTTCCTTTACCGCATAGGCTGGATCCTTGGAAGGATGCAGCTGTAGAATTGGGACCTGACAATTGACTCCATCAGGAGCAATCTTATGCTCACTTGATTTTATTGAGACAAAGATTGTTTATGTATTTAATATTTGTTTACTTACTATGGTATATTATTTATTTACTATTTATTTGTTCACTGACTTGGTCAGAGAACTATCAATCAATCAATCAATGTTTATTTATATAGCCCTAAATCACAAATGTCTCAAAGGACTGCACTAACCATTACGACTACGACATCCTTGGAAGAACCCACATAAGTGCAAGGAAAACTCACACCCAGTGGGACGCCAGTGACAATGATAACTATGAGAAACCTTGGAGAGGACCTCAAATGTGGGCAACCCCCCCCCCCCCCTCTAGGGGACCGAAAGCAATGGATGTCGAGCGGGTCTAACATGATACTGTGAAAGTTCAATCCATAGTGGCTCCAACACAGCCGCGAGAGTTCAGTTCAAAGCGGATCCAAGACAACAGAGAGAGTCCCGTCCACAGGAAACCATCCCAAGCGGAGGCGGATCAGCAGTGTAGAGATGTCCCCAACCGATACACAGGCGAGCGGTCCATCCTGGGTCCCGACGAGCGGTCCATCCTGGGCCCCGACTCTGGACAGCCAGTACTTCATCCGTGGTCATTGGACCGGACCCCCTCCACAAGGGAGGGGGGGACAGAGGAGAAAAAGAAAAGAAGCGGCAGATCAACTGATCTAAAAAGGAGGTCTATTTAAAGGCTACTGATCTCAACCACAAGGAAGTGTTTTAAAATGGGCCTGATTAAAATCATCACAGGTCCCCTTTGAAATCGAGGCTGTTTTTGTTTAAATTACTTTGTAAAGCAGGCAGTTTACAGAGATTAACCATGATTAATCCACATTCAGAAGTGTTGCTAGTCTGACTAAAAACAATCATTTGACAGCACTAAATACAACACGTGCAATGAAGATAAATGTTTCCTATCATATGCTGGGTGTGAAAATAAACAATCCCAAGCAAGAAATGGACGATTAAAAATGAACTCAACTGTAATCTGGTGGAATCGAGTGAGATTTCCTTTTCAATTAAACATTAATAATATTGGAAAATGTTCTGCTTAAAATTATTGATCTTAGTCAAATAAACAGAACTGCAACTACATTTTATATTAAAACAGTCTCTCTTAACTGGGCATAATAAGTATCTTAGACTCACATCCGTGAAATAACAAAAAAGAAAAACACACAGTGAGTTAAAAAAAATAATTTCCAAGTATAGTCTGCATCGCAACGTCCGGGGAAGGATTCAGTGATAAATTTCTCGATCTTCTCTGACCCGGCTTATGTGAGCGGCAATAACAAAAGTGCTCAAACGCGGGCCCCTCATGGGTCCGTTTACTCAGTGGTGCAATGTTTGTGTTCTCAGAGGCCACACAACCGCCCTTATCGGGGGCCCCTGCCTGGATCACTACGCCCTTCCAGAATGCTGCGGCCGCACCGCATCGAGTATTCCGACACTGCAAACAAGCCTCACATAAAGTAAAGATGGAAGGAGCAAAGGGCGAGGAGGTAAAGACAGGGATGAATAACGCAGGATTCTGATGCCTGGGGTCTTGGATATGCTCCATAAAGTGGGCCTACTGGAGGAAAAGAGAAGAGGAGGGTGGATGTATACAATTCTCCATCCGCATACCCTGGAGGGGTGTTTGCTTTGACTGCAGAATGGTTGAATAGGCAGGCTTAAGCCCCTGCAGACACGCAGGGCTCCACTGGCTAATGCTGGGCTGGATTAGCAGGCAACAGGATGGAAGAGAGTCTGAGTCCCCAAATCTCCACAAACTAAACACCGGATTGATCACAAAGTGATTAGAGATCTTCCCTTAAATTGGTAATGTACAGAAAACAAGAACACACCAGAGAAAAACAAACTGTCATTATGGCTTGGTGACAAAATTCCAGAGCAAAACGGTTCTTAACATTTTTTTTTAAAAACACAAAAATAATTTGTGACATGCAAGTTTAACAGAATAGTAATTTGCAAATCCCTCCAGGATTTTGCTATTTTGATTTATCTGTGTTTGTGATTTTTGCTCCCTAAAATGCTTCAATTCGCAGCAACCTTTTTCAGAAAAAATGTTGATGTTTTGATGCTTGTGTTTTTCAGAATTTAAAATTATCAATGTTGATATCTATTGTTCCTTTTAAACCTCAAAAAGCACACAATTTTAATACAAATTGGAAAACAAATACTGTGTTGATATTATACTCGTTCCACACCGCAAAGACCTAAAAGTAGACACTAGAAGACAGTAAAAACATTCTCATGCTCATTGTCAAATTACTGTACTATAACAATAGTAATAATTATGATTTCCAGTAAGATAACAAAGGCTACCTTATTGTCCACAAGTTGCAGATATTATTTATGGTTATGTTACGCTTAGAAAGTGTTTGTGTCACAATCCCACATGACTTTGTTCTTTATTTTCCTGTTTTTGATATAATTTCCTGGCCTGGTGCTCTTGTTTTTGTTTGGCCTCTTTGTTTTTCAGCACTTTTGCAATGTGCTCCCTGTCCTGCTGGCACACCTGTTCCACAGTGCTGATGACTGTATTTTACAGGCTATTGAGTGTACGGGTATTTAAGCCTCCAAATTTTTTAATAAATATATATGTTTACATTTATTAACCCCACTGTCAGGCTTTCCCCTGACAGTTTGTCTATGTTTTAGTTTTTTCCTCTGCATTTGTCTGTTTCCTCTGTGTTTAGTAATTCCTGCCTTTAATTCCTGTCTAGTGCTCTTATTTTGTCAGCTTCCTGTCTTGTTCCCTGAGTGCTGTGTTACTCCTCAGCTGCGGCTGATTGGCACCTGGCCACACCAGTTGCCAATCAGCCCGCTCCTATTTGTACCTGCTTTGTCTTGTGTCAGTTGCTGGATCATTGTATTGTTATTTGTATTGTCGTTGCCACATGTCACTCTTGTCATGTCGTTTTGTTACAGTTACTACTTGTCGTGCTACATTTTGTCCTGGTCGTCATAGCAGTAAGCTGTTTCTGTTAGCATTAGCCATTTCCAGTTTTTCCTGTTTGCTACCCGCTAGCTTCCACGCTACGTCCTTTTTTATTTCTTGCTAGCTTCTATGCTAAAGACCCTTAGTTTGTTATTCCGCCCATGTGCGCGCTTTTTGTTTGTACCCTTTTAGTTTGTACCCTTTTAGTTTTGTTTTCGTCTTAGTACTTAATTAAATCATGTTTACTTACCAAATGCCTGCCTCCTTCTCTGCATCTTGTGGTTCGACATCAAATAACTGTGACACGCACCGGACCATAAGTCGCAGGTTTTTATATACCTGTACGAAAGATTTTGTAATTATTTATTTACATACCTTATTTGTTTCCAAACAGTGTCTGTAACACGTCAGTAAAACGACTGAGCGGATAAAACCAAAGTCATTGTCATGGACCTTCCAGCTTTCCAATCAGCTAAACAGACTCAATGACTCCACGGTGACGATTAGGTGAATTTACGAAACTGAAACAATACAAAAACGGATTAAATGGTAAATGGATTACACTTGTATTGCGCTTTTCTACCTTCACAGTACTCAAAGCGCGTTTATACTATTTCCACATTCACCCATTCAGACACTGATGGGGGGAGCTGCCATGCAAGACCCTAACCACGACCCGTCAGGAGCAAGGGTGAAGTGTCTTGCTTAAGGACACAACAGACGTGACGAGGATGGCTGAAGCTGGGGATCGAACCAAGAACCCTCAAGTTGCTGGCACGGCCACTCTACCACCCGAGTTACGCCGTCCCAAGATTGCCATTGCAAGTTAATAATACCAACACAGACATTCATAAACGTGGTAGCACTAGGGATGTACATCTCTTTGTGATTGACAATTAGATTCGGATTGTGATCCATGGGTTAACGATTTATTTATAAAACAAGACGATTCGATTCAATTTACCGTAAGAACGATTCGTTAAGATTTGCTACAGTGTATGAACGATCTTATTCTATGGTTAACATTTGTTGCGGAACACATTCTTTTCTACAGCACGAAATAACATAAACATTCCTTCCTGTGCATACGCTCTTCCTCATGTTAGAGGATAAACAGTTAGGACCTTGGCACCAAGCACTCAGACTAGATCTGTCCAAGCTCAGTTTATGAGCATGAACTGATGAAGACTACTCGGATGAGAGGCCCAACGTCTTCTAAGACAACTGATCAGTCGAATGCCATGAGAACAACGATAACCTGATAAATGACAACACTCATTGGCACGTTCATCTTCGAATATAAAAAACACACATTTTATAAGTGTGACATGTTTCCAGTATTTTCACATTTTAAAACACAACATGTATCCAGAAAGATGTTAAATAAAGTAAAAAGGCAAACACATGTCACATATAGTACAAGTTCCCTTGGAAGTTACAATATTGACGGACGGTACAGCACGAAAAAGATCCGCTGTGTTGATCTTAAGTTGTGGTTCATTATTTGGCAGCCAGCCGTGACTCTCGCGTTGTTTTTAAGATAAACGTTCTACTAATTGCTATTCTCGTGCCATGTATCTACATCTATTTTCAACTCAACTTACGTAAGTGATGTAAAAAGCTCTTGACTTTTTCGACGGACAACCGTGGCTCTTGTGTCCTTTTAAAGGGGAACATTATCACAATTTCAGAATGGTTAAAACCAATAAAAATCAGTTCCCAGTGGCTCATTTTATTTTTCAAAGTTTTTTTCAAAATTTTACCCGTCCCGGAATATCCCTAAAAAAAGCTTTAAAGTGCTCGATTTTCGCTATTTGCGAAGCCACTGTCCATTTTCCTGTGACGTCACATAGCGATGCCAATACAAACAACGTGGCGGTTACCACAGCAAGATATAGCGACACTAGCTCGAATTCAGATTCGGATTTCAGCGGCTTAAGCGATTCAACAGATTACGCATGTATTGAAACGGATGGTTGGAGTATGGAGGCAGATAGCGAAAATGAAATTGAAGAAGAAACTGAAGCTATTGAGCGAATAGCTATTGACGCTATTCGGCCATGCATGTCTGCCTTAGCATCGCCGTTAAAATATGTGCAGACCAAACGATCAGGACTTTCGCATTGACACCAGAGCAACTTAAATTCGTCGATTGGTAAGTGTTTGTTTCCCATTAAATGTAGGTGGGAGGAAACGCTGGATGTAAATATAGTTTCAAATGTACATAAAGCTAGCCTAAATAGCATGTTAGCATCGATTAGCTGGCAGTCATGCCGCGACCAAATATGTCTGATTAGCACATAAATCAACAACATCAACAAGACTCACCTTTGTGATTTCGTTGACTTTATCGTTGGGAATGCATCTGCTTTGGTGTCGCAGGATATCCAGACATTCTTGTCATCTCTGTGCCATCTCTGTCGTAGCATCGCCGGTAAAAAACCAAACGAGGGACTTTCGCATCTCTTGACACTGGAGCAACTTAAATCCGTCGATTGGTAAGTGTTTGTTTGGCATTAAATGTGGATGGAGGGAAAGGCTGGATGTAAATATAGCTACAAATGAGGCATAATGATGCAATATGTACATACAGCTAGCCTAAATAGCATGTTAGCATCGACTAGAATGCCGTGCTAATCGATGCACATTCTACGTAAATCAACTTGAATCCGTCCCTGATTGTGTTGTTACACCCTCCTACAACACACCGACGAGGCAAGATGTCTCCAAGGTACCGGAAAACAGTCGAAAAAACGGAAAATAACAGAGCTGATTTGGCTTGCTGCGTGTAATGTGGTGAAGAAAATGGCGTTGACTACCTAAGTGACGTCACGTTCTGACATCATCGCTCCAAGAGCGATAAATAGGAAAGCGTTTAATTCGCCAAAATACACCCATTTAGAGTTCAGAAATCGGTTAAAAAATCATATTGTTTTTTCTGCAACATCAAGGTGAATATTGACGCCTACATAGATCTGGTGATAATGTTCCCCTTTAAAGAAAAACACTGTCAACTGATTTCTAGTTCGCCATGGTAACCGGTTTAATTGTCTACACTCAAATAATCTAAGGATTCAGAGCTGAATCTCATCGATTGAGGGGGCTTTAATCAAAGTAGCCGAAGCGGTCACTTTCTAAACCGGATATCCGGTCGTATCGGTTTGTCATTAACAGCTTGAGATGGCATATTTGCTAATGCTAACAACACTAGCTTGATTACATTACAATAGCCCGTACAAATATGCATGAAAACATTCACATGGGATGTTTAAGTAGGTATAAATTGTTTTAGATACATTATAAAACTTACAAACGTTGCTTGGAGTGATGAATGTAGAATCTTTTGAAGCAGAAGAGGTATGGATGAATACTTCAAAGAACGAAACCGTGAATACATTTTAATCCGTCAGCCTTTGCAGTGAGCAAACTTTACTAAAAGATGGTGCCATAGCACAAACAATACCACACCTTTTCAGTGTCTTTGTCGGTGTTGTATGAAAACAATTTGTTGTATACAAAACATTATTGCTGTCATGGCGAAAAAAAATTAGCTGCACCTTTTTTATAAGCCACAGGGCTCAAAGCGGGGGGAAAAAGTAGCGGCTTGAAGTCTGGATAATTCGGAACTTCTGTTAAGTTAAGGAATGTTCCCTTCTTCAGTCCCAGTTCATTTTGTTCTGTGTGCTTTCTGAGTTCCGACTAGAACCGAGTCACTTTTCTTCTGCCTGGTACCTTATAATAGGACCTCTTGCTTGCACTTTACCTACACTCTCTGCTTCTTAAGTTCACGTTTATGTTCTAACACATTTACACCTGCACCTTAAGAACATTTATGAAATGTTAAAAGTGATCCAAAGCTGTAATTTTCTTTGACGATGAAAAACTATCATCACACGCAAACATCTCTGGCATGAAACTGCTGCCTATTTGCCAGGCCAGCATTGCAAATGTAAATCTGTTATTAATTGGACAAACAAAGGTTAAATATCCATTCATCCATCCATTCTCTACCGCTTATTCCTTTCGGGGTGGCGGGGGTTGCTGGAGCCTATCGCAGCTACAATCGGCCGGAAGGCAAGGTTAAATAAATATATAAAAACTAGCAAGGCACTTTTTTTATATTACATTACCAAAAAGGCTTACTGTAGTAAAAAAGAAGCGGAAGTATTAAGGCGCGTTAAGGTCGGCAATAAAGTTGAAATATCAGGTTCAGACTCTGTGTGCTTCTGTCAGGAATCAGGACGCGACATTACTTAGAAAACCTTACTTGCACAGTATCACCTTCAAGCATTTGGCTTGGTTTGCATTTATTTAGCATTGAAATGAGGCATCGATAGCAACCTCTTTCTCCCGTCTGGTTACTACTGTTTACGTCAGCACCTGTGCCATTACGGCCCTCTTTATAATACTGTGGAGAGTAGAATGCAGACACAATACCATGCTTTGCACTTTTTAATGTTTCTCACCATGCCTTCAAATATTGCAAAAAAGTTTGTATGACCGAACCAACGCATGTATCCTCACCAAATACGCGGACAAAAACATATTTTTTACATTATGTAACTCATCCAAAATGAAAACTGTATTTCCCCTGCAGGATTAACTTGGGTTATTCAATACCAGGAATTAATTATGGACATTTTCCCCCAACCCAATAAAAAGAGATGTGATTCAATCACCCACAGTGAGACCAAGATGCCTTGCTTCCAACCCGCAACGAGCTATGCACACCCACATAATCTTGGTTTTCCCCCCAAAAAAACAAATCAAAATAGGATACAGGCTAACCAAACTCATAAAGAGGACATGTCGACAGAATATTGCTTGTTTTTACTTTACAAATGTCGAGGGTTGTGAAGCATATTCCTTCACACAGATTCCGGTTAATGTGCCAAAAGGACCCATGCGGATCAGAACTGCCTCAGGCTTCCTTTCCATTAGCAGTAACTTATCCCCAAATGTTTTCCCTGATATTAACCCCCGCCATTAGCCTAGATCACCTGCTGCTTCTTTGGGAACAGAGGGAGAACATTAATGAAGGCGAAAGAGAACCAGCATATTCTGCAGTGGACATTTTTTTTCCGGTCCACATCTTTTTCACGGTTGTGCTACAGCCTATCCCAGCCTACTTTGGACCAGAATACTCGCTGAACTGCCAGTTGTTCCAGCTGTAGACAAACATTCTCACTCACATTCACGCCTATGGTTTGAGATGGCTACCGAATCCCGACCAAAGTGTGTCAGTACTACCTGGTGCCGATTCAAGCAAAATCAAATGCCGCCATATTTCGATACATTTGTTGCACGTTACGTCATGTCCGGTTGCAGACAATGGCTCAAGCGCTTAGCAGGGGAACAAGCAGTCGAGCACTTAAAGCAGTTTCAGTCGGACTACCTCTGGTTAATGTTGCAATTTTTCATGCCAGCAAAGCAAAAAGAAGGTGCTCAAAAGTACAGTACCACTTTTCAGAATGCACTGGCTGGATGCTAATTTACATTGGATTTGCCGCACACACGCTATCGATTAGCATAAGCAATTTTGGTTACACTTTAGTATAGGGGAACATATTCTATGTAACAAAGACTTAATTTAGAGTTATTTGGACACTAGGGGAACATATTGTGAGTAACAAAGACTTAAGGGTTTGGGTTAGCGTTAGATTTATTGTAGTTTTGTGTTTTTTTATGTAAGAACAGACCATATTCATTAAGTGGTAGTAAAGGGAGAATCTTATACAACAACTTCCTTTCTTAGTACTTATAAGCAATAATTCTGAGGTTATTGAGGGAAGACTCTTAGTTGATAGCCAATTGGTTGTATAATATATTTGGGGCGGCATGGCGTAGTCGGTAGAGCGGCCGTGCCAGAAACCTGAGGGTTGCAGGTTCGCTTCCCACCTATTGACATCCAAGTCGCTGCCGTTGTGTCCTTGGGCAGGACACTTCACCCTTTGCCCCCGGTGCCACTCACACTGGTGAAAGAATGATGAATGAATGATTGGTGATGGTCGGAAGGGCCGTAGACGCAAACTGGCAGCCACGCTTCCGTCAGTCTACCCCAGGGCAGTTGTGGCTACTGATGTAGCTTACCACCACCAGGTGTGAATGAACGACGGGTTCCCACTTCTCTGTGAGCGCTTTGAGTATCTAACAATAAAAAAGCGCGATATAAATCTAATCCATTATTATTACTATTATTATTATTATAAGGCCATGCAGAATAAGGTATTAATAAGTACTTAATAATGACTAATTAAGAGCCAGTATGTTACTAATGTTCATGTTAATAAGAAATTAATTAATGGTGAATATGTTTCCCATACTAAAGTGTTACCGCAATTTTATATGGCGATTTCAACACGTCCATATTTGGTAGTCATAATAAAACATACAATGTGCAATACATACAACACAAACTGGCACTTTCAAATCAATGGCAAAGACTACTTCCTGACTATTGTAACGTATTGTAGTCAATAAACCACAGCCATCTAACATCTTGGAATTGCAACTGCATGCATAGTCTACTATATAATACCATATAATATTTGCAAATGAGACACAGACGTGTAAGAAAAGAACATAACAACTGGACAGCACTGCTCAGTAGGGATGTTCCCATCAGGGTTTTATGCTGCTGATTTTAGTCGTCCACGAGTGAGATTGGCCAATACCAATACCGATACCGATCACAGGTATTATTTTTTTCATGTTGTTTATGGTGAGTGCAATTGGCAGTTTATTAATATTCAAACTACTTTCTTATTTTCTTTTATTACATACAATTGTTAGAGCAAAACAAAGTCAACAGTATCCATCCATCCATTCATTTTCTACCGCTTGTCCCTTACAGGGTTGCGGGGGGTGCTGGAGAAGTCAATAGTACACAATATTTAAATGAATAAAATCAAAAACAACTATCTTCCACTCCTTGAAGTCCTTTGGTTTTTGCCCTAGTACTGTAGTGATTCAAATGTGATAATACAGTATCTCTCAGAAATTGATGTTACGTTTTTACTGTGTTTAGCACATTCTATTGATGTTTCAGAAGTCTTCTTTTTTGTCTCCCATCGGCAAGCTGTTATATTAGAGTTCTTGGGTAGGTTCTAAGCATCTTTCTACGCAGTTTTAGTCAAAATACAGATTGGCCAAGTGAACAAGTATCATCATAAATACTTTCAGAGAATGGTTGACGGAATTTGTTGAAAGACAAACAAAGTCTGCTGTTTTGTACCTAATAAAAGTGAAGCATGGATCACAACACATCCGTCATCATTTAAGTCATACAAGCAGAATTAACCAGAAGGAAGCAGATAAATACAATTTTTCTTTTAAAAGAAGCCCGTCTTACAAAGAAGTCTAAAGGCATGCAGTGTACAACAATCCACAAGTTTGTTTGCTCAGGGTGTGAAGCCCGCCGAGCCGTAGCTTGCCTTTGGTTGCCAGGAAGTCAACCTAAGCCAGAACGGAGCTTGCACACCTGTCCTCTGTTTGGACAACAGTGCAATCACGGCCCGGTCATACGGTCCAACACCATCGTTGACTATTTGGAGAGTATTGCAGAACTTATCTCTTATTGTAGAGCAATTGGGGCCAATTAAAAGCACACCTCCTGTTGGGACTGAGCTCCTATCTCCCGCTGAACGGCTGCTGCAGTTCCTGGACCAGGCTGAACCAGGCGGGAAGGGAAGTTCTATGCAAACATAATTTCTTCCTATCGATATGTTTGTACAGAGGAATTGGTTAGCGGGGCAGCGGTTGTTCTGATTAAATAAATTATGATGTCACCTAATATAACTACAATAAAGCTTTCGCTGAGTTCTTTTAGAGAGGTTTCATTGTTGCTGTCAGTTCTGGTTCTTGTCTGTTCTGATCTGTAAGATCCCAGTCAGTTCAGTGCAGAGACCTGCTGTAGTCATTGAAGTGCTACTGAAAATATTGTGTATCCCAAAAAGGCAAAACCGTTTCAATACACGAGGGAAGGTTGAACATAATTTGTAGCATTCGATAGGGTTGACAGGACAATTATGTACAATACTTTAGAAAGATTTAGTTTTAACAAAAACACAGTTGAATGTATCAAAACACTTATCAACAGCTTACAGCCAGAATCAAAGTGAATGGGTCACCAACACCAGCATTCACATTGTAAAGGGGGACTCGGCAGAGCTGCTGTCTTAGCCCATTATTTGCCATTGGATCAGGCTATTTGACAAAATAAACAGTTACAAGACATTAAGCTAGGATATTATGAACATCGAATTAGTTTATATGCTGATGACATCATGATTTATTTGAAAAATCCAGACCCCTCTCTACTAGGGTTGGGTATCGTTTGAATTTGAACAATTCCAGATTCCGATTCTTTGTTTCGATTCCGATTCCTGACGATTCTCAATTCCGATTCTACTTGTACCATGCCGGGATCAATGTGTTTGACAGGTAGTCCCTGGAAGGTGGTATGTATTTTGGGTTGAGAGTTTTCACCATATCTCTGCAAACATAAACAAACATGTAATGTTGCTGTTACTGTTTAGCCCAGTATCAATTAGCTTAGCTCTAACGTTATTGCTTAACTAACCTAAATGTTGGAGATTCCACCTCTGTAAAGGGATGCAGTCTTTTGACTATGTGTGCAGTGACCTTTCTGTGGCACTCTTCCGTCTGTGGCACCGACATCTTCCCCATTGCCGCTACGGTGAACGGGGTACGCTGAGCACATCGCGGAGCCTGTGGGGTCAAAATTAATTGCGCGATTCATCTGCATTGATAGATGATCAATAATCACATGCATCAACCGGTTAAATTTTACAGCCCTATTTAAAATGTTACTGACCAATATATGACCACCTGGCAAAACTCCTCCTGAGAGCCAGCATGCTCTGCATTGGATATTTGTGGACTTGCATAACGGGGCACTTTATTTTCTGAAATGTTTTGTTATGAAACCGCATGACTGCCGTTTTGTTACCCCAGTGATGCGA
This sequence comes from Nerophis ophidion, assembly GCF_033978795.1. Lineage (NCBI taxonomy): Eukaryota > Metazoa > Chordata > Actinopteri > Syngnathiformes > Syngnathidae > Nerophis > Nerophis ophidion. The sequence continues at coordinate 27,625,699 of NC_084619.1, forward strand.
GAACCAGGAGAGGTGAGAGCAGGTAAGATGACTTTAATACTCATCAAAAACAGAAAATAAAGCAGTCTAGCAAAAATGTTCCAAACATAGGTTTATCATCGAGCACTGAGGAGTGCTTGAGACAAGGCATAAATAGCATACATGTTGGTCGACGGCAGGTGTGGACCAGCTGCCAATCAACTGCAGGTGTGTGAACAAAAACAGTGCTCAATGGAACAAGCAGGAAGTGGAAACCAAAATAAGAGCACTAATAGGAAGTGAATACAAAAACAAGTTAACAAACAGAAAAGAAGTGACCGATCGTCACATGTTTAATCAATCAATCAATCAATCAAAATTGACTTATAGTGATTCCTAAAGCCCAAAAAAAGTCTGCGGGCTATAGAGCGTTTTCCGTTCGGGCTTTGAATGCATATTTCGTGCCGGGACATATGGTACAATACAATAGGCAAGATAGGCTGGAGCTAGACTGTGTAGTATTTTATACGTAAGTAGTAATACCTTAAAGTCACATCTTAAGTGCACAGGAAGCCAGTGCAGGTGAGCCAGTATAGGCGTAATATGATCAAACTTTCTTGTTCTTGTCAAAAGTCTAGCAGCCCACAGTATAATAAACATTGATTGATTGATTGATTGATTGATTATATAGCCCTAAATCACGAGTGTCTTAAAGGGCTGTAAAAGCCACAACGACATACTCGGCTCAGATCCCACATCAGGTTAAGAAAAAACGCAACCCAATGGGATTTCAATGAGATCTAGGATACAATGGATCTAGCATAATATTGTGGGAGTCCAGTCCATAGTGGATCTAATATAAAAGTGGGAGAGTCCAGTCCATAGTGGGGCCAGCAGGAGATCATCATGAATGGAGACAAGTCAGCAGTGCAGACACATCCCCAACTGATGCACAGATGAGTGGTCCACCCTGATTCTCGACTTTGGACAGCTAGCGCCTTATCTGTGATCACCCAATCTGTGCCCCTGTGCAGAGCAGAAAAGCAACTTCAGATCAACAATTTAACTCTGAGAAGTTTTTTTAAGTCTACTGCAGATGACCAGGGTTCTCAGAAAGATATTGTACTAATCAGCCAGGACGATGCGTGTGCAACTTTAAGTAGTGTGCTACCGCTAAGTGCTAATAAGTTTATACATCAACAACATGATCAAAACAATCCACACATATTATGTACGCGTGACCAATTCAATATCTTTTCTGCTAAATATCCTCATAGTTGATCATTTTAAGTTCTGCAAGCTTGACCTGAACATGACACACAGCAGACGGATATTGGACATTGCCACTAAATTCATACCATTGCCTGCATGTCTTTTATGATCCTAGGAGAAGGGAGCATTATGAAAAGTGAAAAATGCACACACATTATGCTGTTTCCTTTGGATGAACTCTTTGGTGTTTACGTCACCGGCCTGGCCCCGTTTGACCGTTGCAGTGGTGATGATTCACAGCTTGGCCATTAACACTGAGGGAGCACAGTGAATATTGATACAAGCCTGGCAACATTTACAGATCATCTCACACACACACACACACACACACACACACACACACACACACACACACACACACACACACGCACACATACCAGTGTGTGACGTCAGGGTCATGTCTGCTTGCTGAGCTTGTGTGAGTGCATGTGTGCACATGACAATGTGTGAAATAGACCAACAGCTGAAAGTAAACGCACTTAGCCTGGACAACACTGTGGGCAAATAAATAAGACAAAACATTAAATCATCATATTTTATTGTACCTTATCCTAGAAACAGACAGTACAATGTATGTTAAATCATGTCCCTGTGTCGCGTGTCCACTACTGGCAACAACTTTGGCACCAAGAGAAATATTTGTAAAAAACACACTTTTAGATACATTTCTTTTAATATTGTGGCTAAGACTATTGCATTTTTCTCCAAACAAAAATGTTTTACTGTTAGTGTGAAACACTACACGCTTGTGATGGATCAATGATGCCTCTGTGAGCGTGTGCCACACTTACTGGTTGTATTTATAGCATGTTAATAACTGATAAAGTATGATAATAATTAGAACTTAGCAAAACATAAATTGGTGTTTATTGTGTCTATAAAGGTTCTCATTCATCCAGGTCATTATGATCTCAGTGCATTCAACTGAATGCAACTGGACAGTTTGGTTTGTCTTAGAAAAGGTTTCGTCTCTCATTCAAGTAGGTTTCATCAGTTCATGCTCATAGACTTCGTTTGGTCGGATCTAGTCTAGCGGCTGGTGCCAAAACCCCAAACAATTATACTCCAACACTTCAACCACTATCGTTTGCATTGACAGTAGGATTATTTCTTTGCATCAAAACAGTTGTTTTTCTCATTACGATAGGGTGAAACAATCCTTGCCCAGGCTCATTCTCCTGGTTTGGAGTACAAAAATGTGGGGCTTTGGCACCAGCCACTGGATTAGACCTGACCAATCTATGTCTATGAGAATGAACAAGGGTTGTACCATATACCGGTATTAGAATAATACCACCATACTAATGAATCATATTCGGTATTATACCGCCTCTGAAAAGTACCGCTCAGCCACAACAACTTCTTTCATTTTTTTTTATAATGTATATTACGTTAATAAACTCGGGAAATATGTCCCTGTTCACATGAGGACTTTGAATATGACCAATGTATGATCCTGAAACTACTTGGTATCGGATAAATACCCAAATTTGTGGTATCATCTAAAACTAATGTAAAGTATTAAACAACAGAATAAGTGATTTTTCACGGACAGGGCGCATTCATCCTTGCGCTCTGCTTCGCTCCTCGGATGCGCCGTGCTCGTCTCCGCCCTGCAGCAGCCACCAGCTGCAATCATTTACCAGCAATCAGCACACCTGGTGGGGGTGAAGGAGCTGCCTTCATAAGCCTGGTCAACTTGCCACAAGACGCCGGAATAAAGTCTCAAACCTTCCTTGTGTGCGTACTCACTCCTGCCTCTCGACCACGCTTCCGCCCTTTACCTGACAGCAATGCTCCTCTCAACAAGCACCTTCAAAACTTACGGTAAAACCCCTCCAGTTAAATTATACACATAGTCTTGCACCCATTTCCTTTTGGTTAACACACATTATATTCGACATACATATATTATATTATATAATATATATTATATATTATAATAAATGCATGTCAAATATGATGTGTATTCTATTCTATTCTATACATAGACCGCAAGGATGAGGGCGCATTCCTTGCCGTGACATGATTGTTACATTTTAACAGAAGTGTAGAAGAAAATAGTAAGCAGACATTAACAGTAGATAAACAAGTAGATTAATAATGCATTTTCTACCACTTGTTCTTATTAATATTGACAAAATAATAGAATGGTAAATGACACAATATGTTACTGCATATGTCAGCAGCTAAATTAGGAGCATTTGTTTGCTTACTTACTACCAAAAGACAAGTTGTCTTGTATGTTCACTATTTTATTTAAGGACAAACTTGCAATAAGAAACATATGTTTAATGTAGCTTTAGATTTTTTGTTAAAATAAGGCCAATAATGCAATTTTTTGTGGTACCCTTTATTTAGAAAAGTACTGAAAAATATCAAAATCATTTTGGTACCGGTACTGGTACCAAAATATTGGTACATCACCAGCATGAACTGATGAAGCCTACTTGAGTGAGAAGCGAAACATCTTCCAAGAAAAACCAAACAGTCCAGTTGTGATTGATTGAATGCACTGAGAATAAGTGTTAATTATTATATTTCAAACAAGTAGCTGTGCATGTCAATGAGCCAGATAGAAAACAGGAAAATGACATTTATCTTTTTTGGTGCTATAGAATCAAAGTTACCTACACTTTGGAACTGATTTATCTTATTTCACTAATAAACTATTTGTAGCGCCTAATTTCGGGACTTGATCCTGGTGCATGGACCTTACTGTACTTTACATTATCTGAAGTTAGCGCTTTTGGGGCAGAATAAAGTCTGCTTTTTTTAGGGCCATTTAGATCAGTTATAAAGCAATCAGCATCATGTCGCAGACTTATCCGTGAAAGATGTAAAAGAAAATATGGGACCAATGACTTACACATGTCTAACAGTGCGCAATGGTGTTTTTTTTCATAATCATACATATTTTCCTTTGCTCATGAAAATTGTTGGTGGATTGCCTTGAGGGGGAGCCAAGCCCCGCTGTAACCGCTGAAAATCAAACACGCAGGGCACGGTCCATCTGAAAGTCTTTACAGGCTTCTATGTTCGTTTCATGTGAGCCTTCTTCCATCGTCCCGCCCGTCATCCTCGGGGCTGTGTAAGCTCTGTGGTTTTGGCATGCCAGCACACTCAAGCCGGTGGTTCCCTCTGGTGTGGAGATCCACTTTTCCTCTCCCACACGGCTACAGTTCACAGATCAGTTATCGTAATTATCATTTCACCACACAGAGATTATACCAAATGGCTGCCGCAGCGTTTGGAATGTCAGCTTGATTCGCAAGATATGGTTTTATTCCGCAGTGTCTGTCTTTAATTCGGTCTCTTGCAGTCGTGGGAAGGAGTAACACACAGCTTGAAATATACTGTACTACAAGTTTATTTTTTACGAGATTAACAATAACACCATTTTTTCAAAACTGACTTCAAGAAATCAGAAATCAGCATAGATGAGACTATATTTGTATTTAGTTTGTTTATTGAGATATTTTTACTACAGTAAATATAAATATATGAATATTGTCTTAAGAATACCAGAGCACCTTAGAGCTGCAGAGAGCATTCGTGTTTTTAAAAGCTGGCTCAAAGGGGAACTGCACTTTTTTTGGACTTTTGCCTATCGTTTACAATCACTTTAGAAAGACAACAATACACACGTCTTTTTTTTTTCTTTTAGGATTTTAAAGAGGATAAAAAACACTTCAAAGATGAAGCTGATTGTCCGGTTCAAACACCAAACAATCTATTAAACAAGACAAGAAGCAAGGAATCACACAGAGACAGAGTTAAATTTTGCTCATGAGGAGAACGTATTTGGCTACACACTCAGTTACAGTTTCACCCTTTTTTCTAAGGTACAGCCCGACGCGCTCCTCTGTTTATTCGGGAGTTTCCGAATCAACATCACTGAGACTGCTTCCAAAGTAGACACAATATGTGATTATTCAGAATGGAAATGTGCTGACACTCGTGATTTCACCCTGTCTGTTTTGTCTGCTTTGAGGTACTCAAAGTCCGTCCTTGGCTGCCAGCAGGCAGGGTCTGGAAACAAACTGCTGCTGCGAGACAACACGCAATGGAAGATTACAAGTTGTGTGCCTTTGCACGGATAGAAAAGTAAAACTTGAGCACAATAGATAATAACTATAGCAATGGGCTTTAAGCATAAGAGTTGTGTGATAACATACGTAATTATTTTAACAATAATGGTGTAGACTTCAAAACCCTCCATCAACATTTCGTCTACACACTGCAAGTCTATATATAATGTAGTAAAAGACACGTTCATGACAACATGTAATATGTAAAATATTTACCACATTTTGATAATTTTAATCATTTAATCATTAATGATTTCTTCCGCACATTTACAAAACCCAAAACCAGTGAAGATAGCGCATTGTGTAATTCGTAAATAAAAACAGAATACAATTGTTTGCAAATTCTTTTAAACTTATGTTCAATTGAATAGACTGCAAAGACAAGATATTTAATGTTCAAACTGAGAAACATAATTTGTTTTTGCAATTAATTATTAACTTTTTATTTATGGCAGCAACAGGTTGCAAAAAACTTGGCACAGAGGCATTTTTTACCACTGCGTTACATGGCCTTTCCTTTTAACAACACTCAGTAAACGTTTGGGAACTGAGGAGACCAATTTTTGAAGCTTTTCAGGTGGAATTCTTTCCCATTCTTGCTTGATGTACAGCTTAGGTTGTTCAACAGGCTTCATAATGCACCACACATAACCAATGGAAGACAGATCTGGACTACGGAGGGCCAGTCTAGTACCCGCGCTCTTTCACTATGAAGCCACACTGTTGTTACACATGGCTTGGCATTGTCTTGCTGAAATAAGCAGGGGCGTCCATGATAACGTTGCTTGGATGGCAACATATGTTGCTCCAAAACCTGTATGTACCTTTCAGTATTAATGGTGCCTTCACAGATGTTTAAGTTACCCATGCCTTGGGCACTAATACACCCCCATACTGTCACAGATGCTGGCTTTTAAACTTTGTGCCTATAAAAATCTGGTTGGTTCTTTTCCTCTTTGTTCCCAAGGACACAACGTCCACGGTTTCCAAAATCAATTTGAAATGTGGTTTCGTCCGACCACAGAACACTTTTCCACTTTGCATCAGTGCATCTTAGATCGATTATTGACTGATTAATTGATCGATTGATTGATTGATTGATTGATGGATTGATTGAAACTTGTATTAGTAGATTGCACAGTTCAGTACATATTCCGTACAATTGACCACTAAATGGGAACACCCGAATAAGTTTTTCAACTTGTTTAAGTCGGGGTCCACGTTAATCAATTCATGGTAAATGAGCTCGGGGCCAGCGAAGCCGGTGGCGTTTCTGGGTGTTGTTGATAAATTGCTTTTGCTTTGCATAGTAGGGTTTTATTTTGCACTTACAGATGTAGCCACAAACTGTCGTTAATGACAGTGGTTTTCTGAAGTGTTCCTGAACCACTGTGGCGATATCCTTTACACACTTACAATAGCACCAGAGGGAACGAAGGTCACAGCCTTAATCTGGACAAAGTGGCTGGGGAGAGGGAAGTCTTGGCCTCTCTGCTTAGGCTGCTGCCACCACAACCCAACCTCGGATAGGCGGGACAAAATGGATGGATGGATGTTTTTCAGTCAGTACAGATTGGTGTCCTATTGCAGTGTAATGTGCATTACTAACTCAAGCCGTTTCGAGCTGACGCAGAAGCGAGCTTATCTCTTGTCGTAGTTAGCGTTTACGGCTCATACCGAAGCAGGCCGATGTATTAGTACGCTAGAAAAAGAGTTCCTCAGTGTTCGCTCTTACAATAACAATGTCACTACAGCTCGGTTATCTTACAGGTAACGGTACGTAAATTAAGTTATGTTGACGGTTTTTGAATGCATTTTTATGTGTTTTTTGCGGTAGAATTGATTGCTCCCATTCGCTGCAATGCTGGCTACCTCGAACCAGCCGATTTGTACTTGTTAGAAAGTGGAAAAAAAACAAAAAACTTTTATCTTCTTGTCTTTCATAATGATTCTGAACGATTGGCAAAATTCCCCCCAAAAGTGCAGTTACCCATTAAGAAACATATTTTTTATTTGGATTTTAGTTAGTGTGTATCAGTTTTATTTATCATTTTGTGCTGTTATTTTTTATCTTATTAGGTGTGCTATTTTTTATTTAGTTTTATTTATTTATTATATTTACTGCATATGTATGTACTGATCCTCTTTGACATCATGTAGTGCCAAAACGTACACTTCACAAATGAGTGTTTCTCATCTGGAAGAGATATTTATATTCGACCGAGCTGAGGATGTTAAAATGCTTGGCTTGTGTTTGGCCTAATTGGGCCTGTTACAAAAGAGTGCTCTACTTTGATTGCACACTAGAAGAAAATCAAATTACTTCTTTTGCAACCAAACCTTCTTCTTCATCCTCCTTTGTACTTCTGCTGCTGCGAGTCTGGCTGAGGCCACATGTCCATCATGAACATGAAGCTTGCAGCAACCTGTTCCAATGAGGGATTTCTGGGTCATTCATCAACATTATTGAAGTGCAAGGAGCCTGGGACAGGTGCTGACATTCGCTCACAGACACATCTCAGAAGTTTTACACAAACACCATCAGAAATGTGGTTAAAGTTATTAAATAATAATGTCTTACTGGCCCTGAAATGAAAATGAAAACAAAAGATGGATGTGCATATGTCCCAATTTAGCTCCTGTTCTTTTATGAACTTCAGATCATTTTTATAATTCTTAAGTAAACTTGAATCTAATTTGTTGCATTTTTAACTGCAAGCTTTGATTTATATTGTGTTGTTTCGCTTAAAGGGGAACATTATCACCAGACCTATGTAAGCGTCAATATATACCTTGATGTTGCAGAAAAAGACCATATGTTTTTTAACCGATTTCCGAATTCTGAAAGGGTGAATTTGGCGATTTAAACGCCTTTCAATTGTTTGCCTGTCGGAGCAATGACCTTTCACCCGTGACGTCACATCGTGAAGCGACCCGCCATTTTCTCAAACACATTATACACACCAAGTCAAATCAGCTCTGTTATTTTCCGTTTTTTCGACTGTTTTCCGGTACCTTGGGGACATCATGCCTCGTCGGTGTGTTGTCGGAGGGTGTAACAACACGAACCGAGAAAGATTCAAGTTGCACCAGTGGCCGAAAGTACCTCCTTTGTTATGCACACTGCACCGACAGCAGTTCCTCAATGAACTTGTGATTGAAGAGGAGGATGATGATGAGGGGGGTGAGGGAGAGGAGGGGGAGGAAGAGGAGAAGGAAGAAGGGGAGAAAGAGGAGGAGGAAGAAGGGGAGAAAGAGGAGGAGGATGATGAGTGGGTTTAAGTTGCATTTGGGGTTGCGTTTGCTGCAGTATTATTGTTTTGATGGTTTTATAGAGTACTTGGTACCATAATTTTATTTTGGCTGTATGCTGCTTTATTTAAAACTTGGAATACTGTAGCCTTTATTTTATTTAAGTGACACTATTATTGTTCTGTTTTAATGGTGGGTTTTATACTTGAGTACTTGGTACCATAATTTTATTTTTCCCGGTAGGCTGCTTTATTTAAAAGCTTCATTTATTTTTAGTATTGTATTCGACAATTGTTGCACTACTGCGATGTTGAGGGCTTGTTGATCTCTTGTCTTTTGATATTTTAGTTTTTTTGCTTGTATGTTTACAATAGCTTTTACATTTAAAGTGTTTTATACGAAAAAAATACTGGACAGTAACCATTGTAACCAAATAATAGCCTGGTGCACACTGGTGCAAAAATAAATAAAAGCCTTGTGCAAATAACCGCCTGCTTCTTTTAAATGCCCGTGTCCAAAAATTATTTTGTGAAATAAACACCCGGGCTACTATTTGGTAATATACGGTATATAAAAAAATGGGTATTTCTGTCCGTCATTCTGTCGTAAAGTTTTTTTCCTTTTACGGAAGGTTTTTTGTGGAGAATAAATGATGAAAAAAACACTTAACTGAACGGTTTTAAAGAGGAGAAAACACGAAAAAAATTAAAATACATTTTTGAAATATAGTTTATCTTCAATTTTGACTCTTTAAAATTTAAAATTCTACTGAAAAAAAGAAGAGAAAAACTAGCTGATTCGAATCTAGTAATTTTTCCAGATTAGGAATAATTTTAGAATTTTGATGACATGTTTTAAATAGTTTAAAATCCAATCTGCACTTTGTTAGAATATATAACAAATTGGACCAAGCTATTTTTCTAACAAAGACAAATCATTATTTCTTCTACATTTTCCCGCTAATTTTTTTTTAAAGAAATTCAAAAGACTTTCAAATAAGATTTAAATTTGATTCTACAGATTTTCTAGATTTGACAGAATAGGTTTTTGGAATTTTAATCATAATAAGTTTGAAGAAATATTTCACAAATATTCTTTGTCGAAAAAACAGAAGCTAAAATTAAGAATTAAATTAAAATGTATGTATTATTCTTTACAATTAAAAAATACATTTACTTGAACATTGATTTAAATTGTTAGGAAAGAAGAGGAAAGGAATTTAAAAGGTAAAAAGGTATATGTGTTAAAAAATCCTAAAATCATTTTTACGGTTGTATTTTTTCTCTAAAATTGTCTGTCTGAAAGTTATAAGAAGCAAAGTAAAAAAATAAATGCATGTATTTAAACAAATGAAGACCAAGTCTTTAAAATATTTTCTTGGATTTTCAAATTCTATTTGAGTTTTGTCTCTCTTAGAATTAAAAATGTCGAGCAAAGCGAGACCAGCTTGCTAGTAAATAAATGAAATTTAAAAAACAGAGGCAGCTCACTGGTAAGTGCAGCTATTTGAGCTATTTTTAGAACAGGCCAGCGGGCGACTCATCTGGTCCTGACGGGCTACCTGGTGCCCACGGGCACCGCGTTGGTGACCCCTGCTGTAAAGCACTTTGGTTTGATTTGAAAATTGTTGTCAATTTGCTCTATAAATAAAGTTGCCTTGCCTTGCCAAAGGGATATGAGAATTTCGGAGGTAATGTTCCATCATAATCTTATCAGTGACAAAGCCGGAAGGTTCTAGGAGTACATTTGCAGAATATTTCATATGAAACACCATTTATTAAAGCTGGGGTACTTGAATCTTGTGTCACCAGGCAGAATTCCCTCCCAGTCTCCTCATCTCTGATAGTACACAATATCGTGCACAAGAGCTTTAAGTGGTGCTGAGCTAAAATGTCCCCTCGGACCAATAACGTCACAAACACGTTATCATACGCGTCATTCAGCAACGTTTTCAACAGGAAACCCCGCGGGAAATTTAAAATTGTAATTTAGTAAACTAAAAAGGTCGTATTGGCATGTGTTGTAACGTTAATATTTCATCATTGATATATAAACTATCAGACTGCGTGGTCGGTAGTAGTGGGTTTCAGTAGGCCTTTAAGGCATCAAGGAGCGAAGTTTATACATCGTTTATAACTTCTTTAGCTGGCTTCCGTGACACTGTAAGATTATACTTGCTCAAGTTCCGAAGTTAGCATTTGTTGATTTTCTCATAGCACTTTTGGAGCAGCCTGGCTTCCATTTAACCATTTCATTTAACTACTTAATGGCTGCTCAACGACTTAATGGCTGCAACTTAAGATAGATTTCTACCCTGCCGCCCGAGAAAACAAACGCTTGAGTGTCATTTGTTCCCCAGGTGTTAAACTCCAAACTCACTGCAGCTTTTCGAGTCTTGTTGAGTTGTCAGGACTCAGATGTGTGGAACGTGCAACAAGGAGCTGCCCGAAGCACCTAACCTGAAGAGCTCATGTCACCATTCATTTTGATCAAGCTTCCAAAGCTAATTTCACTGTTCACTCCTATTAGTTTTAGTTGAGCAGACCGGTTGAAACCCTCCACACCACCTGAGTGCAAAGCAACCTCTGGACTCGCTCTGAGGCTGAATGTAAGGAATCCGCCCTTGCCTAAATGAAAATCCAGAGGCACTCCTTCATGATAATTGCCACCCGGCCCAGGTGTGCTTTTCTGCCTAAGGACAACACATGAAGGCAGCGAGGCTTCATACCTGCTCAGGTTGTCCAGCCTGCCTGTCCTGTTGCTGTTGAGCCTCCTTCCTATCTTCCTCCTGCTCAAGCAGCCATGTAATGAAGCCCTAATGAGTCTGTCACTCCAACTGTCACACCTCCATGACCGAGTGACGCAGAGTTAACCCCTGAGTGCGAATGACCTGACATGGAATGGCAGGCAAGTAAATAAACAGAGGTAAGAATTAAACATGGGCCATGGTTGAACTCTCTAAGCCAGGGGTGCCCATTACGTCGATCGCGATTGACTGGTCGATCTCGGAGGGTGTGTCAGTCGATCTCAAGCCAGGCATTAAAAAATATACATAAAAATGGGCAATCATCAATCATACCAAGACTTCACTTTCGTCAGTTGTTTGACATTCTCGGCACCCGAGGATCTTGTGAGATGACGCTGGCTGCTGCGAGCTCATATTTAAGAAAAAAATCACTAACAGGGCGGACACAGAGAAACACATTTTATTTCTAGAGACTCCGTACCTACTGTCAAAACTCTAAAGACTGACTGCACAGTTCCTGTCTTCACCATAAAAGACCTGTTTCATCCTGCCTGTGCTAACAAAATAAGAGATTAGAAAGCTAGCGTGCACAAGCTAGCAAGCTACGGAGTTTGATGCCAATGTATTTCTCCCCCGCCCTCAGCGACCGCTTTCTCACTTGCTTGCCCACCCGCACACTCACTGACGTCACTCACCTGCTGCCAGACATTAAAGGGCCACACACATATGCTACTCTCATAACAAAGTGTTAAAAAACGAGTATGCAAGTTGGACAAATGGGATGCCAAATCCAACCACTTTCATGTGGTATTGGACAGAAAGGAGGACTTTTTTTTCCTCCATTTGAAAATGCGGACGTTATCAGCACCACTGTCTAATTCCAATCAATGCAAGTCATCAGAATCAAATACACTAACTTATATTCTTGTTTTCATGAAAGAAAGGAATCTATGTGTGTTAAACATGCTTGTATTATCATTAAACACCATTAACTTGTTAACAAAAATGTCTCTTTCATAAATAAATAAATATAAATTATAAATAGGAATGAGGTAGATCTCCTCGACTTGGTCAATTGAAAAGTAGCTCGCCTGCAGAAAAAGTGTGAGCGCCCCTGCCATCATAACTGCTGACACCACAAATCCCAGAATGCAGTGTGATAACTGGTGGGTTGTTTGCAATTTTTTCAAACTTAAGTTCTTATGTTACAATTATTGGTTTATTAATGGAACATACGCTATATTGCCAAAAGTATTTGGCCACCTGCCTTGACTCACATATGAACTACAAGTGAAATCCCATTCCTAACCCATAGGGTTCAATATGATGTCGGTCCACCTTTTGCAGCTATTACAGCTTTAACTCTTCTGGGAAGGCTGTCCACAAGGTTGCGGAGTGTGTTTATAGGAATTCTCGACCATTCTTCCAAAAGCGCTTTGGTGAGGTCACACACTGATGTTGGTCGAGAAGACCTGGCTCTCAGTCTCCGTTCTAATTCATCCCAAAAGTATTATATTGGGTTCAGGTCAGGACTCTGTGTAAAGTTCATACACACCAGACTCTGCCATCCATACTTTTATGTACCTTGTCATGTTGGAGGAGAAAGGCGCCGGCTCCAAACTGTTCCCACAAGGTTGGGAGCATGAAATTGTCAAAAAATTTTGGGGTATCCTGAAGCATTCAAAGTTCCTTTCACTGGAACTGAGGGGCCAAGCCCAGCTTCTGAATAACAATCCCACACCATCTGATCATTTGGATGGGTGGCCTAATACTTTTGGCAATATAGTGTATGTTGTATATCGTATTTTCCGGACTATAAGCCGCACTGGTGTATGAGCTGCACCCACTAAATTTAAGAAGAAAAAACTATTTTTCATCTGGAGGTATCCACTCGAACCTTGTGAAATGAGATTGTGGAGGTCTCTATCCCGGATCCTCGTTTGCGTCACAGGAAAACACCATACCCTTGCACAGCCGTTACAATCAATTTAATGTTTTTCAACAATCAATGTTCAAGGTCTTTGTTAGCTTTTCAGCTCATGACCCCGTCATGTAAAGTGTTGTGGCTTTTCAGCTCTCTCTCGTCGGGCAGTCTCACTCTCCTTCTCCAGCCCCCTTTCATGGTTTCCAACGCTGCTGATAAAGGGAACAGGTGATTAGATAACTCGTTCCAGCTGAGGTATCTACTCACCTGTCTGCTGCTTCATGGCCCGCACCTGCACACACCCCGCCCGTAGGGAACGCGTGAACCACGCCCCCTCTCCACAGAGATATTTACATAAAACGATTTTGTAAATGTAAATTTACATACCTTAATTGTTTTCAAACGATGTGTGTACCACGGCAGTTAAACAGCTGATAAAACAAAACAGAAAAATCCTTAATGTTTTAATTAATCTTTGATTGATTGATTGAAACTTTAGATTAGTTGATTGCACAGTTCAGTACATATTCCGTACAATTGACCACTAAATGGTAACACCCGAATAAGGTTTTCAACTTTTTTAAGTCGGGGTCCACGTTAATTAATTCATGGTAATTATTTTATGAGATTAATGAGATTTTCTCATTTTTAATTAGGTTCAACATGTTTATCAGAATTTGTCTTCCTTGTACTTTGTAAAAAAAAAAACGCATAGACTTAGACTTAGACTTTGACTTAGACTTCCTTTATATTGTCATTCAAATTTGAACTTTACAGTACAAATGAGAACAAAATGTTGTTGCATTAGCTCATAGTAGTGCAGGATAAAAAAAAAGTAATAAGGTGCACATAAAAATTAATACATTACTGTACAGATACAAATATTGCGCTTTTGCATATGCATCCAGGTTTATGGATGTATGTCATATTGTCTTTTATTCCAGCGAGTTAATCCATTTTGGGGGAATTGAGGGAATTATTATGATGCGTTCAAGAGTTTGAACAGTTCCTTAAAATGGATCAGTTTAGTACGTTGTTTGATTTCTGTGCTTAATCTTAATCCGCCATAGGGTAGAGTAAAGTGCTATAATAATACGGACCATTTACCGTTTAATCTATTCCATAGTTTATCCGTTAGGAAAGAAATAAAAATAGTTTAGCCGCACCTTTTTATAAGCTGCAGGGTAACTTGATTTCAATTAATTTCAGCGGTGAACGTTGATTTGAAATACAAGTATTTTGGTGGGCGAGCTCCTACACGGAACCAATTAAACCGAGGTAAGTACCGCTGTATATTTATCATTGTTTTTGTATGAAAATTTTACAATAGACGAATACTAACTAATTTGGTTGATTTTGAAAGTCACATTGTAAAATGTAATAATTATGTTTTCAAGGGTGAACAGGTTGAGTATTTTTTTTCAAAAAGTAAACTCCACTCTTTTTTTTTAAATTCCATTGATTGAAATTTACATCAAGAAATGCAGATTTATTGATGCTCTTTAGTTAGATGGTAGTCTCCATTCATTATTGGAGTTGGACCCTATCCCACCTGACTCTGGTCGAAAGGCGGTCTAGAGACTTGGACTAAAGCCACCAGTCAATTACAAGACATATGTAGAGACAGACAACCATTCACACCATCAATAAGTGGGGACGTGGAAGTCAGGCAGGTCTTTAGTATCAAGGTACTGTCTGATTGACATTCTGAATATGGGCAGAAAACCGCTGAAGTCCATATCCTCAAATTCCTTAATAAAACACATCTTTAGTCAAACATCTGCTAATTCATCATTCATTGTGTGAAAACACTTATTAATAACTAATGATTAGCTGTCTTTACTAGGTTGGCATTTTGCTTTCCGTGGTTTCTGGCTAATTGAAACCATGAAGCAATGGGTTTGTTTGTCAAACGGTTTCAGCCTGGAGAAACTATTTTTTTCCACGAAAAGAAGGCTGCAGCTAGGAATCCAGCAGAGGGTGCTGTCCCAAAAATATCATTGGACATTTTCTGGCAGGAAGACGCTTTGACAAAATGTGATCTCTTGTCACTGCGCATTTTGGAGGTGCTCTACTGCATACTTGGAATAGATTCTTAATGTTGAAAATCAAATGAAAATGTGGTAGAGCAGGGTTGTCAAACCAATTTTAGATTGTGGGCAACATGGAGATAAATCTAATCCCAAGTGGGCCAGACTGGTAAAAACCACGGCACGATAACTTAAAAATAAAGACAATTTCAGATTGTTTTCTTTGTTTAATAATCGAACAAGCACATTTTGAAAATGTACAAATCATAATGTTGTTGGGTTTTTTCCTTACACTTACCTGTTGCCGTTAATAGTATTCTATACACTTTGTGAATAAGTTATGTGATAATGTTCATTAGTCGACTGATTGGTGTCAATTTTCAAACTATCATGATAAAAAAATTGTATCAAAATCAAATCACAGGATGTTATTTATGTAGTTTGCTCATTTTTCTCGACTGGTGCTCTAACATCATGTGGTTTACTTATTTACATATGGAGCATAATCTTCAAAGATACAAAGGATTCCTATTATGACATTTAGTGGACACATTTAGAACCGCAGTTTCTTTCATTCAAATCTTTCGGCTAATTTTTATACTTAGCAAACTCGGATACATCCTGTTCGGCCTATGTTTGACACCCCTGTGTTAGAGGGTTTAAAGTAGTGATAGGTAAATGACGCCTTAGTTCATGATTGGCACACTAACTATTTCTATTAACACTCTACTGATATTGTGTTACTGTTTCATAATTGTGTCATCTGCTGGATTAAAAGAGAAACTCAATTTGACTTGCACATACATTTAATAGTTAGCAAATGGGTCCGTACATTTTTCAAACGATTAGCTTGTGCAGAAAGGAATAAGAAGCATGTTACTCTGGTCAAATACTGTATTCAACATCCTCATCCTTTACATGGACATGTGCAATGCATTACTAAGTATGTGTATTCTGTAGCACCCCCGCGAACCCAAAAGGCACAAGCGGTAGAAATATATATAAATATAAATATATATATATAAATATATATAAATATATTTATTTATATATATATATATATATATATATATATGTATATATATATATATATATATATATATATATATATATATATATATGTGTATATATATACATACATACATATATGTATATATATATATATATTATACTTACACATATATATATATACATACATACATACATACATATATATATACTATATATACATATATATACATACATATATACATATATGTATATATACATACATATATATATATATGTTATATATATTATATATATATTATATGTATATATATATACATACATATACATATATATATATATATATGTATATGTATATATATATATATATATATATATATATATATATATATATATATATATGTATATGTATATATATATATATATATATATATATATATATATATATATATATATATATATATATATATATATATATATATATATATATATATATATATATATGTATATGTATATATATATATATATATATATATATATATATATATATATATATATATATATATATATATATATATATATGCCTCTTTACAACTTGCTGCTGATTGCTTTGTTGTGTTTGTTTCTTTTGCACTGTGGGTGGTGAGTGCCACTGCCACAACTATATGAGTTTTTCTTCAGCAGGATGACAATAAAGCCTATTCATTTCCATGTAGATAGTAAACAGAAAAATAACATGTACCTTATTTGGCGCTTTAAGAATTAAATGTTTCCACTTTTCCCACTGATCCTAAGAAGCACTTTTTCTGATAACACAGTTTGGTGCTTCACAGTCACATCCATTCTACTGCTGTATCGGTCACATGAGTATTTCTTAAAGTCACACACACATTGAGGGACAGTATCACACTTTGTGTATCACAAGGCATCCATGCTTCTGTATCGTTTGACACATCATTAGTTTCAAGAATCAAGAATAAGCATTTTCAGACTTTATGCCCTGTGATTGATTGCATACCAGTCTAGTACCTCGCCCAAATGTCCACCATAAGCTCCAGTTTACATGTGACACAAAACAGGATAAGTGGTTGAAAATGAAGGAGTTTCTTTGTAAAAGTAAACGTGAGAGCCTAAAAGCCTCATTATGAAGTGAATGCAAACATGCCTCTGTACCACTTTATGGACTTTCTCCATGAGCAAAGAGAGAGAAAATGTTTTCATTACTGAGTAGTGGAGGGAAGGAAGGAATAAGAGAAGAAATACGGTGGAAAGAAAAAGGGGGTTGGGGTGTACAGTTGTCTGGCAAGTCCACAGATTGTCTGATTAAAAGCATGTGCGGAACCCCATTTACCAAGCTCTGACAGAAAGAGTGCTGCACTGCTCTTACGTACAACAACACCTTCATACAGTAGATGCACTAGTGGACACATAGTATGACAAGGTTCATGCAGGAGATACTGTACACTAGTGGACATACAGTATGACAAGCTTCATGCAGGAGATACTGTAAACTAGTGGACATACAGTATGACAAGCATGTGCAGAATGTACATGTTGCAGCAGATATGAAATAGTTGTTAAGAGGATAACAAACACTTCGGGCCTGTTTTAATGAAGGTTTGCGTGTCCCAACACACGAACAAAAGCTGATCTTCTAAGCGTGTGCAAAGTGGATTGCGTGTGCTAAGTGAGCAAAATAAGGCGTGCAATCCGTAATTGGTTCCTGTCTTCATTAATATGCAAAATATATGCTGATCATCAAAAGACAAACAATACTGGGAGAAATGTAAATATATTATACAGCACGATTGGATTTATCAACACTCATCACTGACTTAGGAGCACTATTTTGTGTTTTATTTGGCACGTTTGAAAATGATGTGCAAACTGACACAGTCCCGCACACGACTGTGAGAGCGGAGTGATCGAGTTGCCCAGACAATGGACAGAGAATCCTCCATCCTACATGTCCGTTTCAACATATTTAGACGGTCAGAAGTTTAAAAAAATATTAAATAGATCGTCGAGTCAGCAACATTCTTTTATAATTTCATAGCTGCTGGATGGTTTAAAGGTCTGATTAAAACAAATTCAACTGATGTGTTTTAGTGTCATTTAATATTGTTTAATTGTTTATTGACCTTTTTCACATAAAATATATATTACTAACTAGTGCTCTCCCAATACCAATATTTTTGGTACCGGTACCAAAATTATTTTGATACTTTTCGATACTTTTTGATACATTTCTAAATAAAGGGGACCACAACAAATTGCATTGTTGGCTTAATTAAAACAAAAACTCTCACAGTACTTATTGCAAGTTTTTCCTTGATTAAAATAGTGAACATACAAGACAACTTGTCTTTTCGTAGTAAGCAAGGAAACAAAGGCTCCTAATTTAGCAACTGAGTACTGTTTGCAGTAAGATATTGTGTCATTTTCCATTCAATTCTTTTGTCAAATTTATTAAAGACAAGTGGTAAAACATTCATTATTAATCTACGTGTTAATATCTGCTTACTTTCTCTTTTAACATGCTATACTTCTGTAAAATGTAATAATCACTTATTCGTCTGTTGTGTGGATGCTTTACATTAGTTTTGGAGGATACCACAAATTTGGATATCAATCCGATAGCAAGTTGTTACAGGATCATACATTGGTCATATTCAAAGCGGGTGAACTGGTACTTTTCAGAGGCGGTTTAGTACCAAATATGATTAATTAGGATTGCGGGACTATACTAATACCGGTATATCGTACAAATCCTGTTTCCATATGAGTTGGGAAATTGTGTTAGATGTAAATATACACGGAATACAATGATTTGCGAATCATTTTCAACCCATATTCAGTTGAATATTCTACAAAGACAACATATTTGATGTTCAAACTCATAAACTTTTTTTTTTTGCAAATAATCATTACCTTTAGAATTTGATGCCAGCAACACGTGACGAAGAAGTTGGGTAAGGTGGCAATAAATACTGATAAAGATGAGGAATGCTCATCAAACACTTATATGAAACATCCCACCGGTGTGCAGGGTAATTGGGAACAGTTGGGTGCCATGATTGGGTATAAAAGCAGCTTCCCAAAAAATGCTAAGTAATTCACAAACAAGGATGGGGTGAGGGTCACCACTTTGTAAGCAAATTGTTCAACAGTTTTAGAACAATATTTCTCAACGGGCTATTGCAAGGAATTTAGGGATTTTACCATCTACGGTCCGTAAAATTACCAAAAAGTTGAGCGAATCTGGAGAATTCACTGCACGAAAGCGATGATATCACGGACTTTTGATCCCTCGGGCGGTACTGCATCAAAAACCGACATCAGTGTGTAAAGGATATTACCACATGGGCTCAGGAACAATTCATAAAACCACTGTCAGTAACTACAGTTGGTCGCTACATCTGTAAGTGCAAGTTAAAACTCTACAATGCAAAGCCAAACCCATTTATCAAAAATATCCTGAAACGCCGCCAGCTTAGCTGGGCCCGAGCTCACCTAAGATGGACTGATGCAAAGTGGAAAGGTGTTTTGTGGTCTGACGAGTCCACATTTCAAATTATATTTGGAAACGGAGGACCTGGTGTCCTCCAGAACAAAGAGGAAAATAACCATCCGGATTGTTATAGGCACAAAGTTGAAAAACCAGCATCTGTGATGGTATGGGGGTGTATTAGTGCCCAAGGCATGGGTAAATTACACATCTGTGAAGGCACCATTAATGCTGAAAGGTCCATACAGGTTTTGGAGCAACATACAGTATGTTGTCATCCAAGCAACGTTATCATGGACGTCCCTGCTTATTTCAGCAAGACAAGTGTTGCAACAGCGTGGCTTCGTAAAAAAAAAGTGCTGGTACTTTCCTGGCCCGCCTGCAGTCTAGACCTGTCTCCCATCGAAAATGTGTGGCGCATTATGAAGCGTAAAATACGACAGCGGAGAACCCGGACTGTTGAACGACTGAAGCTCTACATAAAACAAGAATGGGAAAGAATTCCGCTTTTAAAGCTTCAACAATTATTTTCTTCAGTTCCCAAATGTTTATTGAGGGTTGTTAAAAGAAAAGGTGATGTGACACAGTGGTGAACATGCCCTTTCCCAACTACTTTGGCACGTGTTGCAGCCATGAAATTCCACATTAATTATTATTTGCAAAAAAAAAAAAAAGTTTATGAGTTTGAACATCAAATATGTTCTCTTTGTAGTGCATTCAATTGAATATGGGTTGAAAATTATTTGCAAATCATTGTACTCTGTTTATATTTACATCCAACACTATTTCCCAACTCATATGGAAACGGGGCTTCTACATCCCCACTACTAACATATATCCTCTATGATAAAAACTTCTTGGAGTATGCATTTTTGTCATCTTGAGCACAGTAGTGCAGCCTCCTCCCAATGCATCTTAAAAAAAAAATGGGTTCCATTGTAGATGTCATTTGGACTGTGTCTAAAATGCCCATAAAAAGTGGTAGACGTCTTCTACTTGTTTGAAAACACAGCAAAATGGGACAGGTATAATGTGTCTGCATGGTGATGCCCCATACAGTGCACGCAAAATCTTCCTTTAAATCAGTGGTTCTTAACCTTGTTGGAGGTTCCGAACCCCACCAGTTTCATACACACATTCACCGAACCCTTCTTTTGTGAATTTTTTATTTATTTATTTTTTCAAATTCAAGACAAAGTTATGTTTTTTTTTCCTGGTGTACAACAAATTACACACCTGCAAATCAGTGTGACTTCTGCTGTTGCCGTATCCATGATACGCCGATATGGAAAAGACTTTATTTACATGATGAGTCCATACTTGCCAACCCTCCCGATTTTTCTGGGAGAATCCCGAATTCCAGTGCCCCTCCCGAAAATCTCCCGGGGCGACCATTTTCCTTTAGCGTCGTCTACAACCTGTCGTCACGTCCGATTTTCCTCTATACAAACGGCGTGTCGGCACATTCACATTATTTATGTGGCTTTTACACACACATAAGTGGTCAACAGCCATACAGGTCACACTGAGGGTGGCCATATAAACAACTTTGACACTGTTACAAATATGCGCCACACTGTGAACCCACACCAAACAAGAATGACCAACACATCCGCACCGTAACATAAAACGTAACAAATACCCAGAAGCCCTGCAGCACTAACTCTTCCGGAATCTACAATATACATCCCCGCTACCACCAAACCCCCACACCCCCAACCTCAATTCCCCACCCCATTTCCCGAATTCGGAGGTCTCAAGGTTGGCAAGTATGGATGAGTCGGGTGTGTCTTGACTGGCCCCCGTCGAACCCCTGAGGCCGACTCACCGAACCCCTTGGGTTCGATCGAACCCAGGTTAAAAACCACCACTTTTCAATTGTACACGCAGTCTTAGTAGATCATACGTTACACGCCCACTAATAGTACTATTTACAATTTTATAGATTGCACATGCTGTTTAGGCCCTTTGTGTTTTTTGTGTGGACATAATTGTGCAAGTTTGCAGGACACATATGGAACTGCTAAAGAGTAATTGATGACAAAGGAAGTTTTCATCCATGATCTGACTACTGCTGGCACTAGGTGGAAGATCCCAAATAAAAATGCGGCAGGATGACTTCGAGAAATTCCTACCTCCGTGCTGTTCTTTTATAGATGGCAGACACATCACCTCTGGCTTGGAAGAGACTTAGTGACAATAAACACATTTCACAGTGAAAAATGTGAGTGTGTGTGCACGTGTGTGTGTGTGTGTGGGGGGGGGGGTTGAGCGAAAAGCGACAAGCAGAAGGAGAGCTAATGAAAAGATCTGTGGGATAAAAGCATGTTTAATCCTCAGAGAGAAAGTATCCATCCATCCATCCATCCATCCATCTTCTACCGCTTGTCCCTTACGGGGTTGCGGGGGTTGCTGGAGCCTATCTCAGCTGCACATGGCCGGAAGGCGGCGTACACCCTGGACAAGTCGCCAGCTTATCGCAGGGTCAACACAGATAGACAGACAACCTCCACACTCACATAGAAAGAAAGTATATAATGCATAAATATTTCAATGGAAATATAACAACCCAACCAAAGACTTCTTTCCCCAAGCGGTTTCTTCAGATGACAAACCTTTGAAGCAGACAACTGATGAATCCAAACAAAAGAAATCAAAACATGGCGAGAAATGCCTGGCCGTAATGCAACTAGTTATTTATTTATTTTTTTTTCTCTCCCTCATTATTTACACTTAGTGTGCGTCTTCTGTTCCAGTGCGATCGTGTGGCCCAATTGTGGAATATCAAATATTTATCCAATCCTCGGAACACATCGCTTCTTCTCTCACTGGTGTGGGTTTCAAAAACACACATGCCGACAAGTTTACTTCTGAAAAAACATTTTTAAGGGAGGATGTGGGGGCGGAATTAGTGTGAATACATCCATCTTTATACAGTACGTCAGCAGGGATATGACACAATGGTGGTACTGAATGGCACAAAGCATATCCCTAATATTGCGCTGCATATGTAGATTCATCCAGCAGACACTCACTGGCAAGGCTTATTCATTTACTAAGTTTAATATTGTTTTTTCTACTTTCTAAACATTCCAGTTGTGCACCGTATTAAGAGGCGAGGAGGCCAAGAAGTGAAGATGCAAACATTGTTTGCAATGCTACATCTGCAAATACATTCAACCAGAAGTGGAGTTTTTAAACTTGCAATAAAAAAGTCACAACTGACATGCAATATAAGAGCTGCTTTCATTGATATAAAATAAGTAGAGCAATTTAGATATTTTTATCATCCATCCATCCATTTCTACCGCTTATTCCCTTTGGGGTTGCGGGGGGCGCTGGTGCCTATCTCAGCTATAATCAGGCGGAAGGCGGGGTACACCCTGGACAAGTCGCAACCTCATCGCAGGGCTATTTTTATCATATGGAGTTATTTTTGTATTTCTTTATCTGCACTGCAGGATCCATCCATCCATTTTCTACCGCTTATTCCCTTTGCGGTGACGGGGGCGCTGGTGCCTGTCTCAGCTACAATCAGGCGGAAGGCGGCGTACACCCTGGACAAGTCGCCCCGGCGCCAACACAGATAGACAGACAACATTCACACACAAGGGCCCATTTAGTGTTGCCAATCAACCTATCCCCAGGTGCATGTCTTTGGAAGTGGGAGGAAGCCGGAGTACCCGGAGGGAACCCACACGGGGAGAATATGCAAACTCCACACAGAAAGATCCCGAGCCCGGGATTGAACCCTGGACTACTCAGGACCTTGGTATTGTGAGGCAGACACACTAACCCTCTTCCACCGTGCTGCCTGCACTGCAGGATACCACAGCAAATTGGCAAGTCTTGTTCAAAGCCTTTTTGCAAAACATGCATTTTTGCTCATCCTCTTGTGAGCTCACCTGTCACAACTTGAATTTTGCTGAGGTATGCACGCAGCAGGAGGTAATGTGCTACATGCAACAGTCTTCGGGGGTTGCTATAAACAAATCGCCGATACATGGACGTTTCTAGGCAAGCAGTCACAGTAGCAAACAGTCATTTCAGTGGTTGTGTCAGGTTTATAGGAGTGAATTATGTATCAACATCCTGCTGTAGCTGCACAAGTAAAAAAAAACAAAAAAACCTCAAGCCTTGACATAACATGGTTTGATTGATTGATTGAAACTTTTATTAGTAGATTGCACAGTTCGGTACATATTCCGTACAATTGACCACTAAATGGTAACACCCAAATAAGTTTTTCAACTTCTTTAAGTCGGGGTCTACGTAAATCAATTCATGGTACAAATATATACTATCAGCATAATACAGTCATCACACAAGTTAATCATCAGGGCCTATTCATTGAATTATTTACATTATTTACAATCCGGGGGTGGGATGAGGAGGGTTTGGTTGATATCAGCACTTCAGTTAAAAACAATTGCATCATCAGAGAAATGGACATTGTAACAGTGTAGGTCTGACTTATTAGGATATGTACAGCGAGCAGAGAACATAGTGAGTTCAGATAGCATAAGAACAAGTATATACATTAGAAATACATTTGATTATTTACATTTGGTTATTTACAATCCGGGAGATGGGATGTGAAGTCACTTACACAATTTAACTCAATGACAAAGTGTCTGGTAATAATGATGAGTTTTGAATGGGTTTAGGCCACACTGAATTTCTGGGCCAATTTGCTACCATGGGGGAAAAAAATGTGTAAATGCAATATAATTTTTTTTTTGTAAAATCAGTTATTTTGTCAAACAAAGTGTCCTGTTCATTGATCTGATTACTTCATGAAAATTATTTTTAAAAGTAATAAAAACTACCGTGATCTCTGGAAAAATTAAATACATTAATTTAAATTCTTCACAAATTCTCTATTTTGTACACACAGTGTATTTGTGTTAGTCCTTTTCCCAACAACACCTTAGATGTGTACCTGGGTTTTGACTCAGTCCTGTTATGATCCGTTGCCCGGATCATGTGTTATTTGGTTCTGTTTTCAGCACCCTTGAGTTTGTGTGTTTTGGCTACCATGGGTTCTGACTAGGGACGCTCACCTGCTGCCGGGCACTAATCCGAGAGCTGCTTATTCCCGTTTTTCGCCACGCTCAGTCTGGCTTTCTTGTTTCCACTACGCAACAGTCATGACGTGTACTTTTGATTCCTATGGCTGTTTGTATGCTAAGCTTTCGAGTTAGCTTTTTCCTTAGCATTGCTTCCCGTGCTATTGGCATGCTTGTTTTATTTACATGCATTTCCTGCATGATTTGTGGACAATAAATAATTCTTTACCTGGTATGGTGTTCTTGGGATGCAACTCAGTATTGTTCTTCCTCCAAACACAAAAAGGTGAGTTCATACTAACAAGTTGTATTTTGGTTTCATCTGACCACATGACATTCTCCCAATCCTCTGCTGTATCATCCATGTATCCATTTTGGTATAAACTCAACTCGTCGTGTTTGGAGGAAGAAGAATACTGAGTTGCATCTCAAGAACACCATAACTACTGTGAAGCATGGGGGTGGAAACATCATGCTTTGGGGCTGTTTTTCTGCTAAGGAGACAGAACGATTGATCCATGTTAAGGAAATAATGAATGGGGCCATGTATTGTGAGATTTTGAGCCAAAACCTAGTTCCATCAGTGAGAGCCTTGAATGGTTGACCAAATACTTATTTTCCACCATAATTTACAGATAAATTCTTTAAAATTCCTACAATGTGAATTCCTGAATTTTTTTTCACATTCTGTCTCTCACAGTTCAAGTGCACCTATGATGAAAATTAGAGACCTCTGTCATCATTTTAAGTGGGAGAACTTGCACAATCGGTGGCTGACTAAATACTTTTTTGCCCCATTTTATATATATATATATATATATATATATATATATATATATATATATATATATATATATATATATATATATATATATATTTATATATATATATATATATATATATATATATATATATATATATATATATATATATATATAAATAAATATAATAAACACACGCTGAGAAATAGCTCCGTGCTTGCCTACCTTATTGGTTATAGACAAAACTGTGGATAATATATATATATATATATACATATATATATATATATATATATATATATATATATATATATATATATATATATATATATATATATATATATATATATATATATATATATATATATATATATATATTGTTGTCCGGGTGGAAATTGGGAGAAATTTGGGACAATGGTTGCCACGGGAGATTCTTGGGAGGGGCACTGAAATTCGGGAGTCTCCCGGGAAAATCGTGAGGGTTGGCAAGTATGAGCAGGAAACGGAGAGAAAATAAGAGCACTGATGGGAAGTAAATACAAAACAAAGATGCACAAACAGAAATGAAGTGACAGCTCGTCACAGTTAATTATATTTAGCAGGGACAAAATATTAGACACACCTCTCACTGAGATGCCGTGCATTTGTGTTAATATTGTGAAATCAGTGTGAAAGTGCACCTAATGTATGGCTCATTTTAATATAATTGGGAAGCACGGAGGCAGAGGGGTTAGTGCGTCCGTCTCACATCACGAAGGTCCTGAGTAGTCATGGGTTTATTCCCGAGCTCGGGATCTTTCTATGTGGAGTTTGCATGTTCTCCCCGTGACTGCGTGGGTTCCCTCCGGGTACTCCGGCTTCCTCCCACTTCCAAAGACATGCACCTGGGGATAGGTTGATTGGCAACACTAAATTGGCCCGAGTGTGTGAATGTGAGTGTGAATGTTGTCTGTCTATCTGTGTTGGCCCTGCGATGAGGTGGCGAGTTGTCCAGGGTGTAAGCCGCCTTCCGCCCGATTGTAGCTGAGATGGGCACCGGCGCCCCCCGCCACCCCAAAGGGAGTGAGTGGTTGGAAATGGATGGATTTTAATGTGATTGTGCCGGCTTGATTCTCTTGTATTTTCTTGTACATCATTTTTTGAAGTTGGCTTTAGACTGATTTCTTCAAACCTTTCTGGTCTTGGCAAACAATTATCCATCACTCAGTGCCCCCGCGGTGCATATGTCACACGCAGCAAACATGAGCTGATCAAACACCGTAACCAGATGTCCGCATACACTACAACCTTATCTGGGTGGGCCTATACAGTAGACATGTGGTCATACTCATTTATGATAAGTCAAATCCAACAAACCCATTGGCCTCCATTACGGTGATAACACATTGGCGCCACAGCTGAGCTGATATCACATGGCAGCAGGGGATTGTGAGAGAAAGAACGTCTGTCAAGATGATAATACGGCTGCTTAGGCAGACCTCTTTACTTCTAATGGACTACCTTCCCACCCCCACACACACACATTGTTGCCATCCTCTCAATCGCCTTCTCTTCCCGCCAACCCCTTCTGTCTGGGGAGACGAGCACTCCACCCTGGTGCGATACAGCCCGGTGTCAGGGTGATGGAAAGGGGTTATCACCTCTAACACCTCGCCTCCTCCACAGAAAGGCATTGGAAGGGAGAGGAGGCTGCATAGATTGTGGATGGCAGAACATGGCATTCTCAGGATATGTTTGTACAGCAACTATTTAGTTGTTAGTTTAAATTAACCTGCTCTGTGGCCTTGGGGTTAGAGTGTCCGCCCTGAGATCGGTAGGTCGTGAGTTCAAACCCCTGCCGAGCCATACCAAAGACTATAAAAATAGGACCCCCTGCTTGGCACTCAGCATCAAGGGTTGGAATTGGGGGTTGAATCACCAAAATGATTCCCGGGCGTGGCCACTGCTGCTGCTCACTGCTCCCTTCACCTCCCATTGGGTGAATCAGCGGATGGGTCAAATGCAGAGGTTAATTTAAGGGACGCCGTGGCGCAGTGGAAGAGTGGCCGTGCGCAACCCGTGGTTCCCTGGTTCAATCCCCACCTAGTACCAACCTCGTCACGTCCGTTGTGTCCTGAGCAAGACACTTCACCCTTGCACCTGATGGGTGCTGATTAGGGCTCCCTCCATCAGTGTGTGAATGTGTGTGTGAATGGGTAAATGTGGAAGTAGTGTCAAAGCGCTTTGAGTACCTTGAAGGTAGAAAAGCGCTATACAAGTACAACCCATTTATCATTTATTTATTTATTTCATTTCACCACACCTAGGGTGTGTGTGTGACAATCATTGGTACTTTAGGTTGGTACTTTAACTTCTAAATGCAACAACGTTGTTTTGACTGTGACCTATCAATACAAAACCAATACAGACTCGCCACAAATAGATTTGTCCATAGCATGAGAAGACGAAGCAAAATAAATTTATATCAAACTACGAACAGCTAGTACAATCTTGTGATGTAAAAAAAAATAGTTTTTGCAAAGTTTTGTTTGTATTTCTGAATTTATTTTGCTTTTCCTGCTGTTTACTCACCTTTTGCAAGCGGCCGATTAATCAACTGTCCAAGTATGCTAATTCAACCGATATGCCATTATGTCAGCGACCCACCAACGCCATAAATATATTACAGTCCTGTGGGAAACACAAATGAATGTCGTGTCCATCCATTTTCTACCGCTTATTCCCTTTTGGGGTCGCGGGGGGGCGCTGGCGCCTATCTCAGCTACAATCGGGCGGAAGGCGGGGTACACCCTGGACAAGTCGCCACCTCATCGCAGGGCCAACACAGATAGACAAGACAACATTCACACTCACATTCACACACTAGGGCCAATGTCGTGTCATGTTAGAAAAATAATTATTTGTTCGCCTTAAGTTTCCAAAACAAAGAATGAAAATAAATGTTTTCAATCTGTTTTCGGATATGAGACAAGGTTGTGTAAAGTAAATTAAATGGATGGATGGATTTGTTACACAGGAAACACGGCTATTAACCATGTTTATACCATGTGTCTTGTTTGTGGTTCATGGTTTGAGTTCATTTCGAACATGCATACAATTACAACATGATACCTTACAATTTCCATATTCCTTTTTCAACATGTTCGAAAAGGAGTAGGAAGAAGCAGATCTTATTCACGCCTACCCCTTTTCCATTACATAGCAGTTGCTAACACTTCTGTTCACTTCCTGTTCTCAATGAATAATTAATCAAGTAAACTGTCTTTCATATGGTGACACAAATAAGATTATCAATAAGTTCAGAATGTTAATCATTGATATTCTTCTTTGTACTTTATAAACACTTTGAGTTTGAAGAGTTTCTTAAATTGGATCACATTAGTACGACGTTTTATTTCTTTACTTAATCCATTCTATAATTTTACTCGACTTGTACAAACCCCAAAACCAGTGAAGTTAGCACGTTGTGTAAATTGTAAACGAAAACAGAATATAATGATTTGCTAATCCTTTTCAACCTATATTCAGCTGAGTAGACTGACAGGATACTTAACGTTCGACCTGGAAGACTTCATTATTTGCAAATATCAGCTTAATTTGAATTGGTGCCTGCAACATGTTTCAAAAAAGCTGGCACAAGTGGCAAAAAAGACTGAGAAAGTTGAGTAATGCTCATCAAACACTTATTTGGAACATCCCACAGGTGAGCAGGCTCATTTGGAACAGGTGGGTGTCATGATTGGGTATAAAATCAGCTTCCATGAAATGCTCAGTCATTCACAAACAAGGATGGGGCGAGGGTCACCACTTTGTGAACAAATGTGTGAGCAAATTGTTAAACACTTTAAGAACAACATTTATCAATCAGATTTTTGAAGGAATATAGGGATTTTGCCATCTGTGGTCCGTAAAATCTTTAAAAAGGTTCAGAAAACCTGGAGAAATCACTGCACATAAGCAGTAAGGCTGAAAACCAACATTAAATATTTGTGACCTTCGTTCCTCAGGCGGTAGTGCCTAAAAAATGACATCTGTGTGTAAAGGATATCACCACATGGGCTCAGGACCACTTCAGAAAACTACTGTCAGTAACTACAGTTTGTTGATACATATGTAAGTGCAAGTTAAAACTCTTTTGTGCAAAGCAAAAGCCATTTATCAACAACACCCAGAAACGCCGCCGGCTTCGCTGTGCCCGAGCTCATCTGAGATGGACTGATGCAAAGTCCAGAAGTGTTCTGCGGTCTGACGAGTCCAGATTTGTAATTGCTTTTAGAAATTGTGGACGTCGTGTCCTCAGGAACAAAGAGGAAAAAAACTATCCAGATTGTTTTCGGCGCAAAGTTCAAAAGCCAACATCTGTGATGTATGGCGGTGTATTAGTGCCCAAGGCATGGGTAACATACACATTTGTGAAGGCACCATTAATGTTGAAAGGTACATACAGCTTTGGGAGCAGCATATGTAGCCGTCCAAGCAACGTTATCATGGACGCCCCTGCTTATTTCAGCGCGATACTGCCAAGCCACATGTTACAACAGCGTGACTTCATAGTAAAGGAGTGCGGGTACTAGACTGGCCTGCCTGTAGTCCTGACCTGACTCCCATTGGTAATGTGTGGCGCATTATGAAGCCTTAAATACCACAACGGAGACCCTGGACTGTTTAGCAACTTAAGCTGTACATCAAGCAAGAATGGGAAAGAATTCCACCTGAAAAACTTCAAAAAACGGTCTCCTCAATAAAAAAATTAACTGAGTGTTGTTGAAAGGAAAGGTGATGTAACACAATGGAAAAATGCCCCTGTGCCAACTTTTTTGCAATGTGTTGCTGCCATTAAACTAAGTTTGCAAAAAAAGAAAAAAAGTTTCTCAGTTCGACCATTAAGTATCTTGTCTTTGCAGTCTATTTAATTGAATACAAGTAGAAAAAGATTTGCAAATCATTGTATGGGCTTCACGGTGGCAGAGGGGTTAGTGCGTCTGCCTCACAATACGAAGTTCCTGCAGTCCTGGGTTTAAATCCAGGCTCGGGATCTTTCTGTGTGGAGTTTGCATGTTCTCCCCGTGAATGCGTGGGTTCCCTCCGGGTACTCCGGCTTCCTCCCACTTCCAAAGACATGCACCTGGGGATAGGTTGATTGGCAACACTAAATTGGCCCTAGTGTGTGAATGTGAGTGTGAATGTTGTTTGTCTATCTGTGTTGGCCCTGCGATGAGTTGGCGACTTGTCCAGGGTGTACCCTGCCTTCCGCCCGATTGTAGCCGAGCTAGGCGCCAGCGCCCCCCTGCAACCCCAAAAGGGATTAACGGTAGAAAATGGATGGATGGATGGATGTATGCTGTCTTTATTTACGAATTGTACACAACATGCACACTTCACTGGTTTTGGGTTTTGTATGATTACTATGTTGAGAACAGACTTAAGCACAAAAATAGCTATAATAGCTCTTATTAGTGATGGGTAAATGACGCCTTATTGAGTGTATGGCACACTCCCTATTTGTGATGACACTTATTGCTTTCTGATACAGAATAAAGCTATATTTTTTTTGTCATGATCACTTTTGACCTCTGCCATCGCTGGTACCCTTTTTTGGAAGAAGCGTTTGTGTTACCTAATATTATTTAATTTGGATTTGTCTGACTTTGGGGGCATGTGAATTCAAAGGTTCCACTGTTGAGTAGAGTCTCAAACTCTCTCTATTTAACTTTTCTACCAGCGTTTGTTGGAAAAAAATGAAACAAAAAAAAATGCTTTCATTATTTGCAAATAATGAGCTTCTTTTTGATGAGATTGTGGGAATGTGCACACACACATTTATATACATTCATGCACGCACACACCGAGTTGTGAGAAGCAGCCAAAATACATTTAACTAATCTACTTGATCTAGCTATTTATTGAAATGAAAACTTCAAACGAGTTGAAACTTCAGCCACATGCACTTCTTAAACCATGGCCAATGCAATTCTCACTGGCAGGTAAGGATGGGGCCAATGCGGCTGTTTCGGGCCTGACCAGTGTAGGGAGCTTTATTACTCGCAGTCCCCTCCGCATAAAACTGAATCGCCCTCGATGGCGACCCACAGCGAGGACTGAAAGACGAGACATATTCTTCTTCTTCTTACCCCCCTTTGTGCGGCTACTTGCTTTATTAGCCAGCCTCTCAATAACAGATATTCATTTACTGCCCTGCATTAACCCAGCTCCCTGTCACACAACTACCACTCCAAATATGTTATATTACTGGCTGGGAATATATATCCCATTCCAGAGTACAAAAGAGGCTATACATCAGCCTGCATGGGCTCCATCACTCATGACAGAGGCCCCTCACACACACTGAGCTCATTTCAACCCAGGGACAGAAGATAGCAAGGTGAAGTCATTTATTTATAATAGTACAGTGGGACTTTATGTCGGTCCCATAAGGTCCAATCCGTACCAATAACACTAAATACTATATTCCATGGTTAATGCATGTACCTTATTCAGAACCCTAAAAGTATACAGTCATGGTCAAAAGTTTACATACACTTGTACAGAACATAATGAATACCAGTGAGTTGATGAACAACTGATGAACATTATCACAAAATGTATTCATAAAGTATAAATAATGACAAATAAAGATAAAACACCATCAACAGCAAAATGGAAGTGTAAAAAAAAAACCCCCAAAAAAACAGACAACATTAATTTTTAAACAAAGAAAACAATCCGAAGTTGTCTTTGTTTTTAGGTTATCGTGCCGTGATTTTACCAGTCCAGCCCACTTGGGAGTAGATTTGTCTCCATGTGGCCCCCGATCTAAAATGAGTTTGACACCCCTGCATTAGACCATCCGATCCTCCATCTGCCTGTCCATCCATCCGCCCATGCTAGGCAGATGTAGAAGGAATTGTTCGGTTAACAAGCGTCACATTCTGAATATTACATCCACTGAGGGGCTCGTCTGGTAGACTGTGGATCACTTTCTCCAGGGGTCGCTTCATCGGCCAAGAATGTGACCCACTACAGATCTCCCGGGTCTGCAACTGCTTCATATTGCTGAGTGTTAGACACCCATAAGTCCAGCTGGGCCTCCAGCAGCTCCACAGGCCTATTGGGTTACACGGATTTGTGGGTCAGCAAAGCCCTCCTGGTTCCACTTATATAGGCTCGTTTCATTATTTTAGATTTATCACTGCCAAGTTTGCCAGTTGCCATGTTTTTCCTAAATATGTCCCAACAATATTTATTATATCTAATAATGAGCAGAGTAGGTGATTTAAAGGGACTGCAGGTTGGAGCTGTTACGAGGCTGCCAGGATTATGGTTTTGCAGGGGCCCCTGGGTAAAACAAAGGGGAACGTTTCCCTTAGAGAAAAAGGGTCCCGGTGGAGTAAACATTATTGTAAATCTATCTAGTCCAGGGGTGCAAAACGTACGGCCCGTGGGTTGGATCAGGCCCGCGACCAGGTAATATCCGCCTCACGGGAAAAGTTTGCTAAGTATAACAAAGAGCCAACATTTTTTTAATGAAAGAAACACCTGTTCTAAATGTTTCCACTAGATAGCAATACTTTGTGTAGATGATGCTACATATGAAAAAAAACAAAAAACCCATTATGTTAGTGCAGCATCCATCCATCCATCCATTTTCTTCCGCTTATCCTAGGGTCGGGTCACAGGGGCAGCAGCCTAAGCAGAGAAGCCCAGACTTCCCTCTCCCCAGCCACTTCGTCCAGCTCCTCCCGGGGGGATCCCAAAGCGTTCCCAGGCAAGCCGGGAGACATAGTCTTCTCAACGTGTCCTGGATCTTCCCCTTGGCTTCCTGCCGGTCGGACATGCCCCAAACACCTCCCAAGGGAGGCGTTTGGGTGGCATCCTGAGCAGATGCCCGAACCACCTCATCTGGCTCCTCTCGATTCGGAGGAGCAGCAGCTTTACTTTGAACCCAACAGATGGCAGAGCTTCTCATCCTAACTCTAAGGGAGATCCCTGCCACCCGGCGGAGGAAACTCATTCCGGCCGTGATCTTGTCCTTTCGGTCATAACCCAAAACTCATGACCATAGGTGAGGATGGGAACGTGGATCGACCGGTAAATTGGGAGCTTTGCTCAGCTCTTTCTTCACCACAACGCATCGATACAGTGTCCGCATTACCAGTCAAGGAAAAAGAGCAAACAACATAAATAACATCCTGTTATTTGATTTGGATATTATTTTTTTTATCTTGATGGATTGAAAATTAACACCAATGAGTTGACTGATGAACATTATCACATCATTTATTCAGAATGTGAAGTGAATTATATTTATATAGCGCTTTTTTTCTCTAGTGACTCAAAGCGCTTTACATTGTGAAACCCAATATCTAAGTTACATTCAAACCAGTGTGGGTGACACTGGGAGCAGGTGGGTAAAGTGTCTTGCCCAAGGACACAACGGCAGTGACTAGGATGGCGGAAGCGGGGATCGAACCTGCAACCCTCAAGTTGCTGGCACGGCCACTCTACCAACCGAGCTAAACCGCCCCATGTAAAAATGTATAAATAACAACAAATAGAGATGGAATACTACTAAATGCAACATGCAAGTGTAAAAAAAAACACAATTTGAAGTTGTCTTTATTTTTAAGTTATCGTGCCAGGATTTTACCAGTCCGGCTCACTTGGGATGAGATTTTTCTCCATTTGGTCCCCGATCTAAAATGAGTTTGACACCCCTGAACTAGTCTTTGCTTGATGGACAGCCTGAGACCAACACCCTCCTTCCAGTGGGTGCCAGAGGAGTGCCACAGTCGTCACATGGATGATTTATAAATCTGACACACTATAATGTGATTGTTTACTTT
This sequence comes from Nerophis ophidion, assembly GCF_033978795.1. NCBI lineage: Eukaryota > Metazoa > Chordata > Actinopteri > Syngnathiformes > Syngnathidae > Nerophis > Nerophis ophidion. The sequence goes on from NC_084619.1 coordinate 27,660,161, forward strand.
GCTGAGGCAGAACATCATTAGGGTATCTTATAGGCAAACAATGTCCCATTGATAAATACATCGAGTGGCTCACATTTACTCGGATTCAAGCTAGAGATAAGATAACCATCAGTGATTAAGACAAATGTGACCACTCAGTGCATTTATGCATGGCTTGCACCTCATCTCCTAGAGGCCTTTAAGGGGTCATTTAACTGCCCGTTTTTTTGTGCCGGAAGCTCCCTGATGGGGGAGAATGGACAGAAGTCTTGGAGCTGGGAAAGAGTAATAAGGAGGGGAGGAAAACTGGGATTGATCCACCATTAACATAATCGAATTACCACAGTGAACAAAGCAAGCATTAAGTACAACCATGGTGGCATTGGGAGAACATCCATCTCTCGCTCGTCTGCTTAGGGCAGGGGTGTCCAAACATTTTGACTCGTGGTTGAGGGCCGAAGGCCAACTACAGACATGTATGTATGCATACACACACACACTATATTAATATCATTTGATAATAAGAGTATACAAAAGTTTGACTTTTACCTTGTTTACTTCGGTGACAATCTCCTTAAAGTTGTGTAATCAATCAGAATTACCAAGCAGCTAAAATGTACCAAGCATGGAGAGTCTTAAGCGTTTTCCCATCACTCTTTGTATTTTTTTCAAATATTATTTTATGGTGATTGGATGTTTTTTCAGTGTTCAGTGATTATTTACATTTTGTGTTGGTTGAATTGTATTAATTTTTTTTAGATTATTTTTTTGTACCATGACTAGGGGAGGTTGTTTGCATTCAGTTATATAATGCTGCACACTCCAAACATAAAAAGTCTTTGACCTGGAAAAATGCATTTTGTCCACTAGATTGTGTCGAACCAGCAGCGTTTGAAATGTTAGACTTTTTAAAGGAATATACGATTCCTTATTAAACTCATGACATTTCGCGGTGGGCCGCTGACCGTACTTTGGACACCCCTGGCTTAGGGGAAAGAAGAAAATCTACCCTTTTCATGAGCCAGCCCTGCACCAATACAAAGTAGTTCTGCAGGATCGGCATTGCCTTAAGAAAGGAAAAACCATCACCAAAGACAGCACACACCCTGCCTACCACCTGTTCCACCTGCTACCATCGGGCAGGCGCTACAGGTGCATCAGAGCCAGAACAAACAGGCTCAGAGACAGCTTTTTTCCCCAGAGCTGTCACCATGTTGATCTCTAACTTATAATAATAATAATTCACGCCTGTACAATATCCTGCCCTAATACCCTACTGTACTACCCTTCGAGTGCACTACGTCCGATTGTTATTTAATACTTCGGTACTCTTCTCTTGTTCTGTATATTGTACAGTATTTTTTATTTCTACAGTGTTTTGTATATTGTACAGGATTGGTTGTTATTTTTATTGGATAGTAGTCTGTTTATTTTAATTGTATTATTTATTTTACCCCATATTTGTTCCCAAAACCGCACCTTAAGTTGGAGTCTTTCATCTCGTTATATGCAAATATAATGACAATAAAGTCTATTCTATTCTATTATATTCTATTCAGGAGATGGCATCAGAAGGGATTACTTCTTGATCACTTCAAACTGTCAGCGGCTCCTCAGTCTCCTCTTCCTGTTCCGTCTTCCTGCTCCTCTTTCATCCATGTTCATCCCTTCCCTTTCTCTCCTACACTTTGTCTCAATGACAAAAATGTCCAAACATATTTGCAGTCTGCTGTGACAAGGTTCCAAATGGATGGCCAGCATTTATTCTTCAAGGAACTGGACTCAAAGCAAAGGACAAACATGAATCACGTGACGGCACAAAGACAAAGTTTCTCAACGGTGGTGGAGGGGCAACGCCGATTCAGAACATGGAGCAGCGTCAAGATTTGTCACAGTGATAGGAGTACTTGGCGCCAACACCGACTAACAAAGCGACTTGTTATGAAACGGGCCTGTAGCCACTGGTGGGCAGAGTGTTTTGGACACTGCAGCGTGTGTGTCACACTCAGATCACACATGCAGACAACCTGGAATGTGAAAAGAAAACAGGCTTGGGGAGAATGATGCAAAAAAGGGAACATTAGCTTCCATCTTCAATCTGAAAAAAAAATATATAAGTATATCAAATTCCAGAAAGAATCTTAATGTGTGTCAAATTACCGTATTTTTCGGATTATAAATCGCTCCGGAGTATACGTCGCACCGGCCAAAAATGCATAATAAAAAAGGAAAAAAACATATATACGTCGCACTGTCACATTTTTGGGGGAAATTTATTTGATAAAACCCAACACCAAGAATAAACATTTGAAAGGCAATTTAAAATAAATAAAGAATAGTGAACAACAGGCTGAGTAAGTGTACGTTATATGAGGCATAAATAACCAACTGAGAAGGTGTCTGGTATGTTAACGTAACATATTATGGTAAGAGTCATTCAAATAACTTTAACATATAGAACATGCTATACGTTTACCAAACAATCTGTCACTTCTTATCGATAAATCCAATGAAATCTTCTTCCTCAATGTTCCTTTTAAACAACTCTGCCAACTCCAAAGGTATGCGCCGCTTCTTCTTGTCGTTTTCTGCTGCATATTTCACTACGTCCAGCTTGTAATCTGCAGTACATGATTTCCTTTTCGGTGCCATTTTTGTTCAGCTCTTCTCAGTTTTTATAAGTTACCGCCAACGATGAAATGATCCACCTTAATAGCTACGGCAGTAGCATATAGCATATACAGTAGCAGTTAGCATTCCATGACCCACAATGCACTTCTGCCATGACCTTCCCCCGCCAAATTCTTATTGGTTGACGTGTGTGTGACGATTGCTGACATTTTCTTCGTCTCTTCCGCAAATGAGATAAATAATATTATTTGATATTTTACGGTAATGTGTTAATAATTTCACACAGAAGTCGCTCCGGAGTATATGTCGCAGCCCCGGCCAAACTATGAAAAAAACTGCGATTTATAGTCCGAAAAATACGGTAAACCATTCTATGGCCATACTTGTTTTGAGCCAGTTAATTTGAATATAATTATGTAATAATAAATTGTATCTCATTTAAAACAGTATCATTATTTTTAATACATTTGAAATGTATTAAAGATACACTGTATCTGTACACGTACAGTCGTGGTTAAATGTTTACATCCACTTATGAAGGATATAATGTCATGGCTGTCTTGAGTTTCCAATACTTTCTACAACTCTTATTTTTTTGTGATAGAGGGATTGGTCACAAAAACATTCATGAAGTTTGTTTTTTCATTCATTTATTATGGGTCTACTGAAAATGTGACCATATCTGCTGGGTCAAAAGTATCCACCCCATCCATTTTCAACCGCTTGTCCTGTTCGGGGTAGCAGGGGGTGCTGAAGCCTATCTCAGTTGCATTCGGGCGGAAGGCGGGGTACACCCTGGACAAGTCGCCACCTCATCGCAGGGCCATCACAGATAGACAGACAACATTCACACTCACATTCACACACTAGGGCCAATTTAGTGTTGCCAATCAACCTATCCCCAGGTGCATGTCTTTTGAGCTGGGAGGAAGCCGGAGTACCCGGAGGGAACATGCAAACTCCACACAAAAAGATCCCGAGCACAGGATCGAACCCAAGACCTTCGTATTGTGAGGCAGACGCACTAACCACTATCCATTATCCACCAAGGGACATGGTCACATGTTCCTTGGCAAGTTTCATTGCCATAAGTCACTTTTGGTAGCCATCCACAAGCTTCTGGTTGAATTTTTGACCACTCCTCTTGACAACATTGGTGCAGTTCAGCTAAATGTGATGGTTTTCTGAGTTGTTCTTTCAGCATTGTCCGCGTGTTCTCAATGGCGTTTAAGTCAGGACTTTGGGAAGGCCATTCTAAAACCTTAATTTTAGCCTGATTTAGCCATTTCTTTACCACTTTTGACGTGTGTTTGGGGTCATTGTCCTGTTGGAACGCCCAACTTCGCCCAAGACCTAACCTCTCGGCTGCTTTTTGTGACAAACAAGTATGTGCTCCAATCACTCTATCACAAAAAATAATAGTCGTAGAAATTATTGGACACTCAAGACAGTCATGACATTATGTTCTTTACAAGTGCATGTAAACTTTTGACCACGACTGTATGTAGTTTTGCTAATGGAGAGTTCAGCTACGTATTCCTCTTTGCACTCTAAAAACTATGCATTGCACACGTGCAAAGGCTTTTATTGCACATGGTCTTTTCTTCATTGAGCAATGCATAAAAGCAAATACATTCTTTGTGTTGCACACACTCTTAGCTATGATTCCAACTACAGTAGTAAAAGAGCAGTAGTATTGATTTGGGTCACAAATTCTATTTTTTCCAGTCCTCTGCTGCTCTCTGGTGGGCAGTCACCAAGCAGAGGCCATTCAACCATTGTGTTTACCCTACCAACTAGTTGTAAACCCAAAAGACCAAAAGTATCTCTGACTACATCCACTACATGTTGTTCACAAAGCAAATTAACGTCTTAATCCTTTGTATTTCCCCTGTAACTGTTGCACTGTATAGGACATATACTGTAAACTACATCGATTGTTATTTACAGTGTTGTTAATGAGTCAGCAATCCTTACTGGACTGAACAGTGCGGTAGTAGATCCTGGTCCTACTTCTATTAAGGCAGTGCAGCACGTGCTTATCCTCAGGAGTGCACGAACGGGCCGCTGGAAAACAGACCCCGAGTCCCGTCCCCCCTTTTCTCACAAACACAGGCCCACTGTGTCCGGTTGGACGCGGCAGAGAGGAAACACATACACTCCGCATGACTAGAAAGAAAAACACAAAAGTCCATGAGAGACACAGTAGGAAAGAGGCCAGGCCAGTGAAGCTGGATCACTGGTACATCAGGCACGCTCTAACAAGAGGATAGGTGCACGTACACAACATCCTATAAGCACACATTCCATACATGCACATCTGCACAACTATCAACACAGGAAATGGATCAGCTGCAATCCTTTACTTCCTCCGCTGGCCTCTACTGTCCATCAGTGAAAGGAAATACCGGGTCTCTGCAGAAATGGGTCCAGCTCGCCAAACCTGCAAGAGGCCATTTCCTTCATAATCATCCCTGATTTCCCTGCTCTAATATCCCAAAGGATACTGTCAGTTAGCCAGGAGAAGGTTTCATGTAACTGGGGAATCTGTGGCATGCATCTATTAGGCCATGGACACGCTCACATTTTGGTAACCGATAATGTTTCGACTTCTGGGGATTGATATCTCCTGTCTATAGGCTGGCAATATGCTCAGGATTGTAATGATCTGGAGAAACAACTCTTATCTATCTATACATTAAGTTGAAGTTATAGGCTCCACATCTTATACAATATGCATTCAAATACAATGCCATTTAAAGTACTGTGGTAGCCCGGTTTTTGTTCCAAAAGGTTTGACAAACAGAATCGTACAAAACTAAATTAATTTTTGCCATCCAATTAATAACATCAAATGTAGCAACTTAAATGGGAACATTATCACCAGACCTATGTAAGCGTCAATATATACCTTGATGTTGCAAAAAAAGCCATTGTTTTTTTAACCGATTTCCGAACTCTAAAAGGGTGAATTTGGCGAATTAAACGCCTTTCAATTGTTTGCCTGTCGGAGCAATGACCTTTCACCTGTGATGTCACATCGTGAAGCGACCTGCCATTTTCCCAAACACATTACACACACGAGTCATATCAGCTTTGTTATTTTCCGTTTTTTCAACTGTTTTCCAGTACCTTGGAGACATCATGCCTCGTCGGTGTGTTGTCGGAGGGTGTAACAACACGATCAGGGACGGATTCAAGTTGCACCAGTGGTCAAAAGATGCGAAAGTCCTTCGTTTGTTCTGCACACTGTACCGACGACAGCTATGCTATGACAGAGATGGCACAGAGATGGCAAGAATGTGTGGATATCCTGCGACACTCAAAGCAGATGCATTTCCAACGATAAAGTCAACAAAATCACAAAGGTGAATTTTGTTGATGTTATTGACTTATTTGGAGTGCTAATCCGACATATTTGGTCACGGCATGACTGCAAGCTAATCGATGCTAACATGCTATTTAGGCTAGCTGTATGTACATATTGCATCATTATGCCTTATTTGTAGCTGTATTTGCATGCAGCCTTTGCCTCCACCCACATTTTATGCCAAACAAATACATACCAATTGTTGGTTAGAAGGCAATCGCCGAATTCGTCCGCGCTTCCTCCAGTGCCGCGGTCTGTCGTGATATGGCTCAAAAGTTTCTGTTTCTTCTTTATTTTGTTTTCGGTACCTGCCTCCACACTCCAACCATCTGTTTCATCTATCCATCCATTTTCTACCGCTTATTCCTCTTTGGTGCCTATCTCATCTACTATCGAGTGGAAGGCGGGGTACACCCTGGACCGTTTCAATACATGCATAATCTGTTGAATCGCTTACGGGGCTGAAATCCGAGTCTGAATCCGAGCTAATATTGCAATACATTTCTGTGCTATCCGCCATGTTTGTTTCTGTGTGGTCACACTGTGACGTCACAGGATAATGGACGGGTGGATATAACGACGGTTAAATCAGGCACTTTGAAGCCGTTTTTCGGGATATTGCGTGATGGGTAAAATTTTGAGAAAAACTTCGAAAAATAAAATAAGCCACTGGGAACTGATTTTTATTAGTTTTAACCCTTCAGAAATTGTGATAATGTTCCCCTTTAAAGTAGCAAGAAACAAGTCAATAACAAATAAAGCTAAATATGTTCTGGAACAAAAAACACTTCATATTCTCTACTGTTTGCTAGTGTTACCATATCTGTGATATTGTGTAGAAATATGGGGAAACAACTACAAATGTGCACTTCATTCACTAACTATGTTACAAAAAAAGATCAATTAGAATAATACATAATGTTGGATATAGATAATTTACAAACACTTAATTTATTAAATCACAAATATTGAAATCTGACGATTTGGTGCGTTTGCAAACAGCTAAAATGACGTATAAAGCAAACTACAACCTGCTACCCAAAAATGTACAACAATTATTCTCAACAAAAGAGGAGAAGTATAAACTTAGAGGAAAATCCAATTTAAAACATGTGTATGCTTGTACAACACTTAAAACCTTTAGCATATCAGTATGTGGAATTAAATTATGGAACAGATTAACCAAAGAAATCAAACAAAGCACCAATATGATTCAGTTTCAGAGACTGTTCAAACTACAAGTGTTCACAAAGTACTCAGAACAAGGATTATGTTATTCTTCAACCTTTTTTTTCCCTTTTTTTTTTAATTTACACAAAGATTATTTATATATTTAATACTTATTGGTTTACTATGGTAGATTATTAATTTATTATTTATTTGTTCACGGTTATGTTACAGAGAGCAAGGAAATTGGATAAATAAATGAAAAGGGGTAGGATTAACTAAGCTCTGCTGCTTCCTACTCCTTTTCGGACGTGCTGTAATGAAACAACTGGAAATGTGTGATGAATTACATTGTATTGAAAGCATGTTTGAAATAAACTGAAACTGAACTGAATTAATTTGTTCCAGACACCCAGAAATATCAACGCAAATCACAATTTGTAGTAATTATAGTTTTACACACAGAATACAAGGTGAAATACATATGAATGATGAATGATATTTTACATCAAGTTTACCGTTGTCAAAGACACTTGTTGTCGAAGACAGGAATGAATAGAGAGAGAGAGGAGGTGAGAACCACCAGACGTCACCTTAGTACTTTACGAGTTCCATGTTGAATTCTATACTGTTTCTCACCATTTTTTTTTTTTTTTTTTAAATCTAAGTGTTAACACTTGCTATTTTCTTTGGCCCAGCACAGAGACTGAGTCCTCAACACGAGGGACACTTTGTTAGGGCACCTGATTTTGCAGAGTGCTATGAGGGCAAATGGACTACATTCTTAGGCTGATCAATAACTGAGACATCATATGAAAACTGGGGAAAACTTGAGTTAAACATTTTCTTTAAAAACCAAACCCTCTGTGTCTCACAAAATATTTTTTTTATATTATATACTGTATTGATTCAATTTAAAGGCCTACTGAAACCCACTACTAAAGAACATGCACTCTGATAGTTTATATATCAATGATGAAAAATTAACATTTTACATTTTGCGCAAAGTATCCTGTTGAAAACATCGCGGTATGATGACGCGTGCACGTAACGTCACGGATTGTAGCGGACATTTTGTTCCAGCTCCGATCCCAGCTATAAGTTGTCTGCTTTAATCGAATGATTACACAGTATTCTGGACGTCTATGTTGCTGAATCTTTTACAATTTGTTCAATTGATAATGGAGACGTCAAAGAAGAAAGATGTAGGTGGGAAGCGGTGAATTGCAGCCGCCGTTAGCAACACAAACACTGCCGGTTTTCTTGTTTCCTTGTTTACATTCCCGACAGATGACGGTGAAGCTTTACTATGGAACAGAGCGGTCAAGCGAACATGGTTCTCTACCACACCGGCAGGTTTCGGTGAGAAAATGGTGCTAATTAATCGGCTCTTACCGTAGACATGAGCGGAGAGCTTGCGTCGTTCCTCGTGCACCTGTCAAAGAAGCAGCTGCGGACTCTCTTGCCTCCTCCGACCGGCCGCCCCCGAACGTGGGATGCTTCCACCGTGGAGGAGGGAAGAAAAAAAAAATCTCAGCCCGGCCCCAACGGCTGCCTTCGCTTCACCTCGTCGAGAAACATGGCTTCCCTCAGAGACACTGGCGGTCACCACACCACTAGTAACACAATAAGCAGATAAGGGATTTTCCAGAATTATCCTATTACATTTTTCTATAACATCTGAATCGCTCTGCTGTCTATTTTTTTTTCCTAGTCCTTCACTCTCACTTTCCACAAATCTTTCATCCTCGCTCAAATTAATGGGGAAATCGTCACTTTCTCGGTCCGAATCGCTCTCGCTGCCGGTGGCCATGATTGTAAACAATATGAGTATGTGAGGAGCTCAACAACCCGTGACGTCACGCGCACATCGTCTGCTACTTCTGGTACAGGCAAGGCTTTTTTATTAGCGACCAAAAGTTGTGAACTTTATTGTCGATGTTCTCTACTAAATCCTTTCAGCAAAAATATGGCAATATCGCGAAATGATCAAGTATGACACATAGAATGGACCTGCTATCCCAGTTTAAATAAGAAAATCTCATTTCAGTAGGCCTTTAAGAGTGCCCCAACTTAAAGTGTTCTGAGCTGAGAGCTGTCTCTTGGTTAATTATAATGCTTTAAGCTGCAAGTAAAAGTTTGATTTGCAAGCATCCCTGCCATTAGTCAGTGTAGCAAATGTCACAGTGAACCATGTAAGATCCAACCAAAGCATCTGGTCTTACTCACTAACAACAGCTTATGGCTAGATGTAGACAAAAATCATTTTGTTTCCCGACAAATTGGGATGGAGAACGTTAGTGTGAAGGACAGTGCTGATAAGAATAAGTGGAGGATAGTCCTTAAATTAAAGAGAGAAATCATCAAAAACATGATCCATTGTGTGGTCCACTTTGATAGGCAACATGAGCGCAGCAGTGCAAGTCTACACCACACTAAATGAGCCAAAAGCCACCCATTGAAATTAAATTATAATCTATACAGTGTACATTTTTCCATGAAAATATGGAAAAGCTGCTGGTGGTGTGTTAGTCAGAGAAGCAGCTAGAAGGACATATCTTCAAAGTCTGCTCTACAAGGTAAACACTGTACATTATTATTATATTACTTCATAAAACAACTGTTGTTTGTACATTGTATTGTATTGTTTTATACAATATTTCTGTAAGAAGATAATATGATCATTCTTCTTATCTTGTTTTTCTTTATAAAAGGCATGTTACATGTTAAAATTGTGGCGTTTTGGGGGCCAGGCACCCATTAATTTATTTTTAATACATTTGAATGGACAACCTTGATTTGGGATGCATGTGTTATGAGTTAAGAGCTCCGCCACAGAACACATTAAGCTCGTAAATTGAGGTACTTCTGTATATTTTGAAGTAGTCAGTGTACAGCTTGTTTAACATTGTTATTGTCTAAACAGCTAGCAACACAAGTGAGTACCACGATCAATCACTCAATCAAAAATTACTTATATAACCCTAAATCACGAGTGTCTCAAAGGGTTGCACAAGCCACAACAACTTCCTCGACTCAGATCCCACATCAGGGCGACTAGTGCAACGGACATCAAGTGGATCTAGCATAATATTGTGAGAGTCCAGTCCATAGTGGATCTAACATAATAGTGGGAGTCCAGTCCATGGTGGATCTAACATAATATTGTGAGAGTCCAGTCCATAGTGGATCTAACATAATAGTGGGAGTCCAGTCCATGGTGGATCTAACATAATATTGTGAGAGTCCAGTCCATAGTGGATCTAACATAATAGTGAGAGTCCAGTCCATGGTGGATCTAACATAATATTGTGAGAGTCCAGTCCATAGTGGATCTAGCATAATATTGTGAGAGTCCAGTCCATAGTGGATCTAGCATAATATTGTGAGAGTCCAGTCCATAGTGGATCTAGCATAATATTGTGAGAGTCCAGTCCATAGTGGATCTAACATAATAGTGAGAGTCCAGTCCATAGTGAATCCAACATAATAGTGAGATTCAGTCTATAGTGGATCTAGCATAATATTGTGAGAGTCCAGTCCATAGTGGATCTAGCATAATATTGTGAGAGTCCAGTCCATAGTGGATCTAGCATAATATTGTGAGAGTTCAGTCCATAGTGGATCTAGCATAATATTGTGAGAGTCCAGTCCATAGTGGCTCTAGCATAGTATTGTGAGAGTCCAGTCCATAGTGGATCTAACATAATAGTGAGAGTCCAGTCCATAGTGGATCTAACATTATAGTGAGAGTCCAGTCCATAGTGGATCTAACCTAATATTGTGAGAGTCCAGTCCATAGTGGATCTAACATAATAGTGAGAGTCCAGTCCATAGTGGATCCAACCCAATATTGTGAGAGTCCAGACCATAGTGGATCTAACATAATATTGTGAGAGTCCAGTCCATAGTGGATCTAACATAATATTATGAGAGTCCAGTCCATTGTGGATCCAACATAATAGTTAGAGTCCAGTCCATAGTGGATCTAACATAATAGTGAGGAAATCCAGTCCATAGTGGATCTAACATAATATTATGAGAGTCCAGTCCATTGTGGATCCAACACAATAGTTAGAATCCAGGCCATCGTGGATCTAACATAATAATGAAAGTCCAGTCCATAGTGGATCTAACATAATAGTAAGAGTCCAGTCAATTGTGGATCCAACATGATAGTTAGAATCCAGTCCATAGTGGATCTTACATAATAGTGAGAGTCCAGTCCATTGTGGATCAAACATAATAGTGAGAGTCCAGTCGATAGTGGATCTAACATTATAGTGAGAGTCCAGTCCATAATGGATCTAACATAATAGTAAGAATCCAGTCCTTTAGTGGATCTAACATAAATTGTGAAAGTCCAGTCCATAGTGGATCTAACATAATATTTTGAGAGTCCAGTCCATTGTGGATCCAACATGATAGTTAGAGTCCAGTCCATAGTGGATCTAACATAATAGTGAGAGTCCAGTCCATAGTGGATCTAACATAATATTGTGAGAGTTTAGTCCGTAGTGGATCTAACATAATAGTGAGAGTCCAGTCCATAGTGGATCCAACGTAATAGTGAGAATCCAGTCCTTTACTGGATCTAACATGATAGTGAGCGTCCAATCCATAGTGGATCTAACATAATAGAGAGAAGCTAGTCCTTTAGTGGATCTAATATAATATTGTGAAAGTCCAGTCCATAGTTGATCCAACATAATAGTTAGAGTCCAGTCCATAGTGGATCTAACATAACAGTGAGAGTTCAGTCCATAGTGGATCTAACATAAATAGTGAGAGTCCAGTCCATAGTGGATCTAACATAATAGTGAGAGTCCAGTCAATTGTGGATCCAACATAATAGTTAGAATCCAGTCCAAAGTGGATCTAACATAATAGTTAGAGTCATCCCCAACTGATAGAAGTGAAGTGAAGATAATGTGTGTTTCACCTGCACTCGAGGTGGCATAGTCTCATGGTCTGGGGCTGCATGAGTGCTGCTACAACTAGGAAGCTGTGATCCAATGAAGGAAACGTTATTTCTGTGACATTCAAAGGCAGAGCATAACTTAGGGCTGCATGGCAGTTTTCCCTCCAAGATGTCATGATGGGTTTTGTTGGTGAAGCTGAAGGCGATGCAGTGGCCATAACGCCTCCCGAGCACCTGAGTTTGTGTTAAACGTGCCAATTCATTTGTCAATATTTTAGCAGCATATCTCTTCTCCAAGGCAGTTGACTAATGGCACACTTGTGACACAAAACATCCGTTGATTTCTGAAGTGTGCACATGACATGCGAACGCGGTTAAAGAGTTGTTACAGAGAGAAAACGCCATCCTTTGAAACAAAAAAAGATTATCCTGTGCTCAACTCATTACTTTGAGTAGTTAAGTCATGAAGTGGTAATGTTCCGGAGTTCCTGTTGAGCCCCTATGCAGCCATAGTCTAGACTTGGTCGCCCACCTCTCTCGCACGACTCCCTTAAATGAGAGCAGTGTGGTGTTGTGGTGAGGTGACGCCACGGTCTGCTGGCACCCATCTAAATGGAATCAGATAAAGCTGAAGGGCTAAATACCTTTTCATGAAAACATCATCTGGTGCTCCACCAGTAGGGTCCCCGGTCCTGCTTTGAGAGAGCGATATGAGGGAAATCAAGCAATAAGCCTAAAAGGAGGGAACAAAATCACTTGAGGTTAGCCGACATCAGACCTGCTGCTTCCTTCTACGATGGAATTAAAGGGGAACATAAACACCAAACCTATGTAAGCGTCAATATATACCTTGATGTTGCAGAAAAAATACCATATATTTTTCTAACCGATTTCCGAACTCTAAATGGGTGAATTTTGCCGAATTAAACGCCTTTCTGTTTATCGCTCTCGGAGCGATGACGTCAGAACGTGATGTCACCTAAGTAATAAAGCCGCCATTTTCATTTTCTCAAACACATTACAAACACCGGCTCTCAGCTCTACTATTTTCCGTTTTTTCGACTAGTTTCTGGAACCTTGGAGACATCATGCCTTGTCGGAGGGTGTAACAACACTAACAGGGAGGGATTCAAGTTGCCCAAAGATGCGAAAGTGGCAAGAAATTGGACGAAATTTGTTCAAAATACGAGGGTGTGGGGAAAGCCGACGAAATGGTCAGTCGTTTGTTCCGCACACTTTACCGACGAAAGCTATGCTACTACAGAAATGGCAAGATTGTGTGGATATCCTGCGACACTCAAAGCAGATGCATTTCCAACGATAAAGTCAAAGAAATCTGCCGCCAGACACCCGTTTAATGTGCCGGAGTGTCTGCACATTTTACCGGCGGTGCTAAGACAGACATGGCACAGAGATGTATGGATAACCTGCAGATGCAATTCCTACGATAAAGTCAACTAAATCACAAAGGTGAGTTTTGTTGATGTTGTTGACTTATGTGCTAATCAGACATATTTGGTCACGGCATGACTGCCAGCTAATCGATGCTAACATGCTATTTAGGCTAGCTGTATGTACATTTGAAACTATATTTACATCCAGCGTTTCCTTCCACCCACATTTAATGCCAAACAAACACTTACCAATCGACGGATTTAAGTTGATCCAGTGTCACAAGATGCGAAACTTCTGATCGTTGGTCTGCACATTTTACCGGCGATGCTAAGGCAAACATGGCCGAATAGCGTCAATAGCTATTCGCTCAATAGCTTCAGTTTCTTCTTCAATTTTATTTTCGCTATCTGCCTCCATACTCCAACATGCGTAATCTGTTGAATCGCTTAAGCCGCTGAAATGCGAGTCTGAATCCGAGATAATGTCGCTATATCTTGCTGTGCTATCCGCCATTGTTTGTTTGTATTGGCAGCACTGTATGACATCACAGGAAAATGGACAGTGGCTTAGAGAGACCGAGAATAAGGGACTTTAAAGCTTTTTTTAGGGATATTCCGGGACTGGTAAAATTAAAAAAAAAAAATTAAACATAAAATAAGCCACTGGGAACTGATTTTTATTGGTTTTAACCCTTTTGAAATTGTGATAATGTTCCCCTTTAAACCAATTTTGGGGCAACGAGGCATAATGTGGGGGTGACGGCCGTCATGTGACACTCTCTGGGTGATGCAAAGCATGCAAAAAGGTGACCCAAGTATCAGCAAGAAAAACGTGCAAAAAAAAATAGACCAATAACTATCCCCATAAATGCAACCAGCAGGCCATAATATTTCACTATCAGGGGCGCCTCGCTTCAAATGCTCCAAAGAAAATGAGGAATGAGCTCAGTGGTAACCCTAGCATGGAGGCTGTCAGTAAGCAAGCTCACACCTGCCCACCTTTTATGGACTTAAAGCTATCCGTCTGTCAGCGCCAGACGACAATACACTCATGGGAACTGAACGACCCGCTGCTCATGCATTTTTTTTCACATCATGCGGACCGCAGGGTCGGGCACACCTGCCCAATCGAGAGGCAGCTTGTCGGGTACCGCGGCATGCAGTGAGGAGTTATCGTACTGCCGTGTAAAAAAACTTTAGCTCAGTGAACAGCAAACGTTTGTTTTTGTATGGCTTTGTGGTGCTATCACACCACAGACGATAACCATAAAAGTGACATTTTAGTGTAACACACAGAAGTGTCTGGATTTTCCTTACAATATTAATAATACTAGTAAGGTGGTGAGTTCATACCCCGGCCGAGTCATACCAAAGACTATAAAATTGGGACCCATTACCTCACTCAGCATCAAGGGTTGGAATTGGGGGTTAAATCACCAAAATGATTCCCGAGCGTGGCCACCGCTGCTACTCACTGCTCCCCTCACCTCCCAGAGAGTCGAACAAGAGGATGGGTCAAATGCAGAGGGTAATTTCACCACACCTAGTGTGTATGTGTGACTATCAGTAGTACTTGAACTTTAATGTCACATGATCATGTTAGTTGCAATGAATCAATTACAGTCATGTAACATTTATTTGTTTTGTCTTTCCCTCTTCTTGTGCTCGACCAAAATTAAAAACAACTCTTCATTCATGCGGCACGAAGATAATATATAACCATGGCATAAAAAAGGTTTCACTCAGGACGGTGAATTGATTAACGTGGACCCCGACTTAAACAAGTTGAAAAACTTATTTGGGTGTTACCATTTATCAATCAATCAATGTTTATTTATACAGCCCTAAATCACAAGTGCCTCAAAGGGCTGCACAAACCACAACGACATCGTCGGTAGGGCTCACATAAGGGCAAGGAAAAACTCACCCCAGTGGGACGTCGACCATGATGACTATGAGAAACCTTGGAGAGGACCATATATGTGGCCAACCCCCCCTCCCTAGGGGACCGAAAGCAATGGATGTCGAGCGGTTCCAACATGATATTGTGAAAGTCCAATCCATAGTGGTTCTAACGTAACCGTGAGAATCAAGTCCAAAGTGGATCCAATATAGTAGCGAGAGTCCCATCCAAAGTGAAGCCAGCCGGAAACCATCCCAAGCGGAGGCGAATCAGCAACGAGTTGAGTTTATATCAAAAAGTTATATTTTGGTTTCATCTGACCACATGACATTCTCCCAATCCTCTGCTGTATCATCCATGTATCCATGTTGGTATAAACTCAACTCGTCGTGTTTGGAGGAAGAAGAATACTGAGTTGCACCTCAAGAACACCATACCTACTGTGAAGCATGGGGGTGGAAACATCATGCTTTGGGGCTGTGCTTCCGCTAAGGGGACAGGACGATTGATCCGTGTTAAGGAAAGAATGAATGGGGCCATGTATCGTGAGATTTTGAGCCAAAACCTCCTTCCATCAGTGAGAGCTTTGAATGGTTGACCAAATACTTATCTTCCACCATAATTCATGAATACATTCTTTAAAATTCCTGGATTTTCTTTCACATTCTGTCTCTCACAGTTGAAGTGTAGCTATGATGAAAATTAGAGACCTCTGTCATCATTTTAAGTGGGAGAACTTGCACAATCGGTGGCTGACTAAATACTTTTTTGCCCCACTATATCTATTTTCAAAAGAGAAAAAAATAAATTAGTTACAAATCATAATCACTCGTTTTGATATTATTCTATATTTAAGCCAACAGATGTTAACGTAAATAACATGTAGCAGAAAGCACAGCAGTTAATGATTAATATGAATTATATTACTTGTAATCAAGTGGCTTCAATGGGTGAGTAGTGTTACTACTTTTTAATTAGATTTTTTTTTGTCAACTGTTTGTGTTACTACTACTGTATATGAACAGGTTGACCCTGTTTAGAAGAATTCCCTTGACATCAAATGTAATAGAACATTTATTTTAAAAAGAACAGATTACATTGTAAGACTGTATTCCACTGTATTAGACACAGCTCCTAGGTATGACACAATATCATTTTAAACGGCTGCTAACTACTATTCTTGACAAAAAATATATATATATATATATATATATATATATAATTGCAACACAAAAATATTATTTTTTTACCTGTTGTGGTGCTTGATAAGTCTGCTTTGTGATAAACATTATCTCAAAACTAGCATTGTGCCTAATTTTTTTAAGGGTCTGTGCTGCAGATACTTCTATGGCCTGCTCACTTGGTATAGGAACAGTTGTTTAGCCCCACCTGGTGGTTGTCATATGTAACAATGGCTCAGCACCCCCGCCACCCTTGTCCAAACATCACCAATCGTGTCTAAAACATGTTGGGATGTAAAAACAAAAACATAAACCAAAAGTGCCATTATGATTTTACCATTAAGAATGTTTTATTTTTCACACAGTTATAAATCAGAGATGCAAATATCCCTACTAAAACCTGACAAAAAGTGTCATGAAGTAAAATTTCCATATTTCAAATTCTATGCTTGACTAAAATAGATATACAACTTTTTGAGAGACCTATATATATATATTTTTCCTTTTAAACTGGGTAGCTCTTCTGTTTGTCTCAAAAAAAAAAAGCTAGTTTTCAGTGTTGTGGTTGAACATATGGTTTGTTCTTTGCTGTTTTTCGGCAAATGTCGTTGTTGCTTTTTGTGGAACGATAACCAGGCTAAATTAGGGCCCTAAGCAGAATTTAGTTTTGTGGACCCCCACCACTTTTACTTTTTCCACACTTTCTTTTTTATGTGTGTTAATAATAATAATGATAATAATAATACCGAACATATTGTTCTGTTGTTGTAATTTATGTTGTAAATCTGTTTGTTGTTTATTTTTTTAATCACAATATTATTGACACTGTTGCTATTATTAAAGTATTTTCTTTCTTAAACATTGCTTTTCTATGTCTTCTCAATTGCTATGTATATTTATATTCTAAGAATTGCAAAAGTGGAATTGGGTTTGAGTTGCTTGATTTACTAAAGGTGTAAAGAGGTTCGGAGACAGAATGTGGTATGCCTGTGGTGGTTGATGAAGAGAGTGGGCCAGAGATAGGAGTAAATAGTTTCAAAGATTTTTTTTCGGAAAAGAGAAATGAAGTTATTACACTGCTCTTCAGTGGAGTTTGGGAGTGAGGGGGTTTGTGGATTTAAGATTGATTGATTGATTGAAACTTTTATTAGTAGATTGCACAGTACAGTACATATTTCATACAATTGATCACTAAATGGTAACACCCGAATACGTTTTTCAACTTGTTTAAGTCGGGGTCCACGTTAATCAATTCATGTTAAAAAGGAGATGGCTTGTGGTGGTAAGAAGCTGTTTTCGAGTTTTCCGAGTTATTGTTGATCTTGTAGGAGCAGATCTAAGATCTGGCGTCTTTGAGATATTTTGAGTATAAGTGTTGGTGCTCACAGTAGGCCAATCTGTAGACAATCAGACCCAAAGCTTAGTAGCACCACTCGAGGACACGCCCAGCAGTTTTAATCTTTCGGTGATGATTTGTGAACCAGGGAGCAGAGTGCTGGAAGTTGACTGCCCTAAATTTTCACGGTGGCATTCAGTGTTGTTCAGTGAATGGTTGTAAAAGTCATCCGATTCAGTTACAGATGAGAAGTCTCCAAATGTGGTTAGATGTACAAGATATGTATTCAGTGAGTCTCTTTTGATGCTTTTAATGTTTCCAAAACTGATTTGACGTGGGGGCTTTTGGTGGGAGGAAAGTATTGTATGCTCCATAGATATTGCCTAGTGGTTTGAGATTGCCAAGTTGAAAACTTGAAGGTTTTTAATGGGAGCAGAGTTCATTATCACTAGGTCAAGGGTGTGTCCTTTGGTCTGTCTGGGGTTTTTAACATTCTAACATAACATTTTAGGTTTTGGCAGTTCAATGAGTGGAGAAATTCGCAAAGTGACAGGCGAGGGAGTCGGCGTGAATATTCATGTTACCAAGTATTTCCAAGTTTGCAGGTGTAGTACAGAGTGTGTGGTGAGAAAGTTTTTTATTTTTAATTTTTTTTTGTGTCCTGTCCAGCTTCTCAGGCAAATCATATAGTTGATGTAGATGCCCATTAGAAAACATCACTGCACATCATAATGGCAGCTACACTTTCCATCTTAAAGATCTAAAAATAAATATTTGGGAATGTCCAGCGGGCTAGATTGAAGAGCTCAACGGGCCACATGTGGCCCCCGGGTCTTAATTTACCCAGATCTGGTCTTTAGTGACGGCAAGGCTGGTGACCTTGGGACGCACATGATTTTGCAATGGTCCCAAGTAAATGTATATGTACAGTAAATGTATATGTACAGTATGTGAATATGTATGTGAGAAGGTTTTGAAGTTTGGGGTTGAATGCTGAGTTTGGTTTAGAAGGCCAATAGACGAGGAGTATTATTGTGGGGGCGGACAATTTGCATTTAAATGAAAGGCATTCAAACGAAGGCGGTTGGGGGAGTGGGACAGTGGAACGTTCCAGCTCGTTGCGATAAAAAAACAGCCATGCCACCCCCAGGACGACCAGAGCTTCAAGGCCTCATTTAGGGTGGCATGGACCTTTGGTTGATGCCATGTTTCAGTTAAGCACATAATGTCAATCCCTGTATCAATGCGGTCATTAATAAAGCAAGCCTTGTTTGTGAGAGACTGGGCATTAAAAAGTTTAGTCTTTTTATTTGATTTGGGGTGAATGCACTTTGACAATCCTTTTTTTTCCCTCGACACGCTTCGGTTGTCGAAATATCGCAATGTTTGCAGCATTGAAAAATCCCGTAACAGCGGCGCTCTGAGGAAGTGTTCCCCCTAATTTCCACCGTCACAGCTGTGGTGCGTAATAACCACGCAACGGCATCACCATCTGTCGTCCGGCAATCCCCAACGTTGTTCTGTTGCGGCCCCGCCGTGCAGCAAAATAGTGCGGACTTTTACGAATTCTCTCGAACCCGCGCATCATGTGATACATTAAACACTGCAGCACGTCTCAAGCTTGGCCGTCCATCAAAAACATTCAGGCGGGCGCGTCTGTGACGGAATGGACTTGACTCGAGAAAAAGACGACAGTTTTCTTTTGCAGAACAACATTATTATTTTTGTAACAAGCAACAACAGAACAGCAAAATCATCACAGGCAAGCGTTGCAGACATACAACTCCCACCAACCACGGCCCTGCAGCCTTGGCTCTGTTACTGCTGGACTAGTACGGAATTTTCGATGCTCAAACCAAAACCATTCATCCATCTTCTTCTGCTTATCCGAGGTCGGGTCGCGGGAGCAGCAGCCTAAGCAGGGAAGCCCAGACTTCCCTCTCCGCAGCCACTTCCTCCAGCTCCTGCCGGGGGATCTCAAGGCTTTCCAAAGCCAGCCGGGAGACATAATCTTCCAAACGTGTCCTGGGTCTTCCCCGTGGCCTCTTACCAGTCGTACGTGCCCGAAACACCTCCCCAGGGAGATGTTCAGGTGGCATCCTGACCAGATGCCCTGACCACCTCATCGGGCTCCTCTGGATGTGGAGGAGCAGCGGCTTTACTTTGAGCTCCTCTCGGTTGACAGAGATTCTCACCCTATCTGTGAGGGAGAATCCCACCACCCGACGGAGGAAACTCATTTCGGCCGCTTGTACCCGGGATCTTGTCCTTTCGGTCATAACCCAAAGCTCATGACCATAGGTGAGGTTGGGTACGTAGTTCGACCGGTAAATTGAGAGCTTTGCCTTCCGGGTCAACTCCTTCTTCACCACAACAGATCGATACGGCGTCCGAATTACTGAATACGCCGCACCGATCCGCCTGTCGATCTCACGATCCACTCTTCCCTTACTCGTGAACAAGACTCCGAGGTACTTGAACTCCTCCACTTGGGGAAGGGTCTCCTCCCCCACCCGGAGATGGCACTCTATCCTTTTCCGGGCAAGAACCATGGACTAGGACTCAGAGGTGCTGATTCCCATTCCAGTCACTTCACACTCGGCTGCGAACTGATCCAGTGATTTCTCTCTCAAACCAAAACAATCGGAAATTTGCATGGTAGCAATACATAACTACCAGATTGTTATTACCATGAATTGATTGACGTGGACCCCGGCTTAAACAAGTTGAAAAACTTATTCGGGTGTTACCATTTAGTGGTCAATTGTACGGAATATGTACTGTACTGTGCAATCTACTAATAAAAGTTTCAATCAATACATCAATCAGTCCGATTTCACACTGACACGACCAGGTACGCAACAAATTCAAAAGTACTGTGTAAAGAAAAACACATGTGATGACTGCAAATTGTAAATATAAAGTTAGCATAACATATGTAGGTTCCTACTGTGGAAAGACCAGTCCCCAAGATGGCGGCGCCCGGACGGGCCGCAGCATCGCGGAGCTCTTGCTAAAGATGAAACATTTGGCAGAAATACCGGACAATTCTGCAAACTTCATGGCTGGCTCACATCGTGGTCACTCCGTGATCACGTACGACCGCCAGACACTTCTGGATGTGAACATATCGGGCCGTTTTGGACTGATAGACGCGTGCTTGCCAGATCTGCTAACTAGCACGGGAATACTTTGGCGGCTACATCCAGCGGCCTGTGAAGCAGGGGAGTATAGTAGCAGCGGGGGCCGTCTACGGAGCAGACGCCAGCGGTGTGATCGGAAACGCGGATGTCGAGCGGGGCTAAAAACAAGGCAGAAGGCTAATCCCCACAGAACACCACTTCCCTCCATCCTGAAGCCGGATTTAAATGGAAGATGCAAGATTACTGGTGTGGGTAGGGAGTCAGTTAAATTAGAACAAGTTTTTTCTGCTTTGATTGTTTCAGAGTTGGACATGTGTTCTACCGAGGTGGCTAACTATGATGCGTGCAGTTTATCAAAGCAACAATCAAACAATCGGAAAATTCCCGTCGTATCAATTCCTAGATATGGTCGTAATTATACTAAATGCACTGGGCATAATAAACACAACATTATTAATATTGCTACTACGGATAATTTAATCAAAAATTCCCTAAAACAGCCCACTACCTATAATATAGGTTTTTTAAACATAAGATCATTGTCTCCTAAAACGTTGTTAGTTAATGATCTCATCAGAGACAACAATCTTAACGTCATCGGTCTCAGCGAAACCTGGCTTAAACCAAACAACTTTTTTGCACTAAATGAGGCATGTCCTCCTAACTTTACACATGCGCACATTGCCCGTCCCCTTAAAAGGGGTAGGGGGGTCGCACTAATATACAACAAAAACTTTAACCTTAGTCCTAACAGAAATAATGAATATAAATCGTTTGAGGTGCTTACTATGAGGTCTGCCACACCACTGCCTCTACACCTGGCTGTTATCTACCGCCCCCCAGGGCCCTATTCGGACTTTATCAATGAATTCTCAGTTCGTTGCTGATCTAGTGACGCATGCCGATAATATAATCATAATGAGGGACTTTAATATCCATATGAATACCCCATCAGACCCACCGTGCGTAGCGCTCCAGACTATAATTGATAGCTGTGGTCTTACACAAATAATAAATGAACCCACGCATCGCAACGGTACTGCATTGAACTGGACTCTCGCGACTGTGTTGGATCCATTATGGATTGAACTTTCACAGTATCATGTTAGACCCGCTCGACATCCATTGCTTTCCTCCTTTTCAAGGTTCTCATAGTCATCATTGTCACCGACGTCCCACTGGGTGTGAGTTTTCCTTGTCCTTATGTGGGCCTACCGAGGATGTCGTAGTGGTTCGTGTTGTGGTTTGTGCAGCCCTTTGAGACACTAGTGATTTAGGGCTATATAAGTAAACATTGATTGATACTGACTGACAAACCCATCCATCCATTTTCTACCACTTATTCCCTTTTGGGGTCGCTGGCGCCTATCTCAGCTACAATCAGGCGGAAGGACAAGTCGCCACCTCAATTTCCTCATAGGAAATGTGGTCTTCTTTCACGCAAAACACCGCTTTGGCCCACTGGTACCGCCAACATCAATCAAAATTGAAAGTTCCTAAGTAGGCCTCTAAAAACTGTAAAGTCACAAACAAATATGTTTGCCACACACACAATTGGGACAAGTTTAAGGAGATTTGGACAAGGTGGGGCCCCAACTACACACAGATCTGTTTCTATCTCCATCCACCCATACATTTTCTACCGCTTATTTCCTTTGGGGTCACGGGGGGCGCTGGTGCCTATCTCAGCTACAATCGGGCAGAAGGCGGTGTACACCCTGGACAAGTCTCCACCTCATCGCAATACATACACCGCAAGTACATACGATCAGTCTGACGGATAATCAAGGTCCGCTACCCCACGTTTAGAGGAACTTTTGAAAATATATGCCGCAATAGTCTTATTTACAGTGAAATAATAATGACTTCCACCGTGTGCTTTTTTAGGGTGCTTCCTGCCAGTCCAGAAACCAAATATGTGTATTTATTATGCAACACAAGCCTAACCCAGCTTTGACTCATCTGAGAATATTATTTTGGGAAAAGAAGACTTCTTAAAAATTGAAGGAGGAGGCTGGTTGCGGAAAGAACACAAGTTTGGCACAACACTGATGAATTCCCCTTAGGATGCAGGAGCTGCAGTCCATGCAAGGGGAAAGTAGGAGTGTGTTTGTTTGCAAGCTGCTTTCAGGGGCAGCTCACTCATGGGTGGTAAACAGAATGTCTAAGTGAAGAATAGAAATGCTATGAGACCCCGCATACTAACGACCAGGCTGTAGCGGCTGGATCGTAGTTAATGGTAGTTATTCATTAGCCTGATTTCAAGAAACACAATCAAGTTATTTGTGTGGCCTTCTGTTCCACACCGCTTTTATTCCATCTGGCAACAAAATGCACGTATCCCAGTGAATCAATAAATGCCAACCGAAAGAAAAGAGGGAAAACGGCTCAATCTGGCCAGCTGTTGGCCTTCATTGGGAGCACAGGAAGAAGTGATGAACTGCGGAAGCAGTTTGTGCTCCAAATGATTCACAGTAAGACCCGTTATTGAATGGCTGAACATTTCAATTCTACTTGAGCTGCAGTAAAAAATAAAAGAACTGCAGATTGCACTTGGCCTAAAAAAAAGTTTTTTTGAGTTAAAAGCAGCCAAAAAACATTTTTGATAAGTTGGAGCGCCTCCTTGTGTTGACATTTGCAAGTACAGTAAAAACAACTACAAAAGTCAAATCACTCACTTTATTATTTGCCGCACACACATGCACACGCACGCGCACACGCACACGCACACATTTATATACAAACCCCGTTTGCAATTGAGTTGGGAAATTGTGTTAGATGTAAATATAAACGGAATACAAAGATTTGGAAATCATTTTCAACACATATTCATATCTACTACTCTGCTTGCATGTCAGCAGACTGGGGTAGATCCTGCTGAAATCCTATGTATTGAATAAATACAGAATCCTTTTAAATCAGGAAAAAAATCGTTTTTAAATCGAGAATCAGGTTGAATCGAAAAAAATCAACATATAATCGAATCGCATCCCCAATAATCAATATTGAATCGAGTCGTGGGACACCCAAAGATTCGCAGCCCTTAAGTACATATATATATGTATATATATATATATATATATATATATATATATATATATATATATATATATATATATATATATATATATATATACCGTTTATCACCAAGTAAATGCCCTTGGGCAAATAACCGCCCATGTCCTAAAAGCCGCCCGGGGTCTGAGCCCATTTTTTTTTTCCATCCATTTTCTACCGCTTATTCCCTTTTGTGGGGTCGCGGGGGGCGCTGGCGCCTATCTCAGCTACAATCGGGCGGAAGGCGGGTTACAACCTGGACAAGTCGCCACCTCATCGCAGGGCCAACACAGATAGACAACATTCACATTCACATTCACACACTAGGGCCAATTTAGTGTTGCCAATCAACCTATCCCCAGGTGCATGTCTTTGGAAGTGGGAGGAAGCCGGAGTACCCGGAGGGAACCCAGGCATTCACGGGGAGAACATGCAAACTCCACACAGGAAGATCCCGAGCCTGGATTTGAACCCAGGACTGCAGGAACTTCGTGTTGTGAGGTAGACGCACTAACCCCTCTGCCACCGTGAAGCCCCATTTTCTGAGCCCATTTTGTGAATTAAACGCCTCTTTCTAATAAAAGCCCATGTATAGCAGTACACCACAACTGATGGACGGAAATACTTTAAGGGGGAAGAAGAACAGAAAGTTTGACTTAAAGTTCAAGTATGCGGTTGTGAAGTATGCGGAGCAGAATTCTGGTTTGGCAGCGGGAAGGCAGTTTAACGTTGACCCAAAACGTGTACACGAATGGAAACAAAAAAAGGGACAACTACTATCTCAGTTGGCAATCGATAGAAAATGGGCTTGCTTATCAGGCGGCGGTAGAAAGAAAGTGAGCGACGAGCTTGATGCTAATTTGTGTCAGTGGATACATTACGTTCGTGGACTGAACCGCCGTGTGTCCCGCAAAAGGAGTTGTATGCCACCGCGGGTGACACGAGAGACACCGGGGTGGTGTTTGGTTCAACGAGTGGCCGGCTTAATCGATTCCTGCGTCGGAACAACTTTACCCTCAGGAGGAGAACAACTGTTGCATAGAAGGGACGCTCCCGTCGAGAAGATTGTCAATTTCCTCGTTTTCTTTACTGAACAGATAGAGGCCAAGAAAATATAGCCCAAGAATATCATTGCCATGGATGAAACAGCCGTCTGGTTTGACATGGTTGGTTTTAGTACGGTCAATGAGAGGGGCGCCCGCTCCATCTGCCTCAAAACCACCGGCCAAGAGAAGGCACGCGTCAAGGTGGCTCTAGCAGCCAAAACAGACGGGACAAAGCTGAAGCCTTATATTGTGTTTAAAGGTGCTGTCCGTGAGGAAATAGCTTCCTCCAAGAATGGCTGGTTTAATAATGACCAGACAAACAATTGGCTCCAGAGGGCAGTGGGGAAATTTCCCTTCGGACCGAGGCTACTTGCATGGGATTCGTACCAATGCCATATCAGCGAGGCCACGAAGGCAGAGCTCAAAAGGGGCTACAACCTTACAATGGCTGTTATATCTGGAGGTTGCACAAAGTACCCGCAGGCCCCCGATGTTGTGTGGAATGGCCCATTCAAAGCGCAGCTCCGTGACTACTATGATAACTGGATGGCTGCTGATAAAGACAAGACCTACACCAAGTCAGGGAACCTGAGAGCCCCTTCCCGCCACCTCCTGGTCGACTGGATCCTGGGAGCCTGGGATGCCCTGGATCGGGACACTCTGATCAACTCATTCAAGGTAGGCTGGCTGGCTGTGTGTATGTGTGTGTGTGCGTTTGTTGCAAACAGTAGCCATAGCTGATTGTTGCTTTCTGGTATCCCACAAGGTGTGTGGGCTGACGGTGGCAGCTGATGGGATTGAAAACCAGCCCTTTTACTGCCTCAAGGAGGGACAGCCATGTCAGGCAGGCAGAGAGATGCTGTTGAGGGCTAGACAGCAGGGTGCTGCTGTGGTTCAGGAATAGGAGGAGAGTGATAAGGGACAGCAGTTCCTAAATTAACTTGTGATTGAAGAGGAGGATGATGATGAGGGGGGTGAGGGAGAGGACAGGGAGGGAGAGGAGGAGGAAGAAGGGGAGGAAGAGGATGATATATAATAATGATAAATGGGTTGTACTTGTATAGCGCTTTTCTACCTTCAAGGTACTCAAAGTGCTTTGACACTACTTCCACATTTACCCATTCACACACACATTCACACACTGATGGAGGGAGCTGCCATGCAAGGCGCTAACCAGCACCCATCAAGAGCAAGGGTGAAGTGTCTAGCTCAGGACACAATGGACGTGACAAGGTCGGTACTAGGTGGGGATTGAACCATAATGAGTGGGTTTGAGTTGCATTTGCTGCAGTATTATTGTTTTGATGGTTTTATGGAGTAATTGGTACCATCATTTTATTTTTCCTGTATGCTGCTTTATTCAAAACGTGGAATACCGTAGCCTTTATTTTATTTAAGTGACACTATCATTGTTCTGTTTTGATGGTGGGTTTTATACTTCAGTACTTGGTACCATAATTGTATTTTTCCCGGTAGGCTATTTTATTTAAAAACTTTATTTATTTTCAGTATTGGTATTCTATTTGACAATTGTTGCACTACTGCCATGTTGAGGCCTTGTTGATCTCTTGTATTTTGATAGTCTTGTTTTTTTGTTTGTATGTTTACAATAGCTTTTACATTTAAAGTTTTTTTTATACGAAAAAAAAAATTGGTCAGTAACAATTGTAACCAAATAATGGCCTGGTGCAAAAATAAATAAAAGCCTTGTGCAAATAACCGCCTGCTTCTTTTAAACGCCCGTCTCCAAAAATGATTTTGTGAAATAAACACAAGGGCTACTATTTGGTACTATACGGTATATATATATATCTATATATATATATATATATATATATATATGTATATATATATATATATATATATATATATATAGAGAGATATATATATAGATATATACATATACATATATAGATATATATATATACATATATATTAGGGCTGCGAATCTTTGGTTGTCCCGCAATTCGATTCAATATCGATTTTTTTCGATTCAACGCAATTCTCGATTCAAAAATGATATTTTTCCGATTCAAAAGGATTCTGTATTCGTTCAATACATAGAGTTTCGGCAGGATCTACCCCCGTCTGCTGGCATGCTAGCAGAGTAGTAGATGTTTTTGAAAACGCTTTTATAATTGTAAAGGACAATGTTTTATCAACTGATTGCAATATTGTAAAATTGTTCTAACTAATAAACGAACCAAAAATTTGACTTATTTTATCTTTGTGAAAATATTGGACACAGTGTGTTGTCAATCTTATGAGATGCGACGCAAGTGTAAGCAGCTGTGTTCTTTTTTTAATTTTTATAAATGTCTAATGACAATGTCAATGAAGGATTTTTAATCACTGCTATGATGAAATTATAACTAATATTGGTACTGTTGTTGATAATATTCATTTTTGTTTCACTACTTTTGGTTTGTTCTGTGTTGTGTTTGTGTCTCCTCTCAATTGCTCTCTGTTTATTGCAGTTCTGAATGTGTTGCTGGGTCAGGTTTGGTTTTGGAATTGGATTGCATTGTTATGATATTGTTGTGTTGGATTGATCCATCCATTTTCTACCGCTTATTCCCTTTCGGGGTCGCGGGGGGCACTGGCGCCTATCTAAGCTACAACCGGGCAGAAGGCAGGGTACACCCTGGACAAGTCGCCACCTCATCGCAGGGCTGTTGGATTGATAAAAATAAAAAAAATCGAGAAAAAAAATGAGATTCTGAATCGCACAACGTGAGAAACGTGATTCGTATTCGAATCGATTTTTTCCTCCACCTCTAATATAAATGTATGTATATTTATAATACATATTAAATTCAAGCACTTTTTAAGGACTTTCCAGATAAACTTTCCAGTTCTTCACGTACCTTTCAAAAAGCAAAAACCAGTGTGAATCAATCCATAGCCTTGTTGTTGAAGGTCACCAAATGCTGTCTTTAGGAAAATACGGAAAATCGGCTAAAACCTAAGCCTAACATTGAACCAGCAGTTATCATTAACTGAATGGGTCATAGAAAATGAAGCAGTGTTTCTGCAGACTATTCAATGTCATTGGTGTTTGTATATACGTTGTTTACTTGTTTGTTTGTATCTTCATCATCATCATTCATGTAATCATCATTCCTTACAAGAAATAACATTTTTATGGTTTACTAGTTTGATTGTATCATAATTTCATTCATACATCATGTTCATTAAAACCACAACCTCCCGGCATGATGGACCGATGCACCACTATCCTCTTGGGGGTGACACAGAGTCCTATTTAGGGCGCTGGCATGACAATAACCGAATGTAAGGGCCTGTGCAAAGCAAACAGATCAAGCGTGTGGCTTTCATTTTTAAAGGAAACTTATTTTATTTTTTTCCATTTTAAAATTAGCCTTTTGAGTCAGACTGCCGAGAAATATGATAAAAATTTCCAAGCATTTCACCCAAAATTCAAGCATTTTTCAAAACTTGAAAACACAATATTAAGATCCAAGCATTTTCAAGGTTTTTAAGCACCCGTACGTACCCTGATTTTATATATATATATATATATGTAAATGACTTTTTGTGCATTTAAAATGATTGACTGCAATAAAAGACAAATTAAGGCGTTTCTTTGCTCTTTTGCTACTGTCACACAAAATCAAACCCTAAAATGCTCCATCACAATTGTGCACGACATCATTCACAGGAGCAAGAAAATGTCAGCTCTTCCACACACAAGTGAGGACTTTGTGAACTGGAAACACAGGAATATGTTACTGTAGGTCCTACAAAAGAAGCTTTGATTGTCATATTGACAATGCTTGGTTCCTCAGGAGGGAACGGGACTCAGGTGCTTCTGAAACATAACGAAGGGTGTTTCGGGCCCAACTAAGGACATATTGAGACATCACAAGGTGGATAAACACATATTCTGTCATTGCATTGTCATACAGGTGATTTTGAAGGTTAGTATGGAGAATAAGTGCAGGGGGAATATGGCGACAAGTTAGAACCCTTTCACTAAGCATGTGTGAAAACGATCCTTCTCAAGACCTGTTGACAGCTCATCCTGTTAAAATCCACACAAACAAAAGAGTGCTTTTGTTTCAAACAAATACTAATCAAATATACACTTGTGGTCTGCATGGCGTAGGTAGCAATGACAAATTCAAAAAAGGCGACAATTCCAGATTGGTGTTTATAACATCGAGCACCATAGCATCATTATTTTGGGGGGGCTATTTAACTTCATATCTAATTAAAACAACATTTAGAATGACAATATTTGACCAACATAGTATAAGATGCACCGGGACTGAAAACTGTTGCTAAACTTTTGAAGAACATGTTCATGTCTTAGCCTCCTGATTGCAAAGTCTTGGTCCAAATATTTTTTGTTTTTGTCTTTATTTTGTCAAGTAAAGCAGACATTGCGTTGCATGACACAAATAGTCAACATAAGCAATATTTAAACCTCTTTTGGGAAACTGATATACATAGAAGATGATTGCAATATATCATTAGCACAATACATATATATTTTTGTACAATTATTTATCCGATGAATCTATATGAGTAATAATATGCTTTGTGTGATCCAACCATGTCATAAACTCCTAAAGTTTTAATGAATTAAGGAATAATGAATGTAATCATTTTATAATCTTTCAACATGATTTATCCAACAAAATAGTGCTGCAATCCGTATTTTTTGGTCTTTAGCCCAAAAAAGTAATGATTGACAGTGTAGAGACACACAAAGTAAAAGACCTCAGAACCTATTCACAAAGTGCTACACAACTTAATTCAAAATTAGTAAAATAAACAACACTTCAATGACCCAACACAGTACAGATACATGTAAATAGCTACATGAATACAGCCCTATATTTGGATTAGTAGGCATTAACAAATACACAAAATATCCACAATTTGAGGAAGTCTTGAACATAGTGAAATGTGATGTGTTTTTTATGAGAGTATGACCTTTAGTTTGGGCGTCGCTGATTATGTGTCTGAAAAGTTTTGCGGAAGATTGCGTACGAAAACAAACCTTTTTCCGCGGTCAAGTTTTTTATGAATTCCAACGTTTGCAGAGAAAGTTACTAACAAACATTTCAAGCCTAAAGGCCTAACTTTTTTGTGCACAACAACTTTTTTAATGAGGCCTTTGGCCAGCCAGAGAATAAGAAGACGTGCCATGAGGGACCAGTATTCAGACCTCTTCTTAAGACAACGGGTGTACGGTAAATGTATTCTTTTTAGTTCATGCTCATCGACCTATTTAAGTCAGATCTTGATTACATCTGAACGATCATATTCAGAATTTTCAGCACGCAAACAAGGGTTGTACGGAATTTTCCCACAGTGCAGTACGCTTTAAAAGTGAAAGTCAGGAATCAAATGCAAGCAGCTCCTCTATTTGCAGTGGGAGCGAGATTCAGATTTGCAGGGCACCCCGACAAGTTGTGTAGTGTGTATTACTAACACAGCGAAAGCCGAGGTGTGGAAGCGTGCAGCACACTTGAAGTGTGCAGCGCAGCCCAGACCAGCGATAAAGCTAAGAGGACAGAACCTGAAGGCGTAAACCAGGGGTGTCCACAGTGCAGCCCGTGGACCAGTTGCAGAATACGCCTTGTTCTGTATAGGCCCAGGACACATTGAAGAAATAACTTGTATGGTAAAAAAAATTAAATAAAAAGTCCGTTTCAGGGGCAATTTGTTGTCAGCAAGATAATCTAAAAGTAAAAGTAAACCCAGCCTGCAGTAGAACATTACAAAAAAGTAGTATGACTTGTCCGAAATATGTTGACATATTGAATGTAAACGTATATCTAACATACAATTTGTTTGGTTTCATGTTAACATAAATCTGCATTTTAAAATGTTCCTGTATGCAAGTGGAAAAATGTTTAAACACCATTTTTATGAACTTACCTGCAACA
This sequence comes from Nerophis ophidion, assembly GCF_033978795.1. Lineage (NCBI taxonomy): Eukaryota > Metazoa > Chordata > Actinopteri > Syngnathiformes > Syngnathidae > Nerophis > Nerophis ophidion. Next base: position 27,691,210 of record NC_084619.1, read on the forward strand.
CATTGGATATGCCTGTATTAATGAATAATACCTGTAACTAGTTTTGTATATGGAACTTTCTGGCAGAATGTAAGAAAATACTGAAAATGTATTCATTTTGTCGCATGCATTTTCAACTAAAAGATAGTTATTCAACAAATTCAGCAATGAAAACTAACAAAAATTTGACCTGACTATGAATAATTTTAGGCTTGACTGTACATGTAAGTTTCAAATATGCACGTTTGGTCGCTTAAATTCAAGTCTTGTTTTGCAGAGCAACACTGACACTCTCAGCTATTGCAAGTTATTATTCTCATTTAAGTTCAATTAGAAAGTGCAATATTTCGGTGGAATGAGATAACAGTGAGAGTAATCTTTCTTTAAGAGAGTGCATACTCAAAATGAAAATATTGGAGGGTGCAACTAACTCAGATGTTTCATCACAGCAGCAGAACAGCAATTTTTGCTACAGTAATTAACACACGCAATAACCACTATAATAAATGAGCTAAATTCTATAGTCAGACGTCACTGTGAACAATAATGTGCATTAATTTACCTTTTGGGGAAAATAACATATAATCTTTAAAGGCAGCAGCATGCAAACACAGCTGCCCACAAACAACGTTTGCACCATTACAAAAAACAAACATTACGAAATGTTTATCCTGCCACAGCCACAGATGTGGGTAGACCGAAACAAGCAATAAATGACAAAATGGAAACTCTTTTGTCTTCTAATGATGCAAATGATCACAGTTCCACGAAAAATGTTTTTTTTTTCCGAATGAAATCCTTCCATCCTCATGCGTCAGTCGCCAGTTTGGCTTCATCAACATTAAGTGTGACTTCTGGCCCTCCTCCGTCCCCCTTGAACAACTCTTCCATCAGCTGCTCCCCCGCTGTGCCCGCCCGCGATGCCCAGAGAGCCGCTCCTTCTCGCAGGCCAAGTGAGCGCAGCAGCCGTGCGTACTCCAAAAACGCAGCCTCGATGAGTTTATGTGAAAAACACCAGGTCAAGGATCAACGATCAAACACATGTCAACTCATTATGTAAAAAAGCCTAAACATGCATTTAAGACAATGAGTGATGACAATGCATTTTCTTGCTTAAAGATTAGCCAGATGTCAGAAAGTTGAAAGAAAATTAACTGAAAACTTACATATTAACCACATATGTTTAATGCCTCATGTGGGGTAGACTAGTTGGGTTTTGCATGGTTGAATGAATGTATGTATGTATGTGTATGCTTGCTTTAGTACTATTATCTTGTGTTTATCAAATAACGTTGTTGTTTTGTTTTTGTTTTTTGTTGTTGTGCTTGCTACCATATTTGATCTTTCCATGTATACATTGTCCTTTGGACCCCCTGTTAAAAGCTTCTTCTAGCTTATTTGGGGGACCCTTTCACGTACCAACATCTTTAAATGATGACATTCACCACTATTGTAAATGTTATATGGTATTGTGAATAAACTTGTAAACTTGAAAACTAGTCTGTTTATTTTTATTAGGCTTAGTCTCTGCTGTTACAAGTCTTAACATATAAAAAGTAAAGAACAGCAGGATTGGATGGAGGGAAGCACATACAACGGCAACTCAACTTAAGAGTGCCCAAACTTAAGAGTGTTTTGAGATAAGAGCTGTATTTCGGCTAAGGGGAATTGCACTATTTCTAGAATTTTGCCAATCGTTCACAATTATTATGAAGGACACAGCAACGGATGAATTCTTTAAAATTGCATTCTAAATATTAAATAATCCTAAATAAGATTCTGCTTAGAGTGTAGCCAATGGGAACTCCACTAACGCAGACAAACCATTTATAGCGGCGCTGTGGTCACTGACTGATCAGCTGCTTCCTCATTTCCCTGCTCCCAGTAAGTTTATTATAGATTATAAAGCATACTTCTCTCCTGAAAAATAGATGGCTGAAGATATGACCCGACAATTTGGGACACTTTGATAGCCCTTTAGGAACTAGCGAGAATGACACCCCGTTTTTTCACGAGGATTTTGAGACATTTTTCATCCAAATGGGAATATATGAACATCCTAACAATCGACATCCTAATGACAGCGGACCTTATACAGTAAGTGATGTTTTATTATGTTTGTTAGCTCTCATTAAGCAGAAATCAGTGATGAACAAAAAAAAAAAGAAAACGTTGTGATAAGTTTGTGAAAATAATGCGGCGTGTATGCTTAAAATGACCAAAATACGTAAATATTAAATGTTATTATAAACGTGCCCATTAGTACATTACATATAAACCTATATCCTGTATGTAAAACCCTAATGGAGGTATCTGGATCAAATTCATAAAATATTTAGAATGCATTAAAAAAATCCATCCCTTGTCATGTCTTTCATAATGATTGTGAACGCTAGGCAAAATTCCCCAAAAAAAGTGCAGTTCCCCTTTGAGTTACAAGCAAGAATTTGAGTTACAGGCATCCCTGCCATTAGTTGGTGTATCAAATATCACAGTGAACCACGAAAGATCTGACCAAAATATCTGGTCTTACTTAGCATTAGTACTTAGCATTAGCTTATGGCTAGAGATAAACATGACATAAGAAAGTGAGTGTGAAATAAAGTGCTGAGAAAGAGAAGCGGGTAATATTCATTTAATTAATACAAATATCAAAGGGAAACATTATCACCAGACCTATGTAAGCGTCAATATATACCTTGATGTTGCAGAAAAAAGACCATATATTTTTTTAACCGATTTCCGAACTCTAAATGGGTGAATTTTGGCGAATTAAACACCTTTCTATGTATCGCTCTCGGAGCGATGACGTCAGAACGTGACGTCACCTAGGTAATAAAGCCGCCATTTTCTCAAACACATTACAAACACCGCGTCTTAGCTCTGTTATTTTACGTTTTTTCGACTATTTTCTGGAAACTTGGAGACATCATGCCTCGCCGGTGTGTTGTCGGAGGGTGTAACAACACTAACAGGGAGGGATTCAAGTTGCACCACTGGCCCAAAGATGCGAAAGTGGCAAGAAATTGGACGCAATTTGTTCAAAATACTAGGGTGTGGGGAAAGCCGACGAAATGGTCAGTCGTTTGTTCCGCACACTTTACCGACGAAAGTTATGCCACTACAGAGATGGCAAGATTGTGTGGATATCCTGCGACACTCAAAGCAGATGCATTTCCAACGATAAAGTCAACTAAATCACAAAGGTGAGTTTTGTTGATGTTGTTGACTTATGTGCTAGTCAGACATATTTGGTCGATGCTAACATGCTATTTAAGCTAGCTGTATGTACATTTGAAACTATATTTGCATCCAGCGTTTCCCTCCACCCACATTTATTGCCAAACAAACACTTACCAATCGCTGGATTTAAGTTGATCCAGTGTCACAAAATCCGAAACTTCCGATCGTTGGTTTGCACATTTTACCGGCGATGCTAAGGCAAACATGACCGAATAGCGTCAATAGCTATTCGCTCAATAGCTTCAGTTTCTTCTTCAATTTCGTTTTTGCTATCTGCCTCCATACTCCAACCATCCGTTTCAAAACATGCGTAATCTGTTGAATCGCTTAAGCCGCTGAAATCCGAGTCTGAATCCGAGCTAATGTCGCTATCTCTTGCTGTGCTATCCGTATTGGCATCACTGGATAACGTCACAGGAAAATGGACGATGGCTTCACAGATAGCGAAAATCATGCACTTTAAAGCTTTTTTTTAGGGATATTCCGGGATGGGTAAAATTTAGAAAAAAACTTCAAAAAATAAAATAAGCCACTGGAACTGATTTTTATTGGTTTTAACCCTTCTGAAATTGTGATAATGTTCCCCTTTAATGAATACTGAGTGTGAGCTTAGCATTGCTAGGCTACATGAAACTGAAACAGAAGCCAGCTTTAGTGTCAGCCAAGGATGTTAAAATAACATCCAAACGGCGGACATGTTTTTATGAAAATATAGAAAAGCTGCTGATGATGTGTTTGATGGAAAAGCAGCTCGAAGGACATACCGTAAAAGTTCAAGGTGAATGTTTTACATTAGTACTAAAAAACTTCATAAAACTAATGTAGTTGTTGGTAGTACAATGTATCATATGGTTTTTCGAACACTTATCTAAAAGTGTTGATATTTTTAAAAGGCATGTTACAAGTTAAAACTGTATTGTTTTAGGAGACAAAGCGCAAATTAAATTGATTTTAAATAATTGTAATGGGCGAAATTGATATTGGATGAGTGTTTTGAGTGAGCTCAAAGTTAAGCTTTTAAGTTGAGGTACACTGTATTTATAAATTATTACCGACCACAGGGGAATGAGATGGGTGTTCTGTAAAAAAAAAAAAAAAGAAATAAAAGAAAACCTCATACAAATTGGCGGGTTTTGCCACAAATTAAGTATTTTTTTAGGAAATAAGAAATCTGCAAATATGCAAGGCATAAATGCTGAATATGCAGGAATCCACTTCTTAGATAATTAAGCTGTTGTATATTTAAGTTGAATTTGTCTGCTAAGCTTTCATATCAGCCTCAACAATTGAGAAACCAAATAGCTCTCTCAAAAGTGCTCGCCTATCACAGAGAAGCCATAAAAAGTTACCGTAAAAGCTAAATCTCGGGTCCTTGGAGCAGCGTAATGGGTTTTCGAAAAGGATATTAGACGAGTCGTTGACCTCCATGACCCCGTATTTCAGACAGGCTTCGATAAAGAGGGCGGCGCTGTCGAAGTGCCTCATGCTGGCCGCGAGGAAAGAGGAGAAAGACACAGACAATTGTCAGAAAACAGCACTATGCCTCTTTTGATGTTCGTAACCCTGAAACCTCCACCACAGTTGATGTTGCGATGCCTCCTGAATGTGCTTCAGAACATAAGGTGTCATAAAAGAGGATGAGATCAGAAAGAAAAAAGATCAATACCGAAGGAGCCATGACATAAAATAAGATATATGGCCAAAATAAAAACCTGGATAAAATTACTGATGGTTATTTCAAAAGGAAGATAGATATTCATAAAAAAAAGCGGATAAGAAGCTGAAGTGTTTATATTACATTTTCCAGCTGCTTCTAGTCGCTTAAGATTTTGGTATATTAGATGGAATACTTTACCTTGAAATATGCCATTTTTTATACCCCAAATTGTGTCTATTATGTTCAATAAGAAGACATGATGAACCTTGTTATATTGTGCTCATACAAAAATGTAGACAAAAACGATGATAAAGGCTCATTCATACCTGTGCAGCATCTCTCCTACTTTGTAAAAGCAGCCCAAGGATAGCAGCACCAGAATGGCTTTAGACTTCTGATTGACCTGAGGGGAGCACAGATGCTCTGCCCATCGCTTCAGCACATCTGAACTTTCTGCTGGGCTGAGACGCACCTGACAAAACAGTCATGCGTAGGGCAATCCATCAACCTCGTGCAGTGAAACGGCATAGTATTTTGACAAACAGGGCAGTTCACGTTATCCTACACGTGGTTGTGTATCCCAGCACAGAGATTGTGATAAAAGGTCGAACAATCTTAATTTGGCTCAGCACAAAATTGTATACATTTGCAGATATCCACTTCTTGCATATGGATGAATCTGATCATTAAGATTCATGCATTATTCACTTACAAGATAAGGAACATTGCGGAAAGATGCCCCCTTGCTCTCTAGAAATATGCCTGTGCAGCAACATTTTAATGTGTTCTTCCTTGACCCATATACCACCCCTCTCCGATGTCTCTAGAGGCTGTCAATATGACAACAACAACACAGCTTTTTATCAATGAATACGTTTCTCGCGCACGAACAAACACACACATGCGCGTGCACGCATGCAAAATTAGCTACATAGGGGCCAAAACAGCTTCCCAAAACAAGAGCCAGCAATTTGGTAAAGATGACAAAACACTATAAAATTAAAACAAACTTGTAGCAAAGTACAAAGGTATCTGTATCCTCTCTTCCTCTCTCTTCACTCATCGCTAACAAGTCAACACATAAATGGAAAAGTGATGTTAAACGTTCATTTCTATGTACTTCACATAGTTTTCTGCATGTATTACTTTAATAAGTCTATGAAATGAAGTTTTGTGCTAATATTTTGGGAGGTTCGCAACAGATTAATTAGATGTGCATTATTTATTATGAGAACAACAGCCTCAGTGTTCCTACAATTCGGTCATAAAGCTGTTGGATTGGACTGTTGTGGATGTCTAGCTGCTATTCTGACATCTTATATACATATAGATACATATCATCTAACTATCGCTCACCCTCAAGATATCTGATGTGTCCTATTGATGGACAGTGTTCTCAGTAAGTTACCTTAGCCAGCCAGGCGGCACGATTCCATTCCCCGTAGGTCTGCAGGTAGCGGCAAGCATCCGCAGCCTTGTCAATCAAACACAGCAGCTGCACCCCCTCTAGTAAAACAAAAGGGCATGTTGAAAAGTTATATATGTGATGACAAGTGATGATGTACTTCATAACTTTCTTTCAACGCTGTAAATTTGCCACGGTCCTGATGCACCATTTGGATGTGATCCAAAATTACATTTTTAAACAAATGGCTGTTTTTTGTGAGTGGGTGAATGAGACACCACTCCTGTAATAGATACATTTCAATTAAATTAGCTTCAATTACACGCTTGAAGTTTTGCTGATTTAATTAAAGCTGTATGACATTCAATAGACCACACTGGCTTCTGCTTGCAAAGTACAAAAAAGGTTCATATGAGGTACTAAAACGTACCAGCTAGCTTGCCATTGGCGATCATGTTAGTGGCCACAAGTTTGATGGTGGACTGGGAAGGACCAGATGAGGTGATTGTGGTCACCAAGCACGCCTTGAGTGAATCACAGTAGTAGCTGGGGTTGTCTGCACTCGTCTCCAACAATAATTGAACAGCGCGGTCCGTCTGAAAGCAAAACCAGAATGCACTAGAAGGTAATGACTGCGGTTTTACCTGAGCTATGGCTGGAGCTCCTAAAAAGCAGGGAGTGATGACCAAACTATAGGGGGATATTATGTTCATTATCATGCTTTTTATCTGGTGGAGAAGAAGGCTCTGTGCTCTGGTCAGAGCTTTGTCGAGAGAGAAAGACAGATCCAATACACAGCCTGCTGATTGCAGCCTGTGATTAGAGCAGTAACAGTGAGAATGGGAGGTGACTACAATCACAGTGGGCTGAGATAAAAGTGAGGAAAGAGGGAGCGGTTATCCTCCATCTTGATTCATTTGGTCCACACTGCTCAGGTATCCTATTTACTACATAACAATGTATGGGTACTGATTTTGGTACTTGTATAGGCATTGCCGTCGGTACTACAGACTATACATCCACCTAAAATCAAACCATGTCAAATTCTGATACCTTCATTGCACGTGACGTCAAGTCTTGTTGCAGCCTCGTAACCGGCTCAAGCACTTAGCTGGGAAACATGCAGTCAAACCCTCAAAAGGGGACTGCCTTCAAGTAATGTTACAATTTTTCATGCCAACAAATTGAGAAAAAGGGGCAAACTGGATGCTTGGGTTTGCCATAGACATGCTCCCGATTAGCATTAGCAATTTACATTTCAACACTTCCAAATTTTGTTATCAGAACTACAACCAAGATGCATTTTATAATCAAACAGCTGGGGTGTAATGAATACAGTATTTACAGTATAAACATTTTGTAACAGTGAAACAGATGATATACGAATGAGTAAAACAAGACTACATTTACTCTAAGTTTAGGATGTCACCATGGCTGCTATTTTCATATTTGACAAAGCGCTAATACGCATAATTAATATTAACGCAAAAAACGTCACATAATTGGCCGCTGTTAGACGCAGAGAATATCATGGAAATTGACACACATGTGAGTCAAATGTTGTTGGAGAAGGAATGTTCAGGACTGCGAAGCTAAAGCAAGAACGATCTATACACCCACAACACATTTCATCTGCTTTTTTAGTAGTGAACGCCATCATTGATGTTGCTACATGAGAGGCTCTCTTTTTTGCTTCCTCAAATTGTCTCCTAATCATCAAGCTGAGAACAACAGCAAAGCAACTTTGTCACTTCACAATTAAAGTGAGGTAACAAAATAAAGGCTATAAAAAAGTACTTTACACACGCAATATGCACTTAAAACACCTATTGATACATTCCCACAATTATTATGCTTAAATACTGGTCATAAATGTCCAAATATATATTGCACCAATAAATGTGAGAAAAACTGAATTTTATTGTGTTTTATATTGCCATTGTTATTTCTATTATTTTTATTCTTTACATGTTTTTGTTTATTTGTTACTAACTTACATCAGGTTTTACAATTATAAAGTTAAGTTTTGGTGGGACTATAAATACTTATGTTTTGAAATTAATTAAAATTTGTGATGATTACAATATCAATCAAAATAATTGTGATTACTATTTTTGCAACAATCGTCCAGCCCCAATATGCAGTAGAAAAAAAAATGTTTTCAAAATACCAGACCAGACTGTGTATGTATACAAAAAGTGGGACAATAGAAACCCTTTTGTGACAGTACAGCACTTACCTGGCCAAGCAGAAGAAGCTGGTCAGCACATTTCTTGGTATGCTCATAACTGGAGCGCTTCACCTCCTGCAGGTGCACACGATCCAACTGGAATTTCTGAGGAGCAATAAAGTTATCAGTTTTTGCTCGCTATTTCCCAACAAGCCTTATCAAACCGAAAAAAGTAAAATACTTTTTAAAAAGAGCAAAACTTTTTCATGCGTGAACGGCGTGACTAACTAAACAACAAAGACTAAGGATATTAGCTGTGATTAGGAAGAGCGAAATAAAAAAGACGGAACATAATTATACAGATACAGCATGAATACAGATTATTTCATATTCATTATGCAAGCTTTTAAATATTCAGGAGTTACTAAGTTTAAGTGCTGCAGTCTGTATAATGGTGCATTATTTCCAAGATACCAGTGCATGTGCACTGATGAGCAATTTTGTTGTTGTTTTGTGTAAAACATGAAAACAGAGATATATTTCAGAGTCAGAAAGCTCATTATATGCTTTTGACAGCTCGAAGAAAAATAAAAGCAAGGAAGTGTGTACGTGTGTGTGTGGTTGGGGGGTGGGGGACTGGCTCTAAGCAAACTGGTCTATCCTCTGTATATCAGAGACAGAAGCTTTATTTTTCTTCATGTTGTTATGCTCAACTCTTTAGTGAGTCACAGCCCAGGGTGTACATCAAATGTGTTTAAAAGCTTCTGAACTGTGTACACTCCGTTGGAGTCTCAGATATTAGTAATTACAGCCACACTGCTGCCACAGCGGCTGTTTCATGACAGCATGAGCCAAACGCAGTTACAGATTGTCCGTGTAGTTCTTTGAAACTTTTCCATTTGTAATCATTATGAGGCTCCTCATTAAAAAAGTGGTACAACTTTTAATAAAACAAAATGGTTTATTAAATGTTTTTTAACAGAAGAGCTTCACTAGCTTAAATTAGAAAGTCAAATTACATTCTAATTCCTCAGTGTCATCTAAAAGCTTTTTCTCTTAATTTGTTAATCTTGCTTCATAAAATGTGAATGTGTCTTTTTTATCTATTTTAATGCAAGGTCAAGCCAGATGCTTTTAGTCTAACCTCATTTAATCCCTCTGAAATATTAAAACATTTTTTTCTTTGAAAAAATAGTACTTTAATTTCAGTGAGAGCACATGTCTGTATTAGGGTTTGAGGCTGAGCATAGAAACAACTGAAGTTGAAACATTTGAAACAGTATTTAGTCCAAAGGAAATCCACCACCATCAACAAGCTACAAAATGCCGGACCGCCACGCTCCAAAGAAAAAGGCACAAGCCCACAGGTGTATTGCATATAGACGAAAGTTAAAGCAAAATCGAGACCGAGAAAACACCGGACAAAGCAATCCTGAGGACCCTCAACTCGGACACCGAAGAAGATGACCCGAACATTCCCAGCACACAGAAGGAAGAGAAAGAATAAAGACAGCGTTCTCCGGTCGGCTACTGTATGCAGTGTTACAGGTACTGTCTTTTGTTAAATATTTCATATTTCAATATTTTTACCTGCGACTAATTGACATGTGCGGCCAATATATGTACAAAATACAATTTCTGTACAAATTAAGTGGGTGCGGCTTATATGTAGGTGCGCTCTATCGTCCGGAAATTATGAATCAGATTTATTTTTTTTGTAAATAAAAGTTCCTTATTGCCTGATGTGCAGCAATAATAGTTCCAACTTGTGGCACACTATTTTTGTCATATTAATTTGCCTGTGTTCGTTAATCTATTTCATCGAGAAAACAAAACCTGTGTGAACCGGAGTGTTCCCAAACAGGACATTTTAACAACAGCAGATAGTTTTCAAGCTTTGCCTTTTTTTTTTTGGCACCATCGCTAGCCATGAACTCTGGTAGCCAAGCCTGGGTTGCACTGTATTTATTTATGGAATAAACGCTTGAAAATAGGCATTTGAATTTTCTTAACCGTGTGGTTAGTCAGTACGCCTCACTGACTAAAGTTTTTTTTTTTACAAGAACGGATTATAATTAATTAATAAGTACAGTTGGTTTATGTGCTTACAAGTGCTCAAAGATATCCTTAAAAATATACAGGGCATCCGGAAAGTATCAATAGCACTTCAGTTTTTCCATATTTTGTTATGTTTAAAGCCTTATTCCAAAATGAAGATGAATTTTTGTCCTGAAATCTTACACGCAATACCCAATAATGAGGTGAAATGAATGTGGAAATTATTTTTTTCTAAGAGCTTTTTGCAAATGTATGAAAAGTAAAACTAACAACCCACGTGTACAAAAGTATTTACAGCTTTTGTTCAGTGCTTTGTTGATGCACCTTACGGCCTCAAGTATTTTTTGTTATAATGCCACAAGCTTGGCACACCTATCTTGGGGCAGTTTCCATTCCTCTTTGCAGCACTTTTCAAGCTCCATCAGGTTTAATTGGAAGTGTTGGTGCACAGCCATTTTCAGATCTCTCCAGAAATGTTCAATTGGATTCAAGCCTGGGTTCTGGCTTGGCAACTCAAGGACATTTACACAGTTTTCCTGAAGCCATTCCTTTGATATCTTGGTCGTTGTCATGCTGAAAGACAAACTGTTGCCCCAGTCTGATTTCAAGAGCGCTTCGGAGCAGGTTTTTATCCAGGATGTGTCGGTACATTGCTGCATTCATTATTCCCTCTATCTTGACTAGTCTCCCAGTTCCTGCCCCTGAAAAATATCTTCACAGCATGATGCTTCTACTACCATGCATCACTGTGAAGGTTGTAGTGGTCTGGTGTAGAGCAGTGTCTGGTTTCCTCCAAACATGATGCCTGGCATTCCCGCCAAAGAATTCAATCTTTGTCTCATCAGACCAGAGAACTTTTTTTCTCATGGTCTGAGAGTATTTTAGGCACTAAGGAATGGCTTCCGTCTGGCCACTCTACTATACAGGCCTGATTGGTGGATTGCGGCAGAGATGGTTGTCCCTCTGTAAAGTTGTCCTCTCTCCACAGAGGAACGTTGTAATTCTGAAAGAGTGACAGCCGGGTTCTTGGTCATCTCAGTTTAAAAGGCTGATCAGCTCCAGGAATAGTCCTGGTGGTTCCAAATGTCTTCCATTTACAAATGTTGGAGACCACTGTGCTCATTGGGACTTTCAAGACAGCAAATATTTATCTGTACTCTCCCCCAGATTTTTGCCTTGAGAAAATCCTGTGTCAGAGGTCCTCAGAAAATTCTTCCAACTTTCTGCTTGGTTTGTGCTCTGCCATTCACTGTGAAGTGCGGGACCTTCTTTATAGATATGTGTGTGCATTCCAAAGTCATGTCCAATCAAGTCCAACACAGTTTGAAACTAAACACTTTTGAGCTTCATGGCAAAGGCTGTGAATACTAATGTACGTGTGAAAAGATAAATACACTTTTTAACATTGTCATTATGTAAAAAGGTAAACAAATAATGTATTTTGTATTTAAATAAGGCTGTAACAAATCGTAGAAACAGTGAAGCGCTGTGAATACTTTTCAAATTCACTTTATGCCTTATCTACATGCATAGAAATATATGGTGACAATGATTGGTTGTGATTCACATTTTAGTCAAACCACTGAGCTAATGAATGGATGCCATTATTTAGTCAATGGTTTTGCTATAGGACACTTACTGATTACATTGGTCAAATAAAGAAAGGACATTCTTCTTTCTTTTTACTGACCTGGAAATAGGAGCTCTCACACAGCACGTCATTGCAGATGTCTAGATGATTCTGAGGAGACTGCAGGGCTAAATCACTTTGAACCTGGCCCTCCGCTGTAGCTACACTGAGCTGACGAGCCTGGGCAAATGACTGGAGGTAGTGTGAAGCCACAGTCCAAAAGTGAAGGTCAGACTCGTCCCCGAACAGCCTGCGGTGAGCCACAGCATGGTATTAGTCTGAATCAGCATGCCGGGTTGTCGTTGTAGTTTTAGCTCTCTAATGACTCCATTTCTTGCATCTTGCAGTCCACATTTTTTTCTCTGCGAAATCTGCCTGCCGCTTTCACCAACCACATTCTCCTGTTATTTATTTTTTTAACCACTTTCCTTGTCCTATAGCATATCTGCCCTGACACACATCTGTTGCTAGGTTACCAAACCACATGAACAATGGCCTGACAACAGATGCAGAGAGATTACACATTCATGAGTACTGTGAAAGCACACTCTCATCATTTACAATGCCAGAAGTTTCCTTTTTTTCGTTCCAAGTTAATTGTGACACTAACATGGGAGTTGCTATGTAGCGATTGTTCCAGATTCGCTGGAGAAAATTACAGTTGGAGCAGAGATGAGAGCAGAGTTGCAGACACCTGCTGCTATGTGATATTTCTCTGTGGGGATGCAAAACAGTTATGTGCAATTAGACAAAGTATATTTTGGCAGATTAAAGTAAATAATTGGCCTGCTCTCATGACCAAGAATGGGCATGATACTTGAGTTTTGGATTAATTTGATTAGAAAAAATTATGTTGATTGCATAAAATTAATTGGTGAGGAGTGCACGCTCACTTGATGTAACTTAGGCAAAATGAAGTGCATCACTCACTGCAACCAGCAGCGTTGTTGTTGATATCTACCGTATGTTTCGGACTATAAGTCGCAGTTTTTTTCATACTGTAGTTTGGCTAGGGGTGCGACTTATATTCAGGAGCGACTTATGTGTGAAATTATTAACACGTTACCGAAAAATATCAATTAGTATTATTTAGGTCATTCACGTAAGAGACTATACGTATACAATTTCATGGGATTTAGCGATTAGGAGTGACAGATTGTTTGGTAAACGTATAGCATGTTCTATATGTTATAGTTATTTGAATGACTCTTACCATAATATGTTACGTTAACATACCAGGCACGTTCTTAGTTGGTTATTTATGCATCATATAACCTACACTTATTCAGCCTGTTGTTCACTTTTCTTTGTTTATTTTAAATTGCCTTTCGAATGACTATTCTTGGTGTTGAGTTTTATCGAATACATTTCCCCAAAAAATGTGCTTGACATAAAGAAAAGAGAAAAACACGTTTTTCATCGTACTGTGTGCTTTCTATGAACAAAATAAACCACACAAACAATAAAAAATATTCCAGGATTCCCTGATTGGAATTTGTCTATAATGTCCTGACCTAACAAGGGTGTCCAAACTTTTTCCAGCAAGAGCCACATACAGAAAAAATTAAGTATTTGGGGCCTACTTTGATACATTTTGCGGATTAAAAACACTAAAAGCAACACAATTTAGGTGATAGAATAAATGCCCAAATATTTAAACAATACATCCACATCTTAGCTTTGTGTTATAGCTGACAACGCGAGTTAGTGTAATATCTAATGTAACCCCATTGAGATATTTAATTTATTTTTATTATTCTTTATTGATATCATTATTCCGCCAACTAAATAGTTTTTAAAGGCTTTAGCACACTCGAACGCGTATGTGTTGTAAAAAATGTGTACACATGTTCATCATGACAGACACATATACATATACAGTAGAACGCACAGATCATCGGCCGTTTTGGTTTTCAAGTCCCACTTTTAGTAAGATTTGAACCAGCTGCATTTTTTCTTGGTTTTTTGTGTCATGTTTTAATCCTACATGTGTTTATTTTGGATTTAGAATGGGTCTCGGGCCAATAAAGAATGAACAGCGGACCGTAAATAGCTGCACTTTGTACACCCCTGCTCTATAAGAAACACTATCCATTTCTTCAAAAACTTTACAAATTACTGTATAAGTCACTGCATAGATAATTTACTCACAGTATAGTGATTACCGGTAGTCAAAAATGGTTTTGTAAAATACAGTATATACAGTACTGCATTTTAGTTGTCCTTTTTTATGTGTTACTGTAATACTGTGTTATTTTATTTTCTGTTTCCTATCTTACACTATATATGTAACTGTGGTTATAGGTTGATTTAAAAGTCTAAAAGATGGTGTTGATGAGCAATGCCTCAAGAAGAGTGCTCTGTGTGTACTGCCAGCAACTCACCGTGAGACCAGCAGGCAGCGCTGCAGCAAGCTGAGCTCTGGGTCCTGCAGCACACTCTTCATATCACTGGAGAGCCAGTCAAAAAGACACTATCACAATATAGCTTGAGCAAGCCCAATTTTATAAAACTGTCATCAATGCGATTGTTGCCACTTTTATTATGACATTCATTAAATAATCTTAATCAGATGTCTTCAACTGTAACGCCTAGGCTGTCAGCATATGTACTAGTGCGGTTCGAGAAAAAATTGTGTTGATTAAGCACACGTCAAAAGAAGGGAAAGGAATGGCTAAATCAGGCTAGAATTAAGGTTTTAGAATGGCCTTTCCAAGGTCCTGACTTAAACATGTGAACAATGCTGAAGAAACAAGTTCATGTCAGAAAACCAACACATTTAGCTGAACTGCACCAATTTTGTCAAGAGGAGTGGTCAACAATTTAACCAGAAGCTTGTGGATGGCTACCAAAAGCGCCTTATTGCAGTGAAACTTGCCAAGGGACATGTAACCAAATATTAACATCGCTGTATGTATACTTCTGACCAACACATTTAGCTGAACTGCATCAATTTTGTCAAGAGGAGTGGTCAACAATTTAACCAGAAGCTTGTGGATGGCTACCAAAAGCGCCTTATTGCAGTGAAATTTGCCAAGGGACATGTAACCAAATATTAACATCGCTGTGTGTATACTTCTGACCCAGCAGATTCGGTTACATTTTCAGTATACCAATAATAAATTCATAAAAGAACCAAACTTCAGAAATGTTTTTTTGACCAACAAGTATGTGCTCCAATCACTCTATTACAAAAGGATAAGAGTTGAAGAAATTATTGGAAACTCAAGACAGCCATGACATTATGGGTCCTTGGTCTGGAAAATGTTGAAGACCCCTGATCTAAAAATTCATTTGTCCAAACCGAGCAATGTAAAAACTTACTTTGACAATGAATTTAGTTGCTCCTGAATTAGGCCCTTGATCTCATCTTTTTCATTGTAGTCTCTGAAAATGCAATCACACTTAGTCAAGCGGCTGCTATAGTCTGTATAGTGTAGTTTAATTAATATGCTGAGATAGCAGGCAACAGTGTACTGTATAATTAGTTTGTACATAGGATTTATAAGATGACAGTGTATGTGAAAGCAGTACCACACCCATGTTAAACTATTACATTTGGATGTGGAATGATTAATGTAATGCTTTTTATTTAGAATTGTTACATTTTGGGAGATAGTTTTAGCTCTACTATCACCCAAGACACATGATGTGTGAGAGGTTGCTTATTGACAAATGATTGAGTGGTTGAACATACACTTGTGTGATGTCCATTGTGAAGGTTCCTGACCAGGGCTGCAGCAGGAGGAAAGCCTTGAGAGTAAGGGCAGCTCGTGGTAGCAGCAAATAAGGGCACCACACTGAGTCTGTGCATATCGGCCGCAAAGCAGACAAAAAAACAACACAAGATGAAGAATTACAATTTATCAGAATACAACTGAAAAGAACATTGAAAGCAATATTGCCTCAACTTGCATTTTTTAAACTCTACATACAGTATGTTTCTATTATATTTTTCTGAAGTGCCTTACCAGTTAGATCTTGTTCGTCCATACGATAGCTAGCAGACTTCATGGCCATCTCCAGCACACGAACACAGCCGTCGTCTGAAGCCAACACAACTTTGTCTGAAGTGCACCAGTCAATGTCGAGGACCCGGTAGTTAATATTGCGACCAATCCGCATGCTGCTGACCATTTGAACCTACAACGGGTTAGAACAAATGGAGATCAAAACCCAAGTGTGCAATTATTGGACATCCCTAGTGATGCAATTCAAGGTTTTGTCAGATAAATAAATGTTGATACTTATACAATGCAACCTTGATTTAAGACCCCTTGTTCTATTTACAAACCACAGACCAAATAAAAATTTGCTTTTCTGTACAAACTTTGTCTCAGTGTACCAACAATTATTCCATACATTGTGTGTCTTGCAGTGCAGCCATTTTGTGCCCGGCAGAACAGCAATAGTGGGTGGGCTCATAGATTTCCGATGCTCATTCAGCCAACAGAGCACAGTGATGTTGTTAACTGCTGTGCTACTTTATGTGCATTTTAAAAATATATACAGTATATTTTTTAAATGTTTAAGTGTGGCTGGATCAATAGGAGTACAAAGAAAGCAATAGACAAGCGTTGTCAAGTTTCATTGAGGAAACATTCATGAAGTATCCACAGCGTTGTCAACACTGTCTCTGCCACCACCTCTCTTTGGCTGCACGCAAAGAAGATTACGACATGGTTAAGTGGATTGTTTTTCCCCCCTCATCAAAGCAGAATCCTGGCTTTTAAAATGTATTAATCTTATGATTTTAAACTTAGAGTGCAGTACAGGGCTAGGGACAACATGTGAGTGCATGTCTGCGTGTGTCGGCATGATGGCTGAAAAAGAGGACAGTTCAGCTAGTTGTGTTGTTTTGTTTTTAAATATAAAGCTGATCCATTATCCCAGTGTTATGTTTGTTTGATCTACAGCACTGTATGGCACTTTATAACATGTTCAGAGTGTACAAACCTTTGCTACTTTTGTTGGGACTTGAGACCATCATTCATTCATATTTACATTGTTTCCTATGGTGAAATGTGCGTCGATATAGGAACTTTTCTACAAACCTTGTTTCAATATGAGTTGGGAAATTGTGTTAGATGTAAATACAAACGGAATACAATGATTTGCAAATCATTTTCAACCCATATTCAGTTGAATATGCTACAAAGACAACATATTTGATGTTCAAACTCATAAACTTTATTTTTTTTTGCAAATAACAATTAACTTATAATTTTATGGCTGCAACACGTGCCAAAGTAGTTGGGAAAGGGCATGTTCACCAATGTGTTACATCACCTTTTCTTTTAACAACACTCAATAAACATTTGGGAACTGAGGAAACTAATTGTTGAAGCTTTGAAAGTGGAATTCTTTCCCATTCTTGTTTTATGTAGAGCTTCAGTCCTTCAACAGTCCGGGGTCTCCGCTGTTGTATTTCACGCTTCATAATGCGCCACACATTTTCGATGGGAGACAGGTCTGGACTGCAGGCGGGCCAGGAAAGTACCTGCACTCTTTTTTTACGAAGCCACATTGTTGTAACACGTGCTGAATGTGGCTTGGCATTGTCTTGCTGATATAAGCAGGGGTGTCCATGAAAAACGCGGCGCTTAGATGGCAACATATATATAGCGGTATAGCTCGGTTGGTAGAGTGGCCGTGCCAGCAACTTGAGGGTTGCAGGTTCGATTCCCGCTTCCGCCATCCTAGTCACTGCCGTTGTGTCCTTGGGCAAGACACTTTACCCACCTGCTCCCAGTGCCACCCACACTGGTTTAAATGTAACTTAGATATTGGGTTTCACTATGTAAAGCGCTTTGAGTCACTAGAGAAAAGCGCTATATAAATAAAATTCACACTTAAATTCACACTTATATGTTGTTCAGAAACCTGTATGTACCTTTCAGCATTAATGGTGCCTTCACAGAAGTGTAAGTTACCCATGCTTTGGGCACTAATGCACCCCCATACCATCACAGATGCTGGCTGTTGAACTTTGCGTCGATAGCAGTCTGGATGGTTCGCTTCCCCGTTGGTACGGATGACACGATGTCGAATATGTTCAAAAACAATTTGAAATGGGTACTCGTCAGACCACAGAACACTTTCCAACTTTGCATCAGTCCCTCTTAGATGATCTCGGGCCCAGCGAAGTCGCCGGCGTTTCTGGATGCTGTTGATAAATAACTTTCGCTTTGCATAGTAGAGCTTTAACTTGCACTTACAGATGTAGCGACAAACTGTATTCAGTGGGTTTTCTGAAGTGTTCCTGAGCCCATATGGTGATGTCCTTTAGAGATTGATGCCGGTTTTTGATACAGTGCTGTCTGAGGGATCGAAAGTCCCAGTCATTCAATGTTGGTTTCCGGCCATGCCGCTTACGTGGAGTGATTTCTCCAGATTCTCTGAACCTTTTGATGATATTATGGACCGTAGATGTTGACATCCCTAAATTTCTTGCAATTGCATTTTGAGAAACATTGTTCTTAAACTGTTTGACAATTTGCTCACGCAGTTGTGGACAAAGGGGTGTAGCTCACCTCATCCGTTCTTGTGAAAGACTGAGCATGTTTATGAAGTGTTCCTGAGCCCATGTGGTGATATCCTTTACACACTGATGTCGGTTGTTGATGCAGTACCGCCTGAGGGATCAAAGGTCCGTAATATCATCGCTTTCGTGCAGTGATTTCACCAGATTCTCTAAACCTTTTGATGATTTTACGGACCGTAGATGGTAAAATCCCTAAATTCCTTGCAATAGCTCATTGAGATTGTTTTTTCTAAAACTGTTCGACAATTTGCATACAAATTGGTGACCCTCGGCCCATCCTTGTTTGTGAATGATTTAGCATTTCATGGAAGCTGTTTTTATACCCAATCATGGCACCCACCTGTTCCCAATTAGCCTGCACACCTGTGGGATATTCCAAATAAGTGTTTGATGAGCATTCCTAAACTTTATCAGTATTTTTTGCCACCTTTCCCAACTTCTTTGTCACGTGTTGCTGGCATCAAATTCCAAAGTTAATGATTATTTGCAAAAAAAAAATGTTTATCAGTTGGAACGTCAAATATGTTGTCTTTGTACCATATTCAACTGAATATGGGTTGAAAATGATTTGCAAATCATTGTATTCCGTTTATATTTACATCTAACACAATGTCCCAACTCATATGGAAACGAGATTTGTATTTATGAATCCTGTTCAAGAACCAATTAAGTTCGTAAATCGAGGTTCATGAGTAATATGTTGAATAAACAGCAGAATGTGGACTGCAAAAAACAGACTAACCAAAAAACTAAGGGGTGCAAATGGCTCTCTCGTTTTGTATTAGAATGTACAGAATTAAATACAAGGCAGCTGTCAGCAGAGTGCTGAAGCATTTGGGAGCTTTTCCTGCTTCTTCCGCTCTCCATTTTTCTATGACTGACTTGTTTCCCTCTGTGACTTAATCCATCTGCTGTCTGCCTTTTACGATTGGGGACTGAGCACTGCGTCTTTTCCCTCTCCATGTCTTTTCTCCGTTCCCATAAAGCATCTTCCTACAGCGGGCACTACTAAATACATCAGAGACCAAACCCGTGTGCACATTCACCAAGCAGTTTGCATCACTCCTTCATCCTGGAAAAGTAACATGTTACTTACTGTTGAGTACATGCAAAATAAAAATAAGTCCAGTCTGTGACCTGAGCTAAGATGATGAAAATAATAGAAGCATCCAAAGCTTTTCTTTAACCAGATATAATGAAGACAGTGCAAAGAGAGGCCTGCATAGTAAAGACAGCCAGAACTGAAGATGCTTGAAAAAAACATGTTCATTCAAACTGCTATGTTTGAGTTTATACTTCAGTGCGACATTTATAAGCCTGCTTGTACAGAGTAATGTTGCATAAGGTTTGAATATTTGTTTACATGTAGAGAAAAATTAAGCCAATACACTACAATTAATAATAAATGGGCTTGGCAATCAAACTTGAAATCAATACCACCAGAGCCATGCATAACTAGAGTCCAGACGCAAAAACATTATTTAAACTTAGAATCAACCAACAAATTCATACATCACAATTAGATATTGCCAGCAAGATTGTGTTACCTTGGCAATTTGAGTCCTACCTCTTTGGTGTCCCAGACCTCAGCTCCATCAGTGTACATAACCAACAGTTTCTGGTTGCCTTTTCCTGGTGCAAAGCGAATTTTCTTCACCCAGGCGCGGTGAGTCGGTATTCCCCTAAAAATACCAATGGCATTGGAACATTTAATATCATCATTTAATTTTTCTAAACAAATTCAGCTTATTGTACTCTCCAACTGTATACACACATTAATTTTAAACACTAAACATGACTGTGCACTAAACATTTCTGCCAAATATAATACTCAAAAAATGTGCATGCAGTTTTAAAATAATATTAAGTATACAATCATTTTGAGAATGGTCAGCAGTGATGTAGCCTACAATGACAACCTTTATTACAATTACCTGGACAAACGTGCTTTAAGGTCCCAGAAGTTGAGATTTCCATCCACATCGCCAAGCACCAATGTGTCACCTTTCCAGGCAATGCAGGCAATACTACCCATACTTCCCTGCAACATATTCAATAACCAAAAACACATTTTTACAATTCAACATTTCCCAGCGTTTTCTAACATAAAACTATCCCTGACATGTTATGTTCAGAGGCAAAAGGATAATTGGACAAGAGTATATAAATATATATGACAAAGAAGTAAACAAGCATGGATGAGTTCAAGTTAGATTATGTCGCCAGACAAGTGGCAATGTGAAGTCGCTGCATGTCAGTGTGTACGCAGTGGCTGACAGGATAAAACCTTTAAGGAGTTTCTGCCTGTGTGCTGACATAGATATGAAGGCTGCAAAACCTTTGGGGTATGCAAATCTTTCTGAAATGAATCTGCATCAGTCATGGAGAAGTTATGAAGGATTTGAAATCCCCAGGTAACCCCCTGGTGTCTATTTCTGTAGAGTGAAAACCTGCAAGTAGAGTGTAAAAAAAAATACCCTCCCTAAGAAAATCCAATGTACTTCTCAGGAACAGAAATATTTGCAAAACAGTAAATAACAGAAATTGCAAACCAAGCAAAATCGCCACTGTATTTTCAACTATTAGGGGTATGATAATATTTTCGTTAATAAAAGTAAATTTTCTATTACATGTGTACTATTTTATTCTTGAAGTAAGTTCAGTGTCAAGATAGTGGTACCTGTGTTACCTAAAAGTGGATTTTCCTTACCATATTACCACAAATAAAAATCGCTGTATTCTGCCAATGGGGCATTTAAATACACATCCGATCACTTCCATTAACATCTTGTATACACGCTGCAAGTAAATTTGTAATGCACGGTAGTAACAGGCACATTCATATTAACATGTAATATTTACGTATTTTGCTCATTTAAGCATACGGCAGCATCGCACTAATTTCGCAAACATCACATTGATGGCTTTTTCCTTTAACAACATCACTGATTACTACTAACTGCAGACATCATGAGAGACAATAATTAAACATCATTTACAGTACAATGTTTGCTCTCAACGGCATGCTGAAGATT
The DNA here is from genome assembly GCF_033978795.1 of Nerophis ophidion. Lineage (NCBI taxonomy): Eukaryota > Metazoa > Chordata > Actinopteri > Syngnathiformes > Syngnathidae > Nerophis > Nerophis ophidion. The sequence goes on from NC_084619.1 coordinate 27,712,931, forward strand.
GGGATGTTCATATATCCCAGTTAAAATTAAGAATGACCCATAGTCCTAGCGAAGAAAAATGGGGGTGGAACAATGCATGTTTTGTTCATTTGGCTCCAATGTAAGATTCCTTTTATTTACGTTTATCTACAAGTTAAAATGCATTAAAAATACATACACTGTAGGTCAGGGGTCACCAACCTTTTTGAAACCAAGAGCTACTTCTTGGGTACTGATTAATGCAAAGGGCTACCAGTTTTGATATACACTTAAATAATAACAAATCATGAATTACTTTGCACTATGTTTGTACAAATAACTCATGTAAAATACAAAAGTCAACTCGCAAATCTTTAAATAAATCATGTCACACTTTGAACTGGACACCAAATCTGTTATCTGTTTCTTTGTCAGTTAGTGAGAAGCCTGGCATTGCATGCTGTTAACTAGTGTGTTGTACTCACGTGTGTAACTTGACTGCAACTCTGAGTGAGTCATGCAGATATGCATCAGTGAGGCGTGTTCTGCGTTTGTTCTTGATGAAGTTCATGTCAGAAAAGGTTGATTAACAAAGATTCGTTGAACCAAACAGGCTTGCAACCTTCATAGCTGCTGCGCATACACCACTGTAGTGAACGTCAAAGTGAACACCGTAAGACTCGCCACAAAACATCCGGTTTGATTTGTTAGAAATAGCTAGGGATTGATATGACTACTCCAGGATGCGATGTCCAGGTGTTCTGTAATGCTACAGCGCACCAAGCTAGCGGTGTCTTGCTTGTCTGGTCCTGCTGCTTCACAGCATGATTAAGAATATCTGCTTTTTTAACACCATTACTCATTGCTTTCTAGGAGCCAAATGCATGGACATTGTTAACGCCCTCCTAGCCATAGTGACCAGCCTTTTCTTCTTCAGGAACTCATCTCATTTTCTATGTTGAATCTAATGAGATGGTAAGGCGCCAAAAGGAAAAAAAAAAAAATCCTTGTAAATGTGCTGGGAGAGGTAAATACTGTACATTATTACTACAAACCCAGATTCCATTTGAGTTGGGAAATTGTGTTAGATGTAAATATAAACGGAATACAATGATTTGCAAGTCATTTTCAACCCATATTCAGTTGAATATGCTACAAAGACAACATATTTGATGTTCAAACTGATAAAATTGTATTTTTTGCAAATAATCATTAACTTTAGAATTTGATGCCAGCAACACGTGACAAAGAAGTCGGGAAAGGTGGCAATAAATACTGATAAAGTTGAGGAATGCTCATCAAACACTTATTTGGAACATCCCACAGGTATGCAGGCTAAATGGGTATAAGAACTGCTTCCTCAGAAAGGATGGGGTGAGGTACACCCCTTTGTCCACAACTGCGTGAGCAAATAGTCAAACAGTTTAAGAACAACGTATATCAAAATGCAATAGCAAGAAATATAGGAATTTCAACATTTACGGTCCATAATATCATCAAAAGGTTCAGAGAATCTGAAGAAATCACTCCACATAAGTGGCATGGCCGGAAACCAACATTGATTGGCCGTGACCTTCGATCCCTCAGATAGCACTGTATCAAAAACCGACATCAATCTCTAAAGGATATCACCACATGGGCTCAGGAACACTTCAGAAAACCAATGTCACTAAATACAGTTTGTCGCTACATATGTAAGTGCAAGTTAAAGCTCTACTATGCAAAGCGAAATCCTGTTATCAACAACATCCAGAAACGCTGCCGGCTTCTCTGGGCCGGAGATCATCTAAGATGGACTGATGCAAAGTGGAAAAGTGTTCTGTGGTCTGACAAGTCCACATTTCAAATTGTTTTTGGAAATATTCTACATCGTGTCATCCAGACCAAAGGGGAAGCGAACATTCCAGACGCAAAGTTCAAAATCCAGCATCTGTGAGGGTATGGAGGTGCATTAGTGCCCAAGGCATGGGTAACTTACATATCTGTGAAGGCACCATTATTACTGAAAGGTGTATACAGGTTTTGGAACAACATTTTCTGCCATCTAAGCGCCGTCTTTTTCATGGACGCCCCTGCTTATTTCAGCAAGACAATGCCAAGCCACATTCAGCATGTGTTACAACAGCGTGGCTTTGTAAAAAAAGAGTGCGGGTACTTTCCTGGCCCGCCTGCAGTCCAGACCTGTCTCCCATCGAAAATGTGTGGCGCATTATGAAGCATAAAATACGACAGCGGAGAACCCCGACTGTTGAACGACTGAAGCTCTACATAAAACAAGAATGGGAATGAATTCCACTTTCAAAGCTTCAACAATTAGTTTCCTCAGTTCCCAAATGTTTATTGAGTGTTGTTAAAAGAAAAGGTGATGTAACACAGTGGTGAACATGCCCTTTCCCAACTACTTTGGCACGTGTTGCAGCCATGAAATTCTAAGGTAATTATTATTTGCCCAAAAAAAATTGAGTTTATGAGTTTGAACATCAAATATCTTGTCTTTGTAGTGCATTCAATTGAATATGGGTTGAAAAGGATTTGGAAATCATTGTATTCCGTTTATATTTACATCTAACACAATTTCCCAACTCATATGGAAACGGCGTTTGTATATTAAATTACTTTATATTTGTTCATAGCACATGCTACAATATTGTTGTTCAAACTATATTAATCTAAACGTTTGTTTTTCTTTCTTGTCTCATCAAAATGTCATCAAAACTTAGCTTTATGCATTTACACTCAGTGACAGCCTTTTGGGAAAACGATGCAGTGATATCAAAGGGAGTAAAATAAAAATACACATGTATCCGTAGCAGTGAGGGAGAAAGTTATGTACAAGTTTTTTGCGTCTTAAAGCACATACATAAACTGTCATGCATTCAAAGACCGTCAAATAAAATGTGTTTGACGAAAAACTAATGGTGAAACAAATCTATAAACCTCTAAAATAGTGTGAGCTTTCTGATCATTGAGTGTCCTATGTACAGTCCGCTGAAAACCGGCTGATGAGTGATTGATGGAAAAATATACATACAAATATATATATTTAGATTTTAATCTGAATAGGGTTTACATGCATTTTAAAAAGCTGGTTTCAACCAAATGTATTCAATAATGTTTTACTGTGTGTAAACAAATTGTGTGCAGTGCTTAGGTTAACCAATTTGTAAACCAGACTCATAAGTGGCAGGCGATATTCTTCTATTCCTATCCTGAAGGTGGTAGTAACACACAATGCACAGTGGCTGCCAAATACAATGCATAAGAAGCTTTTTGCACCACAAAATGTGACATTATATTTTCAAGAGCAGATGCTTACAGAAAAGTTGATGTGGAGTAGCAGTTTGTTTGGATTGTCACACACATACTCATACAAGACCATAAATTACTTCTTTAGAGATATTATCTACCAATTATATTCACTCACAGTTGCCGGCGGCTGACGGCAGCTTCATACATGATGGGGTTTAAATTCTGATCCACTGGCTACGCAGGAACCAATAAACAAAACTATAATGCACTAGTGTCTTATATGTACTACTTGGACACTCATTGCCCTTATGGATACGTCTCATAATTCAGAGTTATGAGGAGGCGGCATTCCTTATGCAAAGGAAAAGCAAAAACATACAGTTCAAACACAACAAAAAAGTGTAATACTAATAACCCTGGACTTACATCAGGGGGAATTCGGGCACCATCTTTTACAGTGTTGCCTTCTACGGTGATGTGGTAGACCTGTCCGTCAGTGTCAGTGAACACAAAATGCTCCCTGGCTGATATGGCCTGACTGCTCTCAGACTTGCTCTCTGCATCCTGCAGCAGACTAGAGAAGGAAAGATAAAATTCCTTTTAAATACTCAATGTACATTGATCAGGTACATTAACCGTAAAACAAACATAAGATAAACAAAACCATTACCACAAACAGGCAAACTAGTTGAGAGTATTTTAAAAAGTAACATTCAGATGCTTTCTAGTGCTGACCTGATAACTGAGGACTCAACAATATTTTGCTCCGCATCTGACACAGTCTGCCGAGCCATTGCTTCTCTCGCTGCCATCTGCTTCTTCTTTAGGCTTTTTAGGTTGTGTGAAGGGGACCATTCCTTTTCACACAGAAAATGTGAGGTTAAAGGAAAATGCATATACTGTACCATGCAGGGTTTCCATTACATGGTTAAGGGCAGACATAAATTGGAGGAAATAGATGGGTTCTCATAGTACAGTTGCTGCTTAATTACAAAGAAAGTAAAGCACACACATGTATACCTTAACCTTTCAGGAGTAATTTTTGGAGCACCGTGGGATTGGTCTTGGATCTCAGGCTTGTAATCAATATGGAAATGAGGCAGCAATATGGTACTAAAGAAGGCCACAATTTATTATTAAAGCTACTGGTGGTTTTATTTGCTGTGTCAATGATTTTACAGCCCCACTGTAAAGTTTGGCCTACATAACTTTGCTTTTATTACCACTCAGACTAAAGATGACACTGTGCTTTTTTTTTTTTAAGAAAATCATGCAAATGGCCCTCATGAGCTAAGGATGGACGGTATAAAGACAAAAAGACAGAAAAAAGAGGCAGTGTCAACATTTTTTTGCTATACACTTTAAGAAAACATACTATAATCCATGCATTACAATGGATAACATCAAATATTAATTTTAGTTATAGAAGGTAAGACACGTGTTCCGATTTTGCTGTCCACGAAGTGCTTCATTGGCAGTTTATTTCTTCATACCAGAGCTGTAACAGTAGGGAAGTTCTTAGCCATCTCTCGTAGGAGCGTCCCTGTCCTGATGTCCCACAGCTCAAGGGGCTTCTCCCTGAACACCACGACCAGGTACTGCCTGAGGATGAGTTTGGGATACAACATAAACACACAGGGAGTTTCTATATTTTGGTAAAGTATACCTTTTACAGTTAGTCCTGTATCCTACAAGTAATGTTCCGCTTCAGTTTTTTGTGTCGGAGTCTAATTGTAAAAGTACATTTGCACGAACGCAGTCTTGTGCAAATGCCACAGTAAATTTTTGTGCCCAACATGGCATCACTTTGCTGCAGTTATGTAATGTAACAAATTTCATTTGGATGACTGTTAATCCTTGTGAGCTTTTTATTTTGAATACTATTCATTGTTGGGACTATGGTTTTAGTTCATCTTTGAAACAGTTTTAATAGTCAAAGTTCATTCATTTTTATCCAATTTTTTTTTTTTTTTTACACTTTAACGCTGTTTTTTCCATGTTTTTTTTGTACATGTGTCGTCTTTAATCAACTAGGCAAAACCTTGCAAATTACAGTAGGTTAACTGCCTAGCCATTATTGCCCTGTTTGAGTTTGAGTTTATGTCAAACATGCATACTATTATAACATGATATAGCACAATTTTCAGTTTCTCTTTTTAACATGTTCAAAAATGATTAGGAAGAAGCATAGCTTTTTTAGTCCTATCCCTTTTCCATTACAGAGCAACTGCTAATACTTTTGTTCACTTTCTGTTTTCAATGTATCCACAATATACTCCATAAATAATAACTTTAAAAAAATAAATAAGTACAAAATAATTTGTGAAGTAAGTTGTAGTTAATATAGTAAGATAAATACGATTATCAATAAATTCAGAATGTGTATCAAGGTTCTTCTTCATTGTACTTTGTAAACACTGAGTTTGAACAGTTTCTTACATTGGATCATATTAGTATACCATTTGATTTATTTACTTAATCCATTCCCTAATCTTATTCCACATACATATATACTAAAGGATTTTAGTGTTGTGCATGCATACACATATTTTAAATTACGTTTTTCTCTAAGGTTATGTTTTTCCTCTTTTGTTGAGAAGAATATGTTCTTGGGTATCAGGTTATAGTTTGCTCCGTGCAAAATTTTTGCTGTTTGCAAATTCACTATATTGTAGAATTGAAAGATTTTCGATTCAAATATAAAAGGTTTGAATGTTCTCTATATCCAACATTATTTATCTTTCTATATATTTAATGTAACACTTAGTGACCGAAGCATACTTTTGAGGTTATTTCCCCATATTTCAGCACAATAACTCAGATTTGGTAACACTAGCAAGCAGTAAAGAATATTAAGTGATTTTTGGTTCAATACATTTTTACCTTTATTCATCATTGATGTATTTTTTGCCACCTTATGTTGAATATTTTTTACATGAGTTTTCCAGTTCATTGTATCGTCAATCATTACACCTAAACATATTATTTGTATTAGCTTCTGTGTGTTCTCTCCTGAACAAAACACTGTTGTATCATAAGTCTTTTTTAACTTTATCAATGTCAGTTATATAAATAACATTTTGAACAATGTTGGTCCCAGTTTTGATTCTTGTGGTACCCAACAGGATATATTTAGTGTTGTAGACGTGTGTTGGCCTAGCTAGTATTCTTGCTTCTGGACATCCATTCAGCTTGACATACTTTTTACAGTTGGCACTCCAAGTTTCCTGAAACGTTCCTTGCTTTCTCAAGTTACGTGCTGTCTTAGGGATCGCATTATTACATTTTTTGAGATGCTCATTCATGTACACAACTGTACCCTTCAGCTTCTTTCCCTGTTTCAGCAGGGCCATTTTAGATTTTCTGTTAACAAGTTTTAAGAGAATGAACGACGTGTTGCTGTTGTTTCTTCCATTCATTGGGATGCATGTTTCAATGGTATTAATGTTCATCTCAATTTCCTTCGATTACAGAAAGTTGACCACTTGCTGTTCTGCTGAGGCTACATCCATTTAATATGGTTCTCCTCCATTATTCACAGCTTTCGCGTGGGATCTTTGTTTAATTCGGTACCCTGTCACAATGATATATAATTCATTTGTTTATCCTGATCCATTTCATCATGATACTGCACTATTTTCTTCTTAGAGAATCTTCACTTCTTGACGCATTTCCTGAAAGTCCCTTCTTATATTATTATTCTGAGTTTGCAGACTTTCTATATTTTCTTGCAGACTTCTCAGATCTTCTTTGTATTCTGCCGTTGCTTTTTTCAGATGTTTACATTCTCTTATTACTCTTTCCAGGTATGCTTTGTGTTCTAATCTTGTATTTTCTATGTCATTGACTATTTTTTTCAGCATTAAGTCTTGCTTGTCATCATGTCCTGTGTCCAACATCAAATCTTGCTTATCCTTGTGTCCTGTGTCCAGAGAATAATTTGATTCAGAGGACACCGCAGGTTTCGTGACTCACGTTTTTCTTTTAGATTCTGACATTGCAGCAGCTAGCTGACATCAGTGCCTCTTGTATCAGCTTGCTAACGGCAGTTGCTTGTTTAGCAACTTGCAGCACTAAATCTTGTTTATTTTAACAATTTCGTACCTTACACTGTTCAGAAATCAACTGGAAGTGTCAGCCTTTTAACTTATATCACTGTGTTGTCGGAAGAACTTTAAAACGGCTTCAAACTCTCGCCGTAGTTTCCACTATGAATTGCGCTGGGGGCTCTTCCAGCTCGCCTTATTTCAGCAAAACAATGCCTCTCACCAGACCAAAATCAGTTCGAAGACGCCATGTAAATCTCCTGTGGCTGTGATCACAAATCAGTGGTCTCAAATGTTAAACATTTTTCAAAAACACCGGAAGCAAAAGCAGAGGCTTTTTCTATGTCTTCTCACATTGACAGAAAGTGACGATTTATGATAATCTTATTAATGTGACTGTTGAATTAGTCAAAGCTCAATTCTGACCTGCTGCTACATACTGGCTTTCAAATAAAATTTGGAAATATGTGTTTGCTTAAAAGTCGTAACAGGAATACATCAAATAAAAAACAAGTGGCAATAAGCCTCATGATTAAGTGACTGTCACTTATAATCATACAGCAAAGTAGAAACATTAGCCTGGGTGTCAAACTTTATTAAGAAAACAATCCATGAGTCTAAGCAAGAGATTTATATTGTTGCAAATCAATCACATATTTTTTTTATTGCAGCTGAGTGCACAAACAGAAAATAGATGCTTTCAGAAAATTAAGGGCAACAAATGTAAAAACTGTGTCGTGAGGTTCATATTTGGTGATGCTAAAACAACACAGGTGACAAATAACTCATAATTGTGAATTAATTGTGGAGTTTTAAGTTAGAAACAATAGGTACCACTGAGTAAGTATAGCCAATGGAGGATTAGTTTGTATTTGTAAGATTATGTTGAAAACGGGAAACTCACTTGAGATGAGACACTTTAATCATCTCAATGGGTGGCTCATCATTACCTCGTTCTCCTCTGAATGCAAAGCACCGGCCTAGAAATCAGAAAAACACATATAGGAATAGGTAACGTTAGAAAGGCTTGATGAAAAAACAGAATATGGTAACTTATGTTTGCACTTGTAAAAACAACTGATTCTTCCTATTTCACATTAGTCCCAGCGCCAGACGGTATTACCTAATTTTTTGAAAGTTCGAGGACAAAACGGCTGACAACTTTTTTTCACTCGGGGTGGACCACTTTTCTATGCACAGCTGGTGACGTCTGTGCGCTGCCAACTTGTCTACATGGAAGAAGATCCCCTATCCGATGGACTGGACTCTAACATTATCTATTATTATAAAAATTCAATAATTGTACACATTTGGCATCTATTACAGCCAGTCAACCTGTCGGGCGGTCGCCACATTTTCAGCCCTTTTCAAAGATTTCTTCTTTTACCAGTCAGAGGGGGCCCAAAGAGGGAAGAGGTATCATGCCCAAGTTCAGCCACATATTGTCTAACGCAGTGGTCCCTAAACACCGGGGATTGATACTGGTCCGTGACGCATTTGCTACCAGGCCACACAGAAATATTAAATAATTTATAAACAAGTGCATTTTCTCCGGCATAAACCCAATAAACTTTTTATTAATGTATAATAAAACTTCTGATTGGAAGTCACCATTTGTTATATCTTTGTTCAGGGTTTCCATCACATTCATTTATTTGTGGCGGCCCGCCACGAAAGAATTACGGCCGCCACAAATTTAAAAAATTAAAAAATAAAAAATAATAATTATTATTATTTTTCTTTTCCGGCTTTTGACTCGCTGGACCGCTTATAAAAGCAATGGGACTCTGTCTGTGAATGGAGCTTGTAGTTACATATTATATAAATATGTAAATATTATATAAATATGTATAGAAATATGTACATAAAGTGTTGTAATAATATTCCAACTCCGCGTTCTTCTTGGTCATAGCCGCCGCCGCTGCTGTTGCCTCTCCTTCCCAGGCCCCCTTCCCCCCGCCGCCCGACCACACCACCACAAATAGATGCCTGACCTGTGGGAAACACTGTTGTTTCATGGGAAATGGCAAATACTGTATAGTGAATATATACAATGTATAGTACATGTGCCATATTGTAGCCAAAGGCAAATTTTCATCGGCATGGGATGGTATGTTGATGGTATATATATTATATACACCATTAACATGCCGGAGACCATCTCATCTTAAAGAAAAAAACCCAGAGGTAGCACTAATTCAGCGTTATGGTGTGTTGTATTTTTTATACACTCATTCTTGCTGTGTTTATCTGCGACACATGGAATGCTGGTCTGTGAAAATAATGCCTACATTAAACTGGTCCCTGGTGCAATAAAGGTTGGGGGCTTCTAGTCAAGCGTTTGTAAGTATTAAAATATGCTATACCAAATACATCAGGGGTTTCATATTGGTTTTAACATCAAACTATTTTTAACACCAGCCTGAACTTTTTCTTGTGTGTGTCTCTCACCCGTTGGCAGATCAACATGCTGCAGCTCGTTTCGAACCAGGCCCATGTTGTTGGGAGAAGATGTGGCGAAAGATAGGAAACTGGTGAGACTCACCCACTCGATACCCCTGTGGAATGAACATACATGCAGAGTTGAAATTGCACTATAAATCGAACAGGCCAACAAAGCAATATTAATTTTTTTAAAGGACTCGGGGAGCAAAAACTGTGTCGTGAGATGGTAAAGACCCCTGTGATTAATTAGTCAATTTCCCCCAGTAAATGTAAATGAGATGCTAAGCAGTATGGCCTCCTTGGCTGTGATTGGGCATCGGTTGCTTGGCTAATCTGTATAAAGCTCTCATGTCCCTCCCATATCATCCAACTGACAGCAGTACTGCACATGAGGGAGAGAACTCCATTCCAAAATTGCAACTTTAATGATATATGCAAAATAAATGTGGAACATTAAATGGCTAAAAACATTTGAGTGCATTTCTGTGTGGGTGTACATGCAGTGGCGGGAATAATTATTTGATCTCCTGCTGATTTTGTAAGTTTACCCCGTTACAAAGACATGAACAGACAATATTTTTATGGACATTTTTTAGGGAGAAAGGCAGAATATCAATGTAGAAACAAGAAAAAAAAGCATTGACTAAAAGGTTGTAAATTAATTTTCATCTGAGATTGTGAAATAAGTATTTAATCCAGGACCTACCAGCACTAATTTTGAGCCCCACATACGGTTATGAGCCCTGGATGCACACACATGACATATGTCCCTTCAACAAAATGCTTAGTGAAAAAGAGAAACGCTCAGATGACTTCAGTTACTTTTTAAGAAAAAAATAATTGATTTGAATTACCAACAGTGAGCAACATTTTGCTGCCAAGCAACAGCCTGCTGTTTGACATTCTGGTGAACACTGTACATGACAACAAGGTTTCTCCACTAAGTGTTAAGCCATGTTTATCTTGGGATGAAAGATTTTACTCAAGCAATAAATGAATGAATAAATGTATAACTTTAACTTCATTATTTTTTTCTAGATTTGTTGGTGAAATTATGTCAAGAAAAGTATGGACTGTTCATGTCTTTGTTAGAGGATAAATATACAAAATCAGCAGGGGATCTAATAAATATTTGCATCCACTGTTTGTGCATTAATTGAGTTTTTACTTGAGTATGCAATTTAAGAAAAAAATAATTGAAAAAAATAATTTCTCTTAATGTGGCATGGTTTTAAATACAGTGAATTGTTACCAAATACTCATTACTGAATAATAATAGCGCTTAAGTAATCCTATTAAAAATACTTATCCCATTAAAGACAAATGCTGATACTGACCATTATATTTTGCCGAAGCAGCAATACAACAACCAAACATCAGCTGTCATAATAGGGAAAGTAACTAAAAAAAAAAAAATCTTAAAAATCTCACCCATACGGTCATGATGGTGAGTAAAAATATCCCCCACTCTTGATATCTATAGAGAACCATTCGGGTTTAAATGAAAGCAATTCAATATCAGAGGGGCGGAATGAGAGAGGTGACTCTTCCAAAATTAATCATTCATATTTTATGAATTGCTATAAAAAGTGTTTTCGTTTCTATGAAATATTTATGTTTGAATTGAACCAAAATCTTAGACCTCTGTCCCCAAGAGTCTGGGTCTTTTCCTTTGCTGAAAGTTTCTACTCTGCTCCCTGTTTGCTCTCAGTCTATTCTCAAGTCCAATTAAGCTCACCCATGACAAGGCTCAATGTCAAGTGCTAAAAAATTTGAGTCCACAGCTTTCCCCTGTAACATTTTCAACTCAAAATTCCAACTCATTCTTGTAACTTTTGAAACATCACTGAGCTTGACAATGAAACACTGTCATAAACTAGTCAAAATTAGTGGCATTGTCAGAAGAAATAGCAAAGATCCTGAAAAAACAAATAGTGGTGACTTCAATTAAGCTGATCTGAAAGTAGTCTTGTCTCAGATAAGGGTAACTCCTTTCTATGGCAAAGGAGGAAGCAGGATTGACAGGGTGAGCTTTCTGCCATCGCTCTGCCACCAGGTGATGTACTGGGGTTAACATCCATGACCGATGTGACCCTGTTGATGGCGACCCACAGAGCTGTTAAGAGGAACATAATTGCACAAAGGCACTGATGAAGGTAAGTCAGGCAGCAATGACCGTTAAACGGTATCTTCATAAATCAGGATATTTGTGATGAATGAAAAGGAGGATGTCTTTAAGAGCTTCAGGAACATCACATGATGTTCACATGAATTACTTAGAGCCTGGTGGGTTTCGATTGACCAATTAAAAACAATAGATGTGACCAGTCCTACTTTTGAAACAGAAAAGGCCTATTTCAAAGCTGAAAAGTAGTATGATCTTGTCTAATTCTCAATGTATGCTCACCCAATGTCAAATTAATGTTAACGTTCACAGCATCTTACCTGACTTCACAAGAGTGGACACTGAGCTCCTTGTGCAGAAGACCACTGGTAAGGTTGTAGACCAGTACAGACCCATTACTGGTGCCTTAGAAGACAAACAGTTATTGCAATATATTAATACAGAATATACTACAATGCAGCATCTATCGTTCAGCATGAAGACAACGTGTCAGTGTCAAACGTTTACATGATGCCTCTCAATGCACTTTATCAGTCAAGTGTTTAAAGCGGTTTTAGTGAGAATCAAATCGGTGACCTTCTTGCCATGAAGCAAAAGTGTTAATCATGCTTTTATCCTACTAATGCATGAAAGCAAACAACCAAAAACAGGCACATGGATTTAATGCTGACCGAAATTAGTATTGTTTGGTTTGATGGAGCTCTGTGCACTACAAAGTGCCATTTAGATTGGCATAATGTAAATGTCAGGGTTATGGTCCAAGCTTTAACCATTATAGTCATTGTGCATTGTAATTGCATGTTTTCTCCTTGAATTCAAAAGCTTTTAAGGATTAATAGAACGCAAACAGGACAAAATAATCGTTAGGGAAAGGAGGCTGTGAGATGCTGCAATTAAAATAATTACTCAAATGGGGAGCATTGCAAAATTCATCAATATAGTGAGTGCAAATAAGTAAATGTTTATAGCTTATGTGAAGTATTATTTCCATCATAGGCAGAAACACATTTAGAAGTATTTAAACATATAGAGTCATGTGCAGTGCTACTTGATTGACATTGTTACTTATAATGACAAATTGAAAGGATGAATGGTCATTTGAAAGCAATCGTGTTATATCCAAGAACACATGGACAATGACTGTGAAATCACACACATTCTCTATGTGAGACAGTGTTTTACGACACAACATATCACCCTGTCGCACTACACAAGTGGTAAAAAAATGCACAAAACTAACGCAAAGTTTGCACAGAATAAGACCAATTGAAATTAAAATGTGTGTAATTAAAGTAATGGGACCTAAAACACAGCGCGAGTACAAGCTAGTGTACACAAGTGGATAAATAATCCTCCTTAAGGGCCAAGTGAAAAACAGAACATATTGTGGAGGGCTGTGCCAAAAGTTTGAAATCATTTACACTTAATATCACTTTTATTTCTTTATAAAAGCAGAACGTATTTTTTCTGACTTGCGTGAGTAAATGCGATGATTAAGCAATGGAAAAGATTAGAAAAATCCTTCGTTATTATATGTCCTGTAAATTACTCAAAACACCAAAAAGAGTGTGCATGTTCAGAAATGTAACCTGCAAGAAATGTATCCTTGCAAACCATAGCATAATGAATAACTTGAGGATGGGCGGAAATGCATTGACCAAGATGGGCGCAAAACAAAGCACTGTTTGTAGAGTGAGAGGGGCAATATAGTTTACTGTAGCAACGTGGATTGAGATTGGACATATTGTCTTACTTTATTTATTGTGTGTTACTACATTCAGTACAGCCCACCTACTCTATCATCTTCTCAAATTTTGAAACAACAGCTGCAATTAATGTGACTGTTGAAACACATCGATTAGTAAGCTAACAAGGTAAAGAAAGCTTATTGGAATTAACCGTGCAATTGCCGATAAATAACCTTACATGTAGCGGTCACGGACCGGCATAGGGGTAGATGTGGCCCGTGGGCCATACTATGCACAGATCCGGCTTAAAGTGAGTACAGCTCGACTGCAACATGGTTAACATTGAATAAGAGCACCTATGCTGGTTGCAGCCAAAAATCAAATTTAATTTTGTTTTAACTGACATGCACCTGGGGATAGGTTGATTAGCAACACTAAATTGGCCCTAGTGTGTGAATATCAGAGTGAATGCTGTCTGTCTATCTGTGTTGGCCCTGCGATGTGGTGGCAAATTATCCAGGGTGTACCCCGCCTTACGCCCGAATGCAGCTTAGATAGACTCCAACACCCTCCGCGACCTCGATCGGAACAAGCAGTAGAAAATGGATGAATGGCTGGATGCTTTATAACATCATGACTCAACAATCAATTGCACATGAATTACCAAATTCTTATACAAATAGAGTAATTACAATTGCAATGACGAGGAATAACATTGTATAACTGAAATACTAAACCATATACAGTACACTAAGTACACAGTACAGTAAGGACGTGAGAGTTTATCTTTTACACTGAGAACAAACTCCAATTGCTGAAGTTTGCCAAACTTGCAAATCTAGGCGTATATGTACTTTAAAAGGGTCATATTATGCAATAAAAAAACAACAGTGTTTTTTTTGTCTGTCTGTACTTCTTTTTGTGTGTTTTGGATAACCATAAATCACGTAAATCTGAAATCTCACCATGTAGGCATGGCAGAGATATTAATAAAACAATCCTTTCTTCCAAACTTGCTCCAAATGAAAAAAAAGTTGACCAACTCATCAGATTATGTCTTCATCCTTCTACAATCAAGGTGAGAGGCCTTATTTATGATCTAGAACACACTTTGCAAGCTCTATGAGGCGTGAAAACAGCTCACCAGCGGCTGATGTAAATATAGCAGCACAAGATGTTAGCTCCCTTGATCACAGCGCCGCTAAAAAATAGTTTGTTTTAGCTGTTTTAATAACAATATCGCTAATACCTGGTTAATATTCAGGTCACGATATGTAAATGAGGTATTGTCTTTTTAGACAGATTTATGGGTAGAATTGAGATTCCATTGTAAAATAATTTTATTTACGAGTTGAAATGCATCAAAAAAAACAAAAACATTTCTGTCGTCTTGATTGTGAGGGCTTGATTCGTAATGATTGTGAACGATGAGCAAATCTCCAAAAAAGTGCAGTTCCCCTTTAAAACAGTAATTTCCACATGCTATTTAATATAACGGATGACAGTTTTTTATACTCCCCCCAAAAAATTAAAGATGGGTGGGGGAAACAACAATCTTTGCAAATGAGGTTATTACTATTCAATAGCTCATGAGATGTGTAATATTTATAATCAATTTATGTTTTAAGTTTTATTTCATGTACTTGGAATTTTCTTTCTGTTTTACTTGTTGAGAGTCAGCAAGAAACAGACTAGTTAGGGATATTTTTTAAGATGTGTTTGAAAGTGTTTTTTAATACACATCGTAACAAAATATGACACATGGAGAACAGCGCATATTTAAATTATGTTCAGTAGATCAGTGGTATGAATGAGAAAATGCAAAGTGAACTTTGGCATCAGGCTACAGCCATTCCATTTTCGTCATTGTACGCAAATTCGGGACAGCTAGAAGCAGCTATGCCATGCCAAGGTTGAAAGTGTCATTATTCATTCCCTTCTCTGCAGGTCTTGGGAGGCAACGTAACTCTGAGGTAAGATTCATTTATGTGGGCCAAATCAGGGGATTGAGCATAGCTTGTTTTTTAGCTTCATAACTAAACTGAGAGTTTAATGTGTTTGGAAGGTGCTTCTGCAGCACATCATCACACACAAACATGGAGCCAGCAGAAAGATACAAAATGTACATGCAGATCTCATTCTTTCAATTTTCTAAACACATTGTGACTTTACTTCTGACAGGAATTTAAGGAGCATAAAATGAAGAAAACAACAATGTTCATCATCACAAAAAAGAAATCCTGCAAATGCAGCCTTGGTAAGTTACATACAGTACTGCATATTTTACCTCGTGTTCGATTGCAGTTGTGGTTGTAGTTTTGGTGCACTCTAGGAAAGCTTTGCTGCAATCATACATTATTCAATAAAAGCAAAATACCCTACGGATTTGAAGACAGTACTTTTTCCCTGAAAAAAGTCAGTAGGTGTCATATGTAGGTGTCTGAGTCCATATTCTGGGCCTAGAGTTTTAAAAACGCAAAACCAACAGTGGCAAAAAATTACTGATCCCCAGGGTAGTCACAGCTTTTTTCCCTGTCACTCTCACACACCAGTATGCTGGAGTGTTTCAGCCACAACAAAGACAAAAATGTTGGGCAAGTTTAAGAAAAAAAACAGCAAATTTTAAGATAATGTTGAAAAAGACAATCAAAACAGTACAGCAGAAATACGTTTTTTATTGCAGTTGGTTCACTGTTGAGATTGTTGTCTGATTGTGTAATATAAAAAACACTATACATGGAAAATAGTGACTTGTAAATTGTGTTGTTTGTGTTGTAACACCAGCACCACCTGTGATGCTAGTACTGCAAGTATTTTCGTTTTTAGTTACAAATAACAAACCCCAAAACCAGTTAAGTAAAATCCAAATACAATGATTTGCAAATCATTTTCAACCCAAACTCAATTGAATTTAGGTTGAAACGTTCGAACTGGCAAACATTGTTATTTTTTGCAAATATTAGCTCTTTTGGAATTTGATGCCAGCTTGATGCCATGTTTGAAAAAAGCTAGCACAACTGCCAAAGAAGACCGAGAAAGTCTAGAAATGCTCAACAAACACTTATTTGGAACATTACACATGTGAGCAGGCTAATTGGGAACAGGTGGGTGCCATGATTGGGTATAACAGCAGCTTCCATGAAATGTTCAGTCATTCACAAACAAGGATGGTGCAAGGATCACCGCTTTGTCAACAAATGCATGAGCATATTGTCGAACAGTTAAGGAACAACATTTCTCAACGAGTTAGTGCAAGGAATTTAGGGATTTCACCATCTACGGTCCTTAATGTCATCAAAAAGTTCAGAGAATCTGGAGAAATTACTGCACATAAGCGATGATATTACAGAGCTTCGATCCCTCGGGCGGTACTGCATCAAAAAGCGACATGAATGTGTAAAGGATAATACCAAATGGGTTCAGGAACACTTCAGAAAACCACCGTCAGTAACTACAGTTTGTCGCTAAATCTGTAAGTGCAAATTAAAACTCTACTATGCAAAGCGAAAGCCATTTATATAGAATAGAATAGAATAGAAAAGAAAGTACTTTATTGATCCCTGGCGGAAATTCAGCACCACAGTTTGCTCACAATAGACAATAATAATAATACATAATATATAACATATATTATATATATAATATATGAATAATATAAATATATTCTACATTTAAGTGCAGTCAAGAAGGAACATATGCATTATACAGTCTGATGGCTGTCGGTATGAAGGACCTCCTGTGTCGTTCCGTGTTGCATTTTGGGAGTCTAAGCCTTCCACTGAACGTGCTCATTCTCTCCGCCAGGTCCAACTGTAGTGGGTGGGAGGTGTTTTCCATAATGGCTAGGAG
The DNA here is from genome assembly GCF_033978795.1 of Nerophis ophidion. Taxonomy (NCBI): domain Eukaryota; kingdom Metazoa; phylum Chordata; class Actinopteri; order Syngnathiformes; family Syngnathidae; genus Nerophis; species Nerophis ophidion. Next base: position 27,730,291 of record NC_084619.1, read on the forward strand.
TTTTGCTAGATTTCTCCTCTCTGACACCACCGGCAGAGAGTCTAGCTCCACTCCCACCACGTTACTGGCCTTCTCTACCAGCTTGTCCAGTCTGTTTGTGTCCCTTTCTCTTGACCCAGCAAGCCACGGCGCACAAGAAGGCGCCCGACACCACCGACTAGTAGAACATTTTCAACATCTTTGTACAGACGTTGAAGGATCCTAGCCTCCTGAGGAAGTAGAGGCGGCTCTGTCCCTTCTTGTAGAGGGCCTCATAGTGTTTTGACCCATTCAGCTTGTTGTCCATGTGTACACCGAGGTATTTATAATCCTCAACCATGTCCACATTCACCACCTGATGGAAACAGGGGTCGCCGGAGTACTCCTCCTTCTTCCCAGGTCCACAAACAGCTCCTTGGTCTTCGTCACATTGAGCTGGAGGAGGTTCTTTCCACACCATGTGACAAAGTCCTCCACCAGTGCCCTGTATTCCTCATCATCACCATCCTCAATACACCCCACTATCGCAGAGTCATCAGAAAACTCTGATTGATAGTGGAAATCGGTGGTGTAAATGGTGAAGAGGAAGGGGGAGAGGACTGTGCCCTGCGGGGCCCCGGTGTTGCTGACCAGCCTGTCAGACACACAGTCCTGCAGTCGTACATACTGTGGTCTGTCAGTCAGGTAATCTACAACTCAGGACACCAAGGGGGCCTCCACTTGCATCTTCTCCAACTTTACACCCAGTAGTCCAGGCCGTATAGTATCGAAAGCACTGGAGAAGTAAAAAAAATATGACCCTCACACTGATCGCAGGCTTGTCCAGGTGGGCGTTGGCTCAGTTCAGCAGGTAGACTGTGTCCTCCACTCCCAGTCGGGGCTGGTAGGCGAATTGGAGTGGGTCCAGGTGAGGCTTGACTGTAGGGCGGAGTTGTTCCAGGACCAACCTCTCCATAGTCTTCATGATATGGGAGGTTAGAGCCACCGGCCTGTCGTCCTTTGACGTGCTGGGTCGCCTGCACTTGGGGATCACGCATGAGGTTTTCTACAGTGTGGGGACTTTTTGCAGCCCAAGGCTCATGTTGATGATGTGCAGGAGCACACCACACAGCTGTGGGGCGCAGGCTTTGAGCACCCTTGGGCTCACACCATCAGGACCCGGGGCCTTGCCTGTGTATAACTTATTTAGCTGTGCATTCACCTGTTCTGCAGACAGACACACTGGGGGGTCCAGGTGGTTGGGGGAGGGCAGGGTCATCATTCTGAGGGTGAGGTGTTAAGTGGGGGGAGGTACTCATTAGAGCTGGGGGGCAGAGAGGAGGGGAGGGGGGCATGGATTGGTTTGCTGAAGTTGTCAGGGGCCCAGCTGGCATGTCTCACTTGTTTTAGTGCTACACTCAAGCTAGTTGACCCTCATGTGAATTAAGCCGCAAAGAAGAAAAAAGAAATCCCACCAATTTTTTCCCCACAGTTTATCCGGTTGGAACTGTTAAAGTAGCAACAGGTTTGACTCGATCATGACAACTGATCTACCATTTTTTTCAGATTTTAAATCCAAGATTACGTAAAATTCCAGATTTTCAAGGACATTTTTTTCAATTGAAAATTGATTGGCTAATTTTCAAACTCGCCCAATTTCCACATTTTTTAACTGATTTCAACCATTGCAGCACCCACACAGTCCACTCATTTTGGAAATTTAAACCAACATTTTTTCTTGTTCCAAAAATGGCCGCTATTCCGATAATTACCAGAAACGTTTTCTCCAGTGAAAAATGAATGGGCATTAGAAAAACCTCTGCAAATCCCTTGTTTCTCAACCGATTCAAATCATTCCACAATCCAGACACGTCACTCATCCGAGATATTCAAACAAACATGTGTCCCCAGTCTGAGTATTCCCGGTTTTGCCATAGTTACAAGAATGTTTCCTCCTTTGAAATTGAATGGGTACAGTACAAACTTCTACATATCCCATATTTCTCAACAGTTTTGAACGGTAAGAAAATCAAAGTTCTTGCTAATGTTGGTCACTCGCCCAACATATTAACGTTATCGCATGCTAGCATGCCAACATTAGCATGTTAACTTTTTAGCCAATTTTGCATGCGTATGCTTTAGAGTCATTTAACCTGGTACTTGATGCATTTCAACTGTTATCATGCCAACGTTAGCCTTTTAGTTTGGCTTAAACATTTCAACATTCATACTCTATTTCTTCCAAAATTGCTTATTCTGGTCTCTGTATGCTGTTTTAACATATAAATGGATGTTAAATTAGTTTTTCCACTATGTTTGTACTGTAATTTTTTTAATGCACATGTATTAAGATTAAATGAAAAACGTGTATGCAAGGTCAAAATAAATGACCTTTTGACAAACGCAATCACTGAGTAGAAACTATCATACCACACCCAGGCTAATAGTTACTCAACGACTGTTCAACACACTATAATTATTGTGAACTGCCTTTTTTATGGAATTTTGCCTATCGTTCACAACCATTATGACAGACACGAGTTTAAAGTTGATAAACGCTTGGAAGATGTGGCTAATGGGAGTCACCGTTGTTGCCTTTAAAAACCTCTAAAACAGGGGTGCCCACCCTTTTTCTGGAGGCGAGCTACTTTTCAATTGACCAAATCGAGAGGCTCTACCTCATTCATATATATCATTTATATGTATTTATTTATGAAAGAGATGTTTTTGTTAACAAGTTAAATGTGTTTAATGATTATACAAGCATGTGTAACACATATAGATGTCTTTCTTTAATGAAGACAAGAATATAAGTTGGTGTATTATTACCTGATTCTGATGACTTGCATTGATTGGAATCAGACAGTATATGATAACACCCACATTTTTCAAATGGAGTAGAAAAAAAGTCCACCTTTCTGTACAATACCACATGAAAGTGGTTGGTTTTTGGCATCTTATTTATCCAGCTTCCATACACTTTACAAGAAAAACATTGGCGGCAAATTCCGTAGCTTGCTTAATTGACATTCACGGCACCCGAGGGTTTTGTGAGATGACGCTGGCTGCTGCAAGATCATTATTATGAAAAAATGACAGAGAGGAAGGCGAGAAACACTTTTTATTTCAACAGACTCTCGCGCCGTACCTGCCGTCAAAAGCCTAAAGACCGACTGCACATTTCCTATCTTCACAATAAAAGCCCTGCTTCATGCTGCCCGCGCTAACGAAATAAAGAGTCTCGGAAAGCTGGCGTGCACAAGCGCTTGTGTCTTCTTGTCTCTCATGATGATTGTGAATGAACAAAAAAAGTGCAGTTCCCCTTTAACAGAAAGCATATGTACAACACGTTTCCTCAGTAAACACAAATCCATCCATCCATCCATTTTCTACTGCTTATTCCCTTTGGGGTCACAGGAGGCGCTGGTGCTTATCTCAGCTACAATCGGGCGGAAGGTGGTGTACACCCTGGACAAGTCGTCACCTCATTGCAGGGCCAACACAGATAGACAGACAACATTCACATCCACATTCACACACTAGGGCCAATTTAGTGTTGCCAATCAACCTATCCCCAGGTGCATGTCTTTGGAAGTGGGAGGAAGCCGGAGTACCCGGAGGTAACCCACGCATTCACTGGGAGAACCTGCAAACTTAACACGGAAAGATCCCGAGCCCGGGATTGAACCCCAGACTACTCAGGACCTTCGTATTGTGAGAAAGCCGCACTAACCCCTCTGCCACCGTGAAGCCGGTAAACACAAATCACTCCATTCAATTGTAATTACAGTATTTACCACATTTTACTGTCAACATATTGTCAGAGACAGTAATTAACAGTGTGTTTCCTTAATTCAAAAGCTGGCAATATTGGTAAATGGTAAATGGTCTGTACGTGTATATCGCTTTCCTACCCCTTTTAAGGAGCCCAAAGCGCTTTGACACTATTTCCACATTCGCCTATTCACAAACACATTCACACACTGACAGTGGGAGCTGCCAAGCAAGGCGCTCACCAGGACCCATGAGGAGCAAGGGTGAAGTGTCTTGCCCAAGAACACAACGGACGTGACTAGGATGGTAGAAGGTGGGGATTGAAACAGTAACCCTCAATAGCTGGCACAGCCACTCTACCAACTTTGCCACGCCGTCCCCCAATATTAACAACTAATACAACAACTCAGGCTTATGGCAGAAAATTCATTAAATTACATTTTTTAAAACAATATTTATATTTTCCAACAGAGATGGGCATTTGACTTTAAAAAATAACAGGGTGTCTGAAGACTTTTTACCTGAGAGATATATCCAAAGGAGATGTATCATGCAAAATCAACGTATTTACCTATTGTTAACTGCTTTTGTTTATTTGGGATCTGCAAAAGTCCCGGAAATTGGAAATCAAACCACGGCAGTGATATTTATAAATCCATATAATCTTGCCTTCCTTCATACTTCTTCCTAATGAGCCATTTGAAATGTCCCCAATTTGTAATGTTTTTCCCATTGGTGCCTTTTAATTTTCCTGAAGGAATCAATTAAGTACTATCTATCTATCTACAGTGATATCTCTATTTTTGGTACATTTTTACCCAAAAAGCTTTGCGCAAGTCTGCTTTTATCCCCGCGCATGAGTCAATACGTGCCTTTTTTGCTATCCTCTTGTTGTGGGGCAGAATGGCTCGTACATGAACATGCATTTTGCTCTGTTGCCATTTCTAATACAAATTAGCGTATAGTTCAAACTTATATCTGTCAGTAGAATCGCTATAAAAGCGCTAAAAACTATCACAAGGATGGCGAGGAGAAAACGCTGTCGAAGTGGAGCCATGTAAATAGGACCGCACACAAAACGCAGCATCCTGAAAGCATCAGAAAGCAGCTTGAAAACGATCAGCAAAACATAATCTATGCAACATTTTAACCAACAAACCACCATTAAATGTTATTTGGACCACAAAAAAGTGTTATAGATGTAGAAAAAAAATCCTAATATTAGCCCTTTAAGGATGTGGGAGATTATAACATTTTTGCCTTTGATTTATTAAACACACTGACGTCTATTTAATTCTAATATTATTTGAAGATATTTTCAGCAGCTTATATATTTAGCGATAAATGCTGCGGATTGGTTCTTAGGTTTGTGTTATAATGATGATATCAGTTCGATATCTTGTAACAACTTATTTTTTTTAATAAACTGTTTTTTCAATGTGGCCATTTTTGTCTTTGTTATTTTAAGAAAATGCTTAACCAAAAAACATGAGCAAATTGCAACACTTTGGACAGCCCTAGTTTATGGTAAAAAAAAACAATCGGTTTATAAATGAATAGTACAATATAATCCAGATTTTTCCAAATTTTTGTTTCTATGCGAGAGTTGTATTGAGCAGATGTTACAATGCTGTGTCATTTATTTTGCTATTACATAATAAAGTGTAAAGTAAAACAACTCACAGCAATTTAGACATTTTTCCACCTACAAAGTGAACTTTGGTTGAAGTGTGGATGTATTTTCAGAGATTAAATGTAACAAAATACTGATAATACTGGCAGGAGTAATAATTTTGGTCAGAGTAATAATCATTATGTTTACAGATCATTTCCATTCGTCACCAATCAGTTGGAATTTTTACAAAATATTAACATTTTCTTGTTCAAAAATGTCGTACATCAATGTAATCTTATCTTTTAACGTGCTGCAACAAAACAAAATACTGTAACTACCGGAATGGTATTATTTGATATATCAATTGTTTGATAGAAAAAAGTCTGAATGATCAAATGTTGTCATGTGTGTTTTTTATGACCAGCCCTTTTGCTTTAATTAAAACATAATTTTTCATGGCAAAAAAAAAGCATGAGTTTTATTTTTTCTAATAATTGTAGTATAAAACATATCGTACTGGAATGGAATGTTCCAAAACGTTTTTAAGAAATCAACAAGGTTTCCACAAACAGACAAAACAACACAAAGTTAACTTGCAAAGTAAATTAGGAACAGAAGCACCAGCGATTCTGCAAATAAGCTGTTTCAGACAACCGAGAAGCAGTGAATTCAGCAGAATAACTCCCTTGGGCACAAGGCTCTGGCCTTAAAAACTCAACAGATATTTTAAATGCACCACAGCTATATAAAACAAAAAATAAAGTGGGAAGCAAATCAAAAACATTTGCTATACATAGACTCTTAATAGTCATATTGGGGCCTGTAATTAGTTTTACCATTGTTTCAAACAGAGAGAAAATCTCAATACGCCAAATGCACATATACTATTCATAAAAGCAATAAACTCTGCAATTAATAGGCAGCCAAATATGTGTTCTGCTTTATATAGATGCAGTGTTTCCCATATTGTGTATTTGTTGAAGCCTGTCATATATAAATCGGGACTGACATAAATACATTGAGTGTTAGTTGCTCGCAGTTGTTCATAAACACATTATATTGGGACAATACACCAATGTAGCCTCTCATTAAAACACTGCAGAGAAGATGGGATCGCAACTCTGCTTCTTGCACACCTACACACCTCGTCTGCCACATAATAATCGGATAGAGCAAGAGCACTAGTATGGCAAACTTGCAACTATCGCTATATTTAGTATATTCAAATCTCTTGAGGTAGTATTTTTCCCAAAAAAAAGAAAAAAAAAAAAAGATTCCAGCTACAAATCTAGTGACTTTTTCTGGTTTTGTTGGACATAACAAACACACAAAATAAGCAACAGGAAAAGTGTACTTGTATTTGACGCACACTGCGCACAGTGTCCACAAGAAGTGTGCCATGGCCAGATATGCCAATTAAACTTTGAGAGCATCTACTTTGAATTTGATAAAGAGAATATGTTTCATGTGATTTCAGATATTTTTTTATTGTTGTGTAAGTATCATACTAAACGAAACACATGGTTATTTAATGTTGTCATGGTATGTCATGGTATTAAAAGGTCTTATTTAAGAACAATCTAGAACTTGTTTAAACAGGAAGGTTTTTATTTCATCATATACTTTAAAAATAATGACATATTTCAGCTTTTTATCCTGAATGTGTATGCTTGGTGGTTTAAAGATGTTCCCTATCCCCCTCAACTCCCCTGGCTTTGTCTTCTTCGCTCGGGAATTTAAAGTGTAAAAAGGTGGCACGGGCAGAGACTGGTACAAACAATAGGTTTCTATATTGATCATCTTAATCAATCTGTTTTTTAAAATGCTGAACGCCATAAAATTAAGGTGTTCAAATCAGGGCTGGGTATTAGCAAATACTTTAGGATTTGATACGATACAGTACAGTAGTGCAATACATTGCGATATTCCACATGGTCCTGGGATGAATATAAAATGTGGCTTAAAATGTCGGCTATCGGGAACACAAAAATGTACTCCTTATTAAGAAGTAAATGATTAAACTTATGGGTCTGGTGAAATTTTAAACTGCAAGTAATTATTAAAGCAATAAATAATCTGCTGCCACCAAAAATCTAGAAAAAGTTCAAAGAGAGATGGAAAATATAATTTGTGGTGTAGGGATAGGCACCAGCACCCCCTGCAACCAAGAGAGAGACAAGCGGTAGCAAAATGGATGGATGGATAGAATTTTAATTTAAAACATCAATATCTTAACTCAATTCAAGATAAAGTGCATATTAGTTTGTAGGGTAACTCTCTAGAGTCAATAGCACGAGGAAATCAAACAACCCAATAACATTGTTCAATTTTAAAAGAAATAAGGAAATTTTGTTCATGTTTACAACACAAAGGAGGAAACATAGAATATCTTGTGGGTATATTCTATCAGTATAAACTACATTTGATGAAATGTTGTGTATTTTTATTTTGAGTATCCCAGGTGTAATTATATATGTATCTGGTAATTACATACTGTACAATAATTTAAAATATTCTATAATATAAACTAAATTAATTTTGTTGAATAAGGTCATATCGCATTCTGTTATTGATAAAGAATCAGATTATCGTATCTGAGTAAAGGGGCAGGACTTTCTGCCACTTTTTGGACACACCATGTTATTTCTTTTCTTTGATTTACCTTTTTAAAATTGTAAAGATGGAGCATAATTATGTGTGTTGTGATTGAAATAAAGGATGAATAAAGAAAAAAGAACAATATATTGTTGAACTATATTCTGACATCAGTATTCAAACTTGGAGTGTTCTTGCAATACTAGAGGGTAAAGGAATCAGATCATTCTCATTATGCTTTGAATGGGCACAAAGCAAGTGAGTTCATTTCTTGTTGCTTTCTCTTTGAAAAGCACTGATGCAACAAAAGAGCAATACTGAAAGAACAAAAACCTACAAATTGTACAAAAAATTCTGATGAGTTTTAGACAAAACAAATATGTAAAAATGTTATCACCATGTTAAGAAATGTTCAATAATAATGTTAATTGCAAACACAATGTTACCATTAGAAAGCATTCATAGAACCCACTACGTAATCAAATCTATCCAACCTCAGCACACACAAAATCATTGCACTTCAGCCAAAGGTCAGTGCTTTCAGACTCTCTTGGGACCTTATTAAAGGCTTACTGAAACCCACTACTACCAATCACGCAGTCTGATAGTTTGTATGTCAATGATTAAATCTTAACATTGCAACACATGCCAGTACGGCCCGTTTAGTTTACTAAATTACAATTTTAAATTTCCCGCAGAGTTTCTTGTCGAAAACGTCGCGGAATGATGACACGTATGATGACGCGTGTTTGTGACGTTATTGGTTGGAGGGGACATTTTAGCACAGCACCACTTACGGCTAAAAGTCGTCACTTTTCATCGCATAATTACACAGTATTTTGGACATCTGTGTTGCTGAATCTTTTGCAATTTGTTCAATTAATAATGGAGACAATAAAGAACAATGCTGTTGGTGGAAAGCGGTGTATTGCAGCTGTCTTTAGCACCGAGACACAGCCGGTGTTTCTTTGTTGTGAAGCTTTACAGAGCGGTCAAGTCGAACATGTTTCTCTACGTCAACCAGCATGTTTTTGGATGGGAAAATTGCTATATTAAGTCAGCTCTTACCGAATACTTGAGTGGAATATGCGTCCTCCTGCAGTAGCTGTCAAAAAAGGCAGCTGTGATCTTGGCTCCTGCATTGGCTTCTCTGAGAGACACTGGCGTGTTCACCGCAGCCATTCGACTTTAAGGGATATCTTTAAAATCTCACTAAAACACTGTTAAAACAATAAGCAGATAAGGGATCTTCCAGAATTATCCTAGTAAATGTGTCTAATTACATCTGAAACGCTCACACTGCTGCCGCCCAGAGCCGTTGCTTTTTATTTTTTTCTAGTCCTTCACCATCAATATCCTCATCCACGAATATTTCATCCTCGCTCAAGTTATTGGGGAAATGGTAGCTTTCTCGGTCCAAATTGCTCTTATTGCTGGTGGTTCACATTATAAACAATGTGGGGATGTGAGGAGCCCTCACACCGGTGACGAAATGCGCACATACTTCCGGTAAAGGCAAGGCTTTTCTATTAGCGACCAAAAGTTGCGAACTTTAGCGCCGATGTTCTCTACTAAATCCTTTCAGCAAAAATATGGCAATATCGCAAAATGATCAAGTATGACACATAGAATGGACCTGCTATCCCCGTTTAAATAAGAAAATCTCATTTCAGTAGGCCTTTAACTGTGCAGAGTTCGTTTTCCTCTTTTGTGCGTTTTACATCTTTTGGTCAGCAACGATATGTAATCAAAATCAAACTTCAAAATTAGCTATCCTCGGCCTACTTCCTCTACAATATGTTCCCAGACAAAAATTCTAGCATTTTTCAGTTGTGGTGAGAAAGTGATCCAACTTTGACCATATCCAATTGGTAAATCAATAAATTAGCTAAAACCTAAGGTATGATCACGTTTACTACAACATATACAGAAATAATACCATTGTCTTACCAAATACACATTTAGTTTACCATGTAAGCAGTTAGCATGATGAAGTTACACAGGCTCAATTGACTGCCATGTGTAGTTACACCTTCTTATTGTCTTATATCAGAACCTCTCTTCATCATGAGAAAAAAGATCTTTTGTTCAAGATGTTCCTCTAAATTGCACTTGTCTGGTGGTATATTGTCTGTATAATAACATTAACAATAGCACTGTGAGCTACAAACCCATTTCAAAATCGATCTATTTAATTATTCCAAGAAAGTCCAATTGATGTGAAAGCACCCTTGGTATGTGTGTGTTTCCAATAAAACCTACCAACAGCCAGCATCGGTTGGTAGTGGTTGATGTTTTTGGTGGTAAGAGGTGGACACATGCGGATGGCAAATGGTGGCAGCGGCAAACCAGAGACAAGGCCAGTTAACAAGAATTTAAGCTGGACTTCTTTCTGGTTGGATGATGGCAGAGGGGCCTCACCAGCTATCAAGGTCTGACCTAGAGAAAAAAATATATACATCAGAAGTTAGCCAATATTGTCATTTTCCTTTGTTATTAAAATAAACTTTTGCTGAACCACTTCTCAAGATGAGCAGGAGAGAAGCACACAGATTTCCAAAGTTTCCACAGCGGCATCATTATGTTTTCCCCACTTAGCTATACTTATTTGATTCATTAACAGCCTAACAGCTGGGAACCATAAAATGTACCTTGAGTTTTATTCACTTAACAGCCCCATGCTCCTTGATATATCCTTGGATACAAGTATTTTTAGGAGTTAAACACAGCTGTAGTTATATATTTTGAAGGGATACCATTTTTCTTTTTTTTTTTTGGAGGGGTTGGGCGGGGTGGGGGAGGAAGTGGGGGGGGGGGGGGGGGCACAGGTCCGGTGGCCATAGATGAAGTACTGGCTGTCCAGAGTCAGGACCCAGGACGGACCGCTCATCCAGAGTCGGCACCCAGGATGGACCGCTCGCCTGTGTATCAGTTGGGGACATCGCTGCGCTGCTGATCCGCCTCTGCTTGGGATGGTTTCCTGCTGGCTCCACTGTGGACGGGACTCTCGCTACTATGTTGGATCCACTTTGGACTGGACTCTCACCGTTGTGTTGGATTGGACTTTGACAATATCATGTTAGACCCGCTCGACATCCATTGCTTTCGGTCCCCTGGGGGGGGGGGTTGCCCACATATGCGGTCCTCTCCAAGATTTCTCACAGTACCTACCACTACCATGAATTGATTAACGTGGACCCCGACTTATACAAGTTGAAAAAGGTATTCGGGTGTTACCATTTAGTGGTTAATTGTACGGAATATGTACTGAACTGTGCAATCTACTTATAAAAGTATCAATCAATCAAAAAAAAAAAAGTCATCATTGTCACTGTCACCGACGTCCCATTGGGTGTGAGTTTCTCATTGCCCTTATGTGGGCTCTACCAAAGATGTTGTTGTGGTTTGTGCAGCCCTTTGAGACACTTGTGATTTAGGGCTATATAAATAAACATTGATTGATTGATTGATATATTTTTTTGGAGAGGCGCTCAAGGCAATAACTGACAATAAGTGAAATATGTATTTTTTTCTTTTTTGGTATTAGCCATCATTAATATAAAACTGCAAATTTAAAAACAAACAATTTACAAATAATGCTGCTCTGAAATTTAATGTGACCAAACAATAGACAAGATGCTGGCCATAGCTATGATATGCATGTTTGAGCCCAACTGGCAGTCTTGCATGAAAATTATTAATTCATTCACAGAAAGATGATTATAGAACAAAATTACAGGAAAATGTAAAATCTAACCTTACCTATCATGCTGTTGAGAGAGAGATTCTGAATATGTTTCTGGTATGGGCCCAGACGTGCTCCACAAAAGAACACTGGGGAGTATAGCGGTGACAGCCCTGAACTGCAACAAAAGGGGAAAGATAAAATACAATAATCAATGAAGGTACAGTATATCAAGTAAAATTCCTTGTTTGTTCAACATACTTGGCCATTACATCTGACTATGATTCTGATCGAGATAATGGGAAGTGATAAATGATTATGTTCTTTAAAGTTATACACATATTTTTGGCAGCATCATATAAAACAGTTGTTTCATATTATTTAGGTAATTCTACGCAAAGAAACAGGAGCTTTTAACTACGGAGTAGTGAGTGGTCTGATACCAACTGGCTTCAAACTATGATCATAAACAGTAAACTCTGTGGTCATAAGATGATCTAAGAAAGATTAACTTATCTCTAATTAGCTCATCATAGTATGACCACATGTTCTCGAAAACAAGTTTTCATTCTTATTTCCTCGACACGAAAATCTGTTTACTATGGGCTTATTTTGTAAAACAGGAACACTGATCTCCTGGGCTTCATGCATTAAAGCGTGCGCACACTTTTTCACAACAAAGTTGAGACATTTTAAAGACTGAACTGATCGTGGAAATGTTGATTTTGAGAAAGAAAATATTGATTTTTATTAGGCAAAATCCTTGAAATTGCCACGAATGTGCCAGGACTGAAACCTACTAGAATTGGATTGGAAATGTTTACTTCTGTAAACACTGCAGCACATGTGAAATCATGACTGCACGCGGGTCGGATTGCGTTCACATTCAAAATCACATTTTGTTTGTAATGTAAACGACTACATGAAGATATTGGATTTGAAAAAAAACAACAGATTTGGAAAACCTATGTTGCAGTGTGGACTGTGAACGTAGCCATATAAGTCAACAAAAGTCCCCTTTAAGTTGACGTAATATCCATTTCATGTGTCTTAAAATTTAGCAAATGAATATGTATTAAACCTAAGCAGTTTTATCACAAAGTGAAGAGCAAAACACATTTTTCTAAATGTAATCCTGTGACTTAGATGTATTTGCCTATATTAATTTGCTAGCAGGCACACAAATCCATCTTTGCCCCACACAGGAAACAAAACTAAAGGAGAAATAAAGTCATGTCTTCTTGACAGGAGCTCAGAGTCTCCCATCAAAGGAAAGTGAGACTCATTGGTGATAGCATAAGTCCCTGCATGTCCTACCAGTGACAGTTGCTGAGAAGCCTACATTTAGGTCACAGGATTATGCAGTTTTTAAGGAAGTTTATTTAAGGTAACTTACAAAGTAATGTGACTCTTACCTCACCTTTTTTCAGGCCAGTGCCTGCAAATGTGTGATATAGGCCAACAGAATTATTGAGTGAAATATGTGTCTGTATGCGTGTACCTTTGGTTGACAGCAGCTCTGCCTGTGTAGGCTTTGAGCTCCCATAGCATGACTCTACCGTCACTGACCATGAGAGCCACATTGTTTTCGTTGACAGGGCAGATAACCATTCGATATGGTCGAACAGTCTTGGTAACACGGATAGCATCGCACTGAGAGCGGAGGTCATATACAAGCTCCTGGGTACTTTGTTCTGGGTCTGAAAAAGAAGGATAAGACATAGAATGACACATCTGCTGCTGAAAAGTACATAGAGACAACCTGAAAAGGTTAGGGGAATGGGAAACATCAAGGTAGAAGACTGGGAAAGAGAAGATCCTGAAGAAGTGTTGGGCATGTGAATACAGAGAGACACAGGGGTGGGAAAAGGCATTGATTGGTGTTAATAACAAAAACTGAGGAGATATGAATGATAAGAGATTGTAGAAAAGGTAAGCTTGAAGGCAAATGAGAGTATGAACATAAAGAGAGGGGATTTAAGGAGATAAGCACCTTGAACAGGAAAAATGCATTTAAATGTTTGTGTGAGCGGCTCATGAAAGAAAATGTCAAGGAAGCAAGAAAAGGATCTGGCAGATATCAGCAGGGAAGAAATAAGTGAAGAAGAGAGAGACATTTGGACTATACACTCCCAATGGCCTGTAATGCTAAGCCAGAAGATAAATGAGATAGTAAGAGTCTGAATACCCATTGGAGCATAAAGAAAGGCTTCAGGCTCTGCTACACAGAATAAATTGAGGGGAAAACAGCAAGGGAATGATATAGAGGTGTCAGTGAGCGAAGCTCAAATGGTGTCCACTGCACGTGTAAGAGGAGGCATACCCGCTACTCCTGATGAATCTTCTGGAGATGTAGTGGAGCGGCACACTCGCAGGGTGATGCATCCGTTCTCATGGAGGCAGTATAGAGCATCTCTCTGGGCACAGGAGATCACCTGACACATGGTCAAGAAAATATAGGAAAAGGCAAGGATGAGATGACATGACGTTTGGCCGTTCTGCTATTTACCACCACCAATCATTGTGTTCATGTTCATGGGTTACACAACTTCTCTCGCTAACGCTGACCTGACAAGTATCATGTATGGCTTATTTATGGTAGAGGAAAACAATGTGGAGGCAGTCTGTTGAGGTACAGCGCAAGGAGTAAATGATTTGGAAAAAATACCTTTATTTTAACTCCCAATAATGTCATATGCAGTTTTTATTTGTATTTACTTCATTGCATAGTGGGGATGTCTTAATTAGCATTTTTGGCTTCAGATCCAGATTAGATTTTTTGGCCTCATTTTGAATCTGATACTCTGATAATATGTTATGGAATTGAAAATGTTTTTTTAGCAAGTAACTATAGTAAACACAATAATAATTTTTCATTCACTTTATTTTATTAAATTTAGAATTTACTAGTATCATTTTAAATAAAATTCTGCATTAAATGCATGGCACTGGTCGCAAAATAAAATGGATCATGCACGATAACTAAACAAAAGTAATAACTGTATTGGTTCCCTTTCATTTGAATCACTGTTTTTGCCCTCAAAATCCTCATTTAGCCATAGTTCAAGTTTGTAAACAATAACAAAAGAGACAAATCAATATTTTATGATAATTAGGGCTGTCAAAGTTAACGCGATAATGCGTTAAGTATACATTTCTAGCCCTGCGATGAGTTGGCGACTTGTCCAGGGTGTACCCGCCTTCCGCCCGATTGTAGCTGAGATAGGCCAGTGCCCCCCGCGACCCCAAAAAGGGAATAAGCGGTAGAACATGGATGGATATACATTTCTATAACGGCACTATTTTTTTTTTAACGCAAACACTTCCTTTTTGACCCTCGGCCAGTGCCGTGGCCTGGGGAATCTTGGCTGCAGTTCACTTGCTACTGATGAGCCACAATCGAGCAGAAATAGACAAAGGAAAGTCAACCTTATTGAAATATTAGGGTCAAAGCCATGGCAAGTTGTTCTCCCAGCAAAAAAGAACTATAATTCGCTGTGAGAAGAGGTGACATCCCTGGAACAAACACCTACTTCGTGCGTCCTTCAGAGATGGGTGGGGCTTCACTTCCGTGTTCAGATTACGGTTAAGGTGCAGTGATAACATAACATTTAAATTGTTACTGTGACTGCTTCAGTAAGTAAGATGACATAAAAGCTCAACAGAAATAAAAGACGGCCGGCAGGATGTCGAAAGGAGACTTTTTTTATTGCATAGAATCAACATCAAAACATGTGAAGACACTTTCTCAAACTAAATACACGCTTTTCGGGCTTCAAAATAAAAGCACTACGCTATTGTAGCGGTGAACAGCTGTCTCGTCAGCTGATGCACGAGCTCGCAACCGCGGCAACTTGGCAACCAGCCAAACCCTATTTAAAAAAATGTAAAATTATATTTTTTGGTAAAGCACATCAGCACCCCTATTAACTTTGGAAACCCCAAGTAAGCTGTATAATTCGGCATAAGTTCAGCCAGTCTGTTTATATGATCAGAGCCGATCTATTCACATTCACGCACAGGTAGAGCACAGCGCGCTCCCGTCTCACCTGCTGGTGCGCGAGCCCGATAATTAGACAGCTGCGTCTAATAAAGGAGTGCATAAGACGGCACTGTAGCGCAGAATGGAAGAAGGTTTATTATCATTGACGATAACTGAGAGTTGTGCAAAAAAAAAAGTACGAAAACCAAAAGCTGAACGGACAGCCGGTTTTTCACCTAAAAGCTAAACTAAGACTAGTAAAAGCTCCTAAAGACTGCAAAAAGCTACCAAAGACTCGAAAAGCTCCTAAAAGCTACCAAAGGCTGCTAAAAGCTGCTAAAGGCTGCTACAAAAGACAAAAGAAGCTGTTTCATTGTTTGAAGAAATTGTTGCAAACTAAAAGAAAATAAAAGGAAAAAAATAATGACAGTCTGGTCTTTTGAGTGAAATACAGAATCCATATTCAGCATTGGTACATCCTTTCAAGTGTGGGATAAGCACAGCGAAAATAGCAAAACACTTGACAGTGAAAAACCGCAGTGCCAGCTGGTTAAAAAAGCCCCTAAGCAAACCAGACCGAGTCTCCTGCATCCAAGTCCACCCAACGCCCCTGCCAAGCCACTGCTGTGTCCAGGACCAGTGCTCCAAAGCTCTTCGCAAAACCCAAAAATGGCCAAGTCAAAATCCCTGCAGCAGCTGCAGAGGGAAAGAACGACTGCCAAACAGCGGTTTACGCGACAAGCAAACTTACTGTTGAAGTCTTGCAAGAACATGTCGGCAGAAGAACTGGTGGAAGACTTCAGCAAGGTCACACTTCAGGCTGAGAATGTAATGGAGGCAAATGAGGAGGTGGAAACCTTGACTGAGGAGGCGGAGCTTGAGCCTACTGCTGAAGAGGACATCAATGCAGATGTGAGAAAAACAGCAGAGGACTGCGAACAGAAGCTTGAGGTGGAGGAGAATACTGTCCAGAAGATTCTATGGCAAAACTTTGGCTGCTCCGAACTCTCTGTTGTATTGGATGCAGCTGAAAAAGAGTGCAAGCGGTTGGCAGTAAGCAAACCAAGCCTGAAGCTAGAGGTATACAAACTAATGCTCAGTAACCTTGATGGACTGGTGAAAATGGCAAAAGAATCCATGCGCAAATGGGCTTGGTGGGTCCCTGAAGGAGAGCAACCTGACTTCCGGGAGCGCATCAGGAATGTGCAGGGTACGTTGCAAGAATTAATTTCTAACAAGGATACCCTACTGCACGCAAAGCTGCAAAAGGAGTCCTCTGAAGAGATGCCAAACCACTCACCTGCTATCAAACTGAAACCAACAGCACTCCCACGGTTTGATGGCAACAAGCGGAACTTCTACCTCTGGAAGAAAGAATGGGAGGCACTACAGAAGCAAGGGGAACTGAATGGCTCCAAGGAGGTCAGGAAAATCCAACTGTTGGGCAGCCTGGAAGACAATGTCGTGAGGGACCTTCGCCTGTTAACATATGGGACAGCAGATAAAATCTTTCGTGTGCTGGGAAATCGGTTTGGAAATAAAACAGCAATTGCCTTGGAAATCATTGAAGAACTGCAGGCACTACCCCCAGTAAAAAGAAATCAACCCAGGAAGATTGTGGACTTGATACAAATCGTAGAAAAGGCCATGTATGACCTCTGTGAACTGGGAAACATTGGCACCCTGAAAAATCTACTCGTTACCAAGTCCCTGGAGAGTAAGCTGCTGAATGGGTTAAAGAAGGAGTGGCTGGTCCATGTATCCACAAATGAGGAAGAAGAGTTCTCATCACCTGAGGACAGGTTTAACATACTCTTAAAGGTTCTGAGAAGTCAGGAAAAGATCTATGAGCAGCTGAACCAGCTAAGGGATGTTGACCCCAGCAGGTGGGAGACAAGAGTCCCGAAAAAACATGCTTTAACAAAAAGCACCAACTCCTCAAGCGCTCAAGCACCCTGTGTCGTCTGTGGAGAAAGGGGCCATAGAAAAAGACTCTACTACTGCAAGATGTTCAAAGCTCTTAAAACAGGAGAGAAGAAGGAAGCAGTTAAAAAAAAAATGGTGCTTGTGGCAAGTGCTTGGAGGTCCACGATGGTGATGCAGAGACAAATAACCTCAAATGTTGAACACATCCTGGAAGCCGGAGGATTCTACATGAAGGCATGGGTCTACTCCTGCCAAAGTGGGAGGTCAGAATCAAGCCACTTAAAGAAGGAAGAACCCACAGTGATGGTCCTCCCAAACCAACTCTCTGAGGGGAACAATAAAGCCCTGGGCCTTGGATATGATCCTGTCAGTGAAAAGCTTCACTCGATGGTAGCTGTGAACTACTCCAAAAAGAAAAAGAAAATGAGATTCAGTGAAAACCTGCCAAGAGAAGAAATCAGAGCGTAGGTTCCAGATCCACTCACCCGAAGAGAGCTCCTCAGTCAAGTTTCTGGGCTATACGATCCCCTTGGTCTTGCAATTACTGTCAAACAGAAGGGAGCCATCTTTCTAAGGAGAGCTTTCCAGGAAGCAAAAGTCAACTACGGTCCAGAAGTAGATACATGGGATGCCATTTGACTGAGAGCCTCCGCGAAGACGCCATCTGTCTCTTTGAAGACTACGTTGAGCTCAGCCAGTTGAAATTCATCAGAGCCGTGACGCCACCTGACCTGTGTTCCAAGCCCTGAGGTATCACCTTTTCTGATGGTAGTGAACACTCTTACGGTGCCGTACTGTACCTTCGATGGGCTTTACCAGAGGACGTGATTATACGACTGGTCGAAGCCAAAGCCAGGTTGACAACATTAGACAACAAAGAGGATGCTGTCAAAGCTGAAGTCTGCGGAGCAGTCAATGCAGGTCGTCTGAAAAATTGGTACCACCTGGTCGACAACCAGACAGTTTTGGGAGACATCCAACAGGAAAGCTACAGCTACCAGACATTTTTGCCAACAGAATTGGAGAGATCCAAGGCAGTACAAATGTCCAAGACTGGAGGTGGATCCCTGGGCTCCTCAATATTGCAGACATGATCTCAAGAGGGGCAAGTCCCAAGAACCTGGACGAAGGCACAAAGTGGCAGTTGGGTCCTGAGTTCCTAAGTCTCTCAGAGAATAAGTGGCCAGTGAAGTATGCCAAATATGTTACTGTTGAAGCCAGATAGGACCTTGTTCGCATCCAGAAAAACGCCTTTGTTGCTGCCCTGACCAGTGCTGGAGGAAAGATAAAGTCTAAACCGGAACTAATCTCAAGCCCCGCCGATCTGCACAGACCTCCTGCCGGGGCTGTAGTCACGAGCCTGATGGATATCCAGCCATTCAGCAGCCTGACCAGATTGGAGAAGTCACTAGCACTGG
This sequence comes from Nerophis ophidion, assembly GCF_033978795.1. Lineage (NCBI taxonomy): Eukaryota > Metazoa > Chordata > Actinopteri > Syngnathiformes > Syngnathidae > Nerophis > Nerophis ophidion. The sequence goes on from NC_084619.1 coordinate 27,749,244, forward strand.
TCTGGAGCGCAGCAAAGAAGTTTCTTCGTGGCACAGCCAGGGGAAGACCAAAGTGGGAGGCAGTCCCTGTCGATGGCACAGTCACCGTGGCAGAGAAAGAGGACGCCTTCCGAGACCTCAGTCTGGCGGCACAAGCAAAATCTACCTTTCCCAGCACCACAACAGACCGGTTGGTCGTATACAGGGATGAGGAAAGTGGCCTTTTGGTATGCGGAGGCAGAATCCAGCACTTCAAAGAAGATGGCTTGACCTTTCCACTGATCCCATTTGACACATGGCTGGGGACTGCTTGTGTGCCAGAGTCACCAAGAAGGGCATGAAGGCGTTGCCGGTACTCAAAATGCGAAAGAGGGCTTGGGTTGTGCAAGGCAGACGGCTGGCCCAGAAAGTTGTCAACAAGTGGGTCCACTGCAGGAAGGCCAAAGCTCGAATCTGTCAACAGGTGATGGGCAACCTGCCAGTGGAGAGAACAAGACCTGCTGCGCCATTCCAGTTCATGTCAGTTGACCGATTTGGACCTTACCTGTAGAAGGACGATGTCAAAAGGAGAGTATTCATGAAGGTCTGGGGGGGTCATCTTCTGCTGCATGGCGAGCCGAGCCCTGCACATAGACATGGTCAACAGCATGTCCACAGAGGGCTTCCTGATGGCCTACCAGAGATCCACTGCCTCAAGGTTTGGTCAGATACTGGGACCAATTTCATTGGGGCAAAGTCATTGTTGGAGGCTTTGTATGCCTTCCTGGAAAGCCTAGACAGAGCAAGCCTGGAGGAGTATACAGCGATGAATGGTACCACCTGGACATGGAAAGTGCTCCCTGCCGACTCACCACATTGGAATGGAGCTGCATAAGCTGCCGTGAAGGTCGCCAAGAGGGCTCTTCAAAGTCTGAGCAAGACGACAAATCTTACCTTCAGCCAGTTCCTCATATCCCTCCAAATGGCAGTTAACCTGGAAAATGAGCGTCCTATTGATGCAAGGATCCAGAGTCGGGAGAACCATGTGGAGTACGTGACACCAAACTCTCTCCTCCTGGGTCGAGCATCTCACAGTGGTGACTTCAAATCCTTTGAGTTCCAGAACTATCCCTACAAGCGCCTCAGAGATATTCAAGTCCAAGTCAACGAGTTCTGGAAAGCATGGTGCCAGCTTGCTGGCCCAAATCTTTTTGTTAGATCGAAATGGCATGCTACAGAAATAAATGTCTCTCTTGGTGATGTTTGGCTTTGTGATCAGAAGGCTTTGCGTGGGCAGTTTAGACTTGGTCGAATTGTCAAAGTAGTTCCTGATTTAAAGGGCATTGTCAGAGATGTTGATGTTCTTGTTACTCCAGGCAACTGTGCCTCAGTCCACCATCAGCAGCCAGTGATCTACTCCACAGTTTCTAGTGACCGGAAAGAGAGGTCTAATGGTTTGGTATTGCGCAGAGATGTCAGGCGGCTTTTAGTTGTTTTACCTGTAGAAGAGCAGTGCTCCTAGTGATTAAATTGTTAGAAGTTGTTCACCTTTTCAGTTGCAACCTTTCGGAATAAGTTAAGAAAGCTTGAGTGGGACGTGTAGCGGCGAACAGCTGTCCCATCAGCTGCTGCGCGAGCTCGCAACCGCGGCGACTTGGCAACCAGCCAAACCCCGTTTTAAAAAAATATATATATATTTTAGGGTAAAGCACATCAGCACCTCTATTCACGTTGGCAACCCCAAGTAACCTGTATAATTCGGCTTTAGTTCAGCCAGTTTGTTTATATGTCAGAAAACACTTTTTTTCTCATGTTTTTCCATATTAAATTCAGTTTACAAAAAAAAAATAACATATGAGGCGCTGTGGCTTAGCCTAGCGTATAAAATAAAATAAATCACAAAATCATTCGAGTCTGCAAAACAAGGTGTGACTCTTTCTACACGCCGGACTGTAGTCAGTTGGAAGCGTGTCTTAATGAAATTAAACAATGGATGTCCGCTAACTTTTTGCAACTTAATGCCAAAAAAACGGAAATGCTGATTATCGGTCCTGCTAGACACCGACCTCTATTTAATAATACAACTTTAACATTTGACAACCAAATAATAAAACAAGGTGACTCTGTAAAAAATCTGGGTATTATCTTCGACCCAACTCTCTCCTTTGAGTCACACATTAAAAGCGTTACTAAAACAGCCTTCTTTCATCTCCGTAATATCGCTAAAATTCGCTCCATTTTGTCCACTAAAGACGCCGAGATCATTATCCATGCGTTTGTTACGTCTCGTCTCGATTACTGTAACGTATTATTTTCGGGTCTCCCCATGTCTAGCATTAAAAGATTACAGTTGGTACAAAATGCGGCTGCTAGACTTTTGACAAGAACAAGAAAATTTGATCATATTACGCCTGTACTGGCTCACCTGCACTGGCTTCCTGTGCACTTAAGATGTGACTTTAAGGTTTTACTACTTACGTATAAAATACTACACGGTCTAGCTCCAGCCTATCTTGCCGATTGTATTGTACCGTATGTCCCGGCAAGAAATCTGCGTTCAAAAGACTCCGGCTTATTAGTGATTCCTAGAGCTCAAAAAAAGTCTGCGGGCTATAGAGCGTTTTCTGTTCGGGCTCCAGTACTCTGGAATGCCCTCCCGGTAACAGTTCGAGATGCTACCTCAGTAGAAGCATTTAAGTCTCATCTTAAAACTCATCTGTATACTCTAGCCTTTAAATAGACCTCCTCTTTAGACTAGTTGATCTGCCGCTTCTTTTCTTTCTCCTATGTCGCCCCCTCCCTTGTGGAGGGGGTCCGGTCCGATGACCATGGATGAAGTACTGACTGTCCAGAGTCGAGACCCAGGATGGACCGCTCGTCGGGACCCAGGATGGACCGCTCGCCTGTATCGGTTGTGGACATCTCTACGCTGCTGATCCGCTTGAGATGGTTTCCTGTGGACGGGACTCTCACTGCTGTCTTGGAGCCACTATGGATTGAACTTTCACAGTATCATGTTAGACCCGCTCGACATCCATTGCTTTCGGTCCCCTAGAGGGGGGGGGGTTGCCCACATCTGAGGTCCTCTCCAAGGTTTCTCATAGTCAGCATTGTCACTGGCGTCCCACTGAATGTGAATTCTCCCTGCCCACTGGGTGTGAGTTTTCCTTGCCCTTTTGTGGGTTCTTCCGAGGATGTTGTAGTCGTAATGATTTGTGCAGTCCTTTGAGACATTTGTGATTTGGGGCTATATAAATAACCATTGATTGATTGATTGATTGATGATCAGAGCCGTTCTATTCACATTCACGCGCGGGTAGAGCGCAGCGCGCTCCCGTGTCCCCTGCTCGTGCACGAGCCTGATAATTAGACAGCTGCGTCTACTGCATCTAATAAATGAGTGCATAAGACGGCACTGCGGCGCAGACTGGAAGAAGGTTTACTATCCTTGACGATAACCGAGAGTTATGCAAAAAAAAAGTACCAAAACCAAAAGCTGAACGGGCAGCCGGTTTTTCACCTAAAAGCTAAACTAAGACTGCTAAAAGCTCCTAAAGACTGCAAAAAGCTACCAAAGAATCTAAAAGCGCCTAAAAGCTACAAAAGGCTGCTAAAAGCTTCTAAAGGCTGCTACAAAAGGCAAAAGAAGCTGTTTCATTGTTTGAAGAAATTGTTGCAAACTAAAGGAAAATAAAAGGAAACAAATGACGGTCTGGTCTTTTGAGTGAAATCCAGAATCCATATTCAGCATTGGTACAGTTAGAAGCAAAATGACGGAGTAAAGCATGTCTTGAGGTCTATTGAATAAATCAGACTAATTGCTTCATATACCTTCGTAAAGAGTCCAAGCTTAGTTCAGAGACAGTTTATATTCAATTACTTAGAATAGAATAGAATAGAATAGAATAAAATAGAATAGAATAGAATAGAATGGACTTTATTGTCATTATTTGTGCATATAACAAGATTAAAGACTCCAACTTAAGGTGCGGTAGTGGGAACAAATATGGGATGAAATAAATAACACAAGAGGTAATAAAGGAAAAATCTAACAACTGAAATAAACAGACTACTATCCAATAAAAATAATAAGCAATCCTGTACAATATACAAAACACTATAGAAATACAAAACACTGTACAATATACAGAACAAGACAACTTGCTCTAGAGCCTTGATGAATATACCTTTCCACCGGATTTAATCTATTTCCAATTAGAAAACGAGTCTCTTGTCGAAGGAGAATTGGCAACCAAAGGTTACTGGTGGTACTGAATCAAACTGGGAATGAACAAGACATCATATATTAAGTGCGGTGGTACGATCATTTTGCTGTAAACTACGCAGCCCTGCTCTGCTGGGCCCTCATTTCACAGTGATGAGGTGAGCACTGAGAGAGAGGAAGAAAAGTAGGCATCTTTATCATTTGTGCCAGAGGGAATTGCTCTCTTGGAAGATTCATCCATATAAAAATACAGACTTTAGTAAAGCCTGGAGAATAATGGAATAAAACCAGAGAAGGGGGGTCTTATAAGGGGAATGAAAGACAGTGATGTATGAGATATGTTGTAGCTTAACACCACCATCACAGATTCATTTATCTTACCTTAACTAACCAAACTGGCAGAAAAAAACAAATTCTAAATACCAAAGGCTATTTCATATCAGTTTTTTAAATTAAGAAATCCAGAGAGCTAATAGTATTCAGACCTTGAAAAATCAAAGTAACTGGCAATTCAAATATATTAATCCCACACAAAAAACAAGCCTGATTTATATAACGGGGGTTCACAGAAAATGTAATTGCACAAAAACCTCACAGAATTTTTTTACGACATGAATGATATAGGTAATCCTCACCTGGATGAAGGGCACTCCAGAACGTTCAATGGCCACAACTCCCACTGTTTGGCTGAGCTCTAGGTCCAGGATGAGGATCTCTCTGGGATAAAGGAGCAACATGTGGTTCCTCTTGGAAGGCAGGTAAGACAGCTGTAGACAGTCGTTTAACGTCACTGCCTCTGTACTACAGGACACAAACCCGAAGTACAACGTTAATGAAAAAAAAGGAGGCGATACAACGTATCAAAATGTTTGTGTATGCATTATCTTCTTAAGGATAATATAGTTAATTTCAGCAGCACTTGGGCAGACGGCAAGGTACACCCTGGACAGATGACCTTATTGAAAGTTAACTCGTAAACACATTTTTAATATACACTTTCACAGCTCTTTTAATGAATGAATTATTGTTTACAGATCACATTACACATTGAGTTCTTAAACATTAGGCTATTTATTAGCTTGCATTGTTGTTTTTGTACTTTTAAAAATGATTTTACCCATACTTAAATAAATATGGATGGCATATGTTGTAGGTGTTAAACATTGAAATTAATTCCATGTTAACATATTCTGTCAATTTAGACAGCGGAGCATACTGCATGTGAAAATTATAAATGCTGTGGCCAAGACACAGATTGCTATAGTTGATGTTAATTTGTTCTCATACAGCAAACAAAGTGAAATGCTCAATGTCAAGGGGTGTGGGAAACTGAAAATTTGCTCTAGGGCAAATTTGCAGGCAAATTCCTGTCTAGGAGTTTGAAAATGATGAACTATGTATGTTTTAAATTAGTTGGGTAAGGATTTGAGCTGTAACTTATCAAGTTTGCTTCCTTCCTCTTGATCTTAATGCAATATCACAATACAGCAGAGACAAACACCAAAGAGATTGTTATTATACCGTGAAGGCATTGAAGAGAAAAATTACTCAAAAGAGGAATATTTCAGAGTTGCTTAGCTCCACACGATTAGCACCTCAATGATGCTGGTTGTGGAAGCAATTGCGCCTGAAATGTCTGAGCCACAAAAGAAGGCTTTGGATAGAAACCGTTAAAGACTTCTAAGTCTTATATGCAAAGAGAAAAGCAACAGATCTTGAGAAAAGAAGGGCCAGAGGCAAAACACTGGATGTCCAATTTCAACATCGCATGTTGGCTCTGATGTGACGTAGTAGACAATGTATTTAATAGCAGTAGTAAGACAATGCTTTGTGCTTACATGTGCGATGACAATTATATACAATATAACAAGTGTGAAGCGGGATGATTGTATTAGTTTATGTATGGTAGCCTACAATTTTGTGCTACGCCCTGGCCTGACCAATCAAAACCGATCCAATACAAGCTTTACATCAAAGATTCAGTCAGTATAATTTTAAAACCTATTCCTGCTTTAGTCACAGAGATAACTAACGTATGCACAAACATGACATAAATGTGTATGATGAGAGCACTGAAAATGACACAAGACTCTTATTTATCTAGCACTATCAACATTACCAAAAGAAGGCGGAGAGCGCGTTACACATTTTAAATTGTAATTGGAGTACACATGAAAGAACACAGACATGAACTGGACTTAAGAGAAGTAAAAAAATGCAGGCAAGTAAGATGATTGGTTAATGGATGTGTTGTTTTTTCTGGGTGTGTAGACAGAGAAAGCAGGGTGGTACTCTTATAAATAAGCCAGTAAAAAAGGTGTGGAAAAAAAAATGTAATTCGTTTTCATGATACATTTAAAGGGATTTGAGGGCAATTCTTTCTTGTGAGACACGTTTGGTATATTGTACGAAAATTGTACTGTTATGGTCATTATATACAGTACATTATGTTAAAACTACTCGGGTTTACTTATTGAAATATTAGGTTTGGACCCTCTTTTCCATTATGTAGCTATAGAAACTGTGTCTTGTTAGGCATTTATTAAACCATTACAACGGTACTTTAGTTTTTGTTATTAATTCGTTCCAAAGGGTTCATTCAAAATCAAATTCAGGGTTTCCCTCAGCTTGCAATATACATGTGGTGGTAGTGGGGGTGTGGCCAATGTCACATCATCATATAATTTGAGTAATTGTTGATGATGCATATATATACATATGTATAAATATACACCATTTTTTTAAATGCTAAAAATAAATTATATGCACTTCAAAACAAGTCTGTTCGCTAATTTTGCTATCAATCAAAAAGGGATTTAGTCCAGACTGGTTATCCAATCATCATGCGGAAGCCCGCCGAACCCCTTTCAATGACTCTTACCCCGAATTTCCACTGAATACTGAACAGCCGCGGACCGAGCTGATTTTTTGACACAGGCGTCCATATCTCCATTTAGCTGCCTGGGATATGCCTGTACATTATTCTTTCGTTTTGGACATCCAGTACCAGCATGTCCTCATCCAGTTGTCCTCATCCAGTTGTGGCAACAAAATTAAGTCTGAACACATTTGACAAATTGACTTCATGTCTGTTACCTTTCAAAGTGTAAAATACGATCCGCCTTAAAAAGAACGTATTTTATTTTAAATGGAAACCGGATACTACATTTTGTGTTTGTGCATGACTTCCTGTCCAACACTAGCAGATTGTAGCTGAATTGAACTGATTTGTTGCAGCGTCCGTAGAAAATAGAAGATCTGCGTATATTTAAGGCAGGGGTCGGGAACCTTTTTGGCTGAGAGAGCCATGAAAGCCAAATATTTTAAAATGTATTTCCGTGAGAGCCATTTTAATATTTTTAACACCGAATACAGCTGTCAGGTTCAAACACTGATGACATCTATTAAACAGACAAGAAGCAAGGAATTAAACAGACAGGATTCATTTTAGCTCAATGAGGAGAAACCCGCAGACCTGTACCCTTCACTAACAAGAGAATTCTACGCCTTCTCTTTTATTTGGACTTTCCCTGATTACAACAACTAAATGCATACATTTTTAAGCAAGACCAACATTTTTAAGAGTATAATTAGTCACTTATTCTTTTTAATAACATTGTTATTCTGAAGCTAACCAATAATAAATAAAACACTTTTGACCATTAATGCGACTTCTTGAACAGGTGCGGTAGAAACGAATGGATGGATTCAAATGCATGAGAATGTTTTATATTTTGAACGTTATTTTTAACATTGTGATTACCAGCGGAATTATTCATTACTTATCGTGTTAAGCAACGTCAGATAAGATTTATCTGAGAGCCAGATGCAGTCATCAAAAGAGCCACATCTGGCTCGAGAGCCGTAGGTTCCCTACCCCTGATTTAAGGCAATTACATGTCGGTGACATTCAACAGGGAGTGAAAACTGACACATCGATTTGAATAAAAACGAAAAGAGTGCGACCGTTCCGCATTCCGTGGAAATCAGGGGTTATTTATTGGTTCAGCATACGTGGGCGGGACAAAGTCAAGCATTTATCCAATGATTGTCTAGCTTGGCTGCAACACTGTGACACAAAAAAAGTTCCGCCAGCTGTCACCAAACTAGCTAATTGTAAACAAAAGTTGAACGCATCCTAACGCATTTAGTAAATTAAATGCAGACACAAAAGTCATATTTGACCACTTTTTTGAATTTTTGAGGAAGTTGATTTTCCCTGCAATCTTTAGCAATCGCCACTTTTCTGGCATCACATGCTAGAACAAGGCGGATGAGAGAAGTCTCCAAATCGGATCCATAACTTTAAGACAAGAATTGGCTTTAAGAGCTGGGTGAGTCTGGCTGGAGTGTGAAGCAGGGTGGTGGGCATCTTGATGCCCGATAGCAGTCATTCACAAGCCGCTGCCCTATCGCCCAAGCTGCCAGCCGCTGGAGCAAAGGTGCAGCAAAGCGGCAGAGCGGACAGCGCCTCATCAAATCATATTAAAACTGGAGCATATTAAAACAAATTCACAACTGTATTATAACATTATAATATTTCCATATCCAAACTGGTGGCTCTTACGTGGGCTTTTCATTTGTGATTAGCACTTTGACCTTGTTGAGAGCCTTCTTGGCACCGGTAGGAACTGGTGCAGCAGTGGGTGCAGGTTTGGTGTGGGCGGGGCTTGCATGGGGGCTGGCAATATAAACTTTTTTCCCCGCACTTCCTGGTGGTTTTGCGTGAGAAAAGTCTGTAATAAAGACTATTCCTTCACTCGTCAGCACTGTTGACAAAATTGAAATTAAACTTCATGAAACAATGTATTCATTGGACAAATTGAGGATAGATACTATGCATTAGTCATTTGTGAAAAAACAATTCGCTATTTCAAGACAAATAAACTACATATTAGACAATACAACTTAAATAAGACACAAAGCCAAATACGGCACATACATGCCATGTTGAAGGGGTCAAATGGGTCAAAAGAAAAGGACAGGATATTCTCAGCATAACTCTTCTTCCACAGCTTGGTTCCTGTGTCTCCATTCCACAGAACAATGTAATTGGGTGGATGTATGGCTAACAACAGATCACGAGACACATCCTGATTCCACAGCCACTCCAAATCTGAAAAGAAAGGAGGGGAAGCCAGCAAGATAAGAATTAATGAAGAAGATTAATGCTTGATATCTGCAGCAGGACTGACAGAATGATAGCAAAAGTCTTGTAATGAAAACAAATTGAGCAAAATTTAAGATTTACTAGTCAGAATATACTGGTATTTTGGCAGGCCTTGGCCCATAATGTCCTACCCCAGGATACAGAATCATTTTAGCCTGCTATAAAAATAGCAATGATATCTTACCCTGGATGGGTTTGGAGTGCTCTTGTATCTCACAATGGGCAGTGCCACTAACGACATCCCACACTATGATTTTCCCTGAGGCATCTCCTGAGGCCAGTCGCAAACAGTAGGGCGAGCTCAAGTTATGGTAGTAATTTTCTCTCGACCACTTCACCTGGAGAAAAAATAACAATAAAGTCAACCGCCTCTGATGCAAGCCATTATAGGAACTACTTAATTTGTTGATCCATATAATGACCACAAAGTGAATCACGGGTATCTACAAAGGCTTTGCTCTTGTCCACATCTGTAGATGTGCATGAGTGCAAAATGAATTTAAGTGACAAAGTATTTAATATTACCCTATAATACAGCCCTTTACAAGGAGGTCTGCATTTATGTCGGACATAGTTGACAAGACCGAGAAGAAATAGGGTTGAGAAAAAATACATTTGGTTCTTTTAGACAACATCAGAAGCTGGACATTTAATTCTTCCTCCTTTCAACAGTACCTGGAAATTGGCTATCAGGATGCGACAGCATGCATGGACACGTAGTCCTCTGGACATATGAATTAAAATGAAAAAATATTAATTTATTTGAGAGTGAGGGTGTTGTGATATGAAGGTTGTTGGTCAGTGAAAACGTGTATTTCTCAAAGGTACTAAAGTAAAACAACTATGATTGGTTTTCCTGCACAGGTCTCACAGCTGCAAAGTACTCATGCAAAGTTAAGTTCTTACAGACTACATTACTGCTTTCCGTAATTTAATTGAAAAATCCACACAGAGCAATTACCTGCGCTTAACTTAGCTTACCAGCTAAGGATTTATTTGTGGTGTAACTCCAAACTACTTTTGGATAACGTTGTCTGTGACCTTCTCTTTTAAAATAACACACAATTTATTGAACAGATAAAGTGTAACCTGTCAGGATTCTGGAGACAAAATGAATCACTGGTGGTATGCTACTACTACATCTTCATCCATACAGCTATACAAATGAGTTTGTACTACAGACATATGAGTGTGCGTTGAATAGTTGTTAATCAATGTATCTGTGAAAAAGCTTTTCATGTTGATGTGTATTTGCCCGTTTGTGTACACATGTTTAAAATGAAATAGCAAGCAGAAAAAAAAACAGATAGCCAAGCTTTACACTGCTGCAGGGTAGAACTGCTTCTGAAACCTTAGGGCTGTTTTTATAATCAGCTTCATGTACATGCTCAGAGGTGGTTGCAAGTATTTGTAATTGCTACTCAAACATTGAAGGTACAACATTAAATTAAAAGTCCCAAAAAGTGTTGCTCCTGCTAATAGTATTAAACAGTTTCTAACAATGAACTTTTGCAAAGATTCTCTAAATGATACTCAAAAACCTACTTAGGCTGACACCCACAATTCTTCTTAAGTTATATCTGCACATTAAGACTTGGCAATACCTTATCACATCACTACATGTTTCAGTATTGTGTGTGGGTCAATTTACCATTATAACTTTCTGGCAACAGTACTGTATTTTTCAACCTGGATATTTGTTATGGGAGTGCATTCTTCAAACTATGTGACTGTACATTGCCAACCCTCCCGATTTTCCCAGGAGACTCCCTAATTTCAGTGCCCCTCCCGAAAATCTCCCGGGGCATCCATTCTCCTGACTCTCTACCGACTTCCGCCCGGACAGCAGCATTGGGGGCGTGCCTTAAAGGCATTGCCTTTGGCGTCCTTTGCAACCTGTTGTCACGTCTGCTTCTCCTCCATATAAACAGCGTGCCGGCCTGGTCATATATCATATGCGGCTTTTACACACACATAAGTGAATGCAAGGCATAGTTGATCAACAGCCACACAGGTCACACTGAGGGTGGCCGTATAAACAACTTTAACACTGTTACAAATATGTGCCACACTGTAAACTCACACCAAACAAGAATGGCAAACACATTTCGGGAGAACATCCGCACTGTAACACAACATAAACACAACAGAACAAATACCCAGAATCCCTTGCAGCACTAACTATTCCGGGACGCTACAATATACACTCCACGACATGTCATCTAGATCTTGTTTTAGTAGGTATTATCCATATTTAGTTTTTAGATTAAAAAAACCCTGTGCCAATTCTCAATCATTGTGGCAGTGGTATCATTCTCTGGAGGTGTTTTGCTGCCAGTGACATTAGTGCACTACACAAAATTGATGGAATAATGGAGAGGGAAGACTACCTTCAAATGCATCTCAGATTTGGATACAATTGTTTGTTCCACCAGACAATGATCCCAAACACACATCAAAATGGTTTTGAAAAGGTTAAGGAAGGCTAATACTGTATTTACCTTTTGGAATGGCCTTGCCAAACAACTAACCTCAACTTTACTGAAGAGTTATGGACCATGCTTCTTCGCTACCACTGAGAGAGGTCTAATACTGCAGGCATGCCTGCCACTGCGCTCTGCAGCCCACATTGGGTAATTATAGTTCACTTAACAGTATTAACCTTGCTGTGGTATATTGTTTAATAAAAAACAAAAAAGTAACAATGATTGTCACACACACACTAGGTGTGGCGAAATTATTCTTTGCATTTGACCCATCACCCTTGATCACCCCTGGGAGGTGAGGGGAGCAGTAGGCAGCAGCGGTGCCGCGCCCGGGAATCATTTATGGTGATTTAACCCCCAATTCCAACCCTTAATGCTGAGTGCCAAGCAGGGAGGTAATGGGTCCCATTTTTATAGTCTTTGGTATGACTCAGACGGGATTTGAACTCACAACCTACCGATCTCAGGCCGGACACTCTACCCAATAACCTGTTCTGATTGATTGTCCGCAATTGCAGAATGTTTAACAGGCTGAATGTTATATTTTATTACATAGGTAGAGAAGGTTAAAACTTTGTCATGCAGTGATATGAATGCCATTTACTTGCACTACTGAGCAGAAGTTTGGGGCAATAATTACATAAGCACACTATAATCACTTATCATCCTGCAGAAGAAAGCAATAAGGATCATTCATGAGGCAGGATACAATGATCACACAAATAGATTTTTCTTACATTCAAAATTCCATCCATCCATCCATTTTCTACCACTTATTCCCTTTGGGGTCGCGGGGGATGCTGGAGGTTATCTCAGCTACAATCGGGCAGAAGGCTGTGTACACCCTGGACAAGTCGCCACCATATGGCGGAGCCAACACAAATAGACAGACAATATTCACACTCACATTCACACACACTGAAAGAATATAACCTTTGTCGCCATTATGAGACTCTTCATGCCAACAAATACAACCACTTGTAAGGACAACAGAGAAGACAGAAGGTGAATGAATTGTTGGCAGTTCTGAAAAAAAACAGCAGTCTGTATTTACTCATAGCCAAGAAGCCAGTGACGCTACAGTGAAAACTAATTATCGCTAATGAAATCGCAGTGGTTTGGAATCCCTTTAGTGAGGGTGAATTTGTAAAGACATGCATGCTGAAGGCTGCAGAGATTGTGCGCCCTAAAAAGCGCCAGGCTTTTGCAAATATCAGCCTGACAAGAAATACAGTTGCAGACACGATTTTTAATCTTTCAGTTGAAGCACAAAGTAAAGACATTTTTGGTTTTCAGTTGCAATTGATAAAAGCACGGGCATTAAAGATGTGGCACGAATGGCCATATTCATCCACAAAGATGATGACGCTTTGACCGTCACGGAGGAGTTCTACATTTGCAGACTGCAAATGTAGGACGTAATTTTTGGACTTTTCACTGTATTTTACATCAGAAGGCTTTGTGCTGCAAGTCATTAAAGATGGACGATGTCATGAGGGTGGTCGTCCAAACTGTTAATTTCCTCCAATCCAGAGGCCTGAATCACTGTCACTTTGACAACCTCCTCAGAGAGAACGGGCACAACCGAGGCCTGCCATACCACACTGAGGTAAGATGGTTAAATCGAGGTGCTGTGCTGAGGCCTTTTTTTGGATTTTCGAATGGAAATTGAACATTTCATGAAAGAAAAGGGCAAACCGGAGTTAGAATTTCAGTCAACAGAATAAATACATAACCTTGCATTTATGGTGGATGTTACAGAGCACCTAAATAAGTTGAACAAAAAGCAATAAAGTTGTCACGCAGTATTATGACAACATGTGCATTCAAGTTGAAGTCATAGTGGGAGGCGCAACTCGCACATGGTGACGCACCTCACTTTCTTTGTCTGAAAGATGTGTGTGCGACTCAACATGCCACAAACTACAAGTGGTTTAAAGATAAAATAACGGCACTACTGAGGGAGTTTAAGCAACACTTTTAGATTTTTTGATAAGTGGAAAAAGACTTCAAAGTTGTTTGCTCACCATTCACAGTGAATGCCTCTGATCTGCCCAGCAACATCCAAATAACAGACTTACAGTGTGATTCTGATTTGAAGAGCAAATTTTTACCGCAGTGAGCTTGGACACATTTTATCAGTATCTCTTTCCAAGTTACCCCAACTGAACAACAATCCTTGTTACAAAAGTATTGTGCATGTTTAGAACTCCATATTTTTGTGAGAATGTTTTTGTCTCTCTCATGAGCATTAATAAAACAAAGTTAAGCTCAAGACACATATACTGTATATATATATATATATATATATATACGAGATAGATAGATAGATAGATAGATAGATAGATAGATAGATAGATAGATAGATAGATAGATAGATAGATAGATAGATAGATAGATAGATAGATAGATAGATAGATAGATAGATAGATAGATAGGAGTTGAGAAATTGTGTTAGATGTAACTATAAACCGAATACAATAATTTTCAACCCACATTCAGTTGAATATGCTACAAAGACAACATATTTGATGTTCATTTTTTTTGTTGCAAATAATCATTAACTTTAGAATTTGATGACCGCAACACGTGACAAAGAAGTTGGGAAAGGTGGCAATAAATACTGATAAAGTTGAGGAATGCACATCAAACACTTATTTGGAACATCCCACAGGTATGCAAGCTAATTGGGAACAGGTGGGTGCCTTGATTGGCTATAAAAACAACTCCCCATAAAAATGCTCAGTCTTTCACAAGAAAGGATGGGGCGAGGTACACCCCTTTGTCCATAACTCCGTGAGCAAATCGTCAAACAATTTGAGAACAATGTTTCTCAAAGTGCAATTGCAAGAAATTTTGGGATTTCAACATCTATGGTCCTTAATATCATCAAAAGGTTCGGAGAATCTAGAGAAATCTCTCCACGTAAGCAGCATGGCCGGAAACCAACATTGAATGACCGTGACCTTCAATCCCTCAGATAGCACTGTATCAAAAACCGACATCAATCTTTAAAGGATATCACCACATGGGCTCAGGAAAACTTCAGAAAACCACTATCACTAAATACAGTTGGTCGCTACATCTGTAAGTGCAAGTTAAAGCTCTACAATGCAAAGCAAAAGCCATTTCAGCAGGATCTACCCCAGTCTGCTGATATGCAAGCAGAGTAGTAGATTTAAAAAAAGATATATATTTTATAATTGTAAAGGACAATGTTTTATCAGCTGATTACAATAATGTAAATGTGTTTTAACTATAAAACAAACCAAAAATATGACTTATTTTATCTTTGTGAAAATATTGGACACAGTGTGTTGTCAAGCTTATGAGATGCGATGCAAGTGTAAGCCACTGTGACACTATTGTTCTTTTTTTTATTTTTATAAATGTCTAATGATAATGTCAATGAGGGATTTTTAATCACTGCTATGCTGAAATTATAACGAATATTAATACTGTTGATGATAATATTCATTTTTGTTTCACTACTTTTGGTTTGTTCTGTGTCGTGTGTGTCTCCTCTCAATTGCTTTGTTTATTTCAGTTCTGAGTGTTGCTGGGTCAGGTTTAGTTTTGGAATTGGTTGCATTGTTATAGTATTGCTGTGTAGTGGTTTGTTAGATTAAAAAAAAAAAAAAAAAAATCTCCCCCCAATTTTTTTTTTTTTTTTTTTTTAAATGAGAATCCATTCTGAATCGCAAAACGTAAGGAGGTTATATATATATATATATATATATATATATATATATATATATATATATATATATATACATATATATACATACACGCATATATATACATATATACATATATACACATATATATACATATATACATACATATATATACATGTATATACACATATATATATACATATATATATACATATACATACATATATATATACATAAATATATATATACTTATATATATATATATATTTATATATATATACATAAATATATATATATATGTGTGTGTGTATATATGTATATATATATATATATATATATATATATATATATATACATACATATATATAAATACATATATGCTGTATATATACATATATTTTATATATATATATATATATACATATATATATGTATATATACATTAATATATATATATATATATTAATATATATATATATATATGTGTGGGGAAAATCACAAGACTACTTCATCTCTATAGAACTGTTTCATGAGGGTTTCCCTCAATCATCAGGAAAATCTCTTGATGATTGAGGGAACCCCTCATGAAACAGTTCTAGAGAGATGAAGTAGTCTTGTGATTTTTCCAACACATACATATTGCGCTCTACCACAGTATTGAGCGCTATTCGCTGGATAATATATATATATATATATATATATATATATATATATATATATATATATATATATATATATGTATATATATATTTTATTTTTTTATTTATTTATTTTTTTTCTCAATCCCGGGCTCGGGATCTCTCTGTGTGGAGATTGCATGTCCTCCCCATGAATGCGTGGGTTGCCTCCGGGTACTCCAGCTTCCTCCCACTTCCAAAGACATGCACCTGGGGATAGGTTGATTGGCAACATTAAATGGGCCCTAGTGTGTGAATGTTGTCTGTCTATCTGTGTTGGCCCTGCGATGAGGTGGCGACTTGTCCAGGGTGTGACCCGCCTTCCGCCCGATTGTAACTGAGATAGGCGCCAGCGCCCCCCGCGGCCCCAAAAGGGAATAAGCGGTAGGAAATGGATGGATGGATGGATATAAATATATTCTCAACCAATCTACTTATTCTAAAAGAGGCCACTTATTTCATGCTTATTCCACTCTTACCAATTAGAGTTGGCTGCTTTTTTTTATGAACTAAGTAAAATTTATGACAAACTTTTTCCAAAATACAATATATGTGTGTATATATAATGTGAGTTATGACAGGATAATGTAAACATTTATCATTTGTTTTCAAAATGCTTACAAAAAAGTGGGACCCCAAAAATTTACAATGGGAGCCCATCTTTATGACTTGAAGGGGTCCAGTTAATATGGGAGTAAAAGAGTTGAAACACAAGTAAAGGCCGTTTTTTCATGTCTGGAGGGCTCTCATAATGTTTGAAATTTACTTAACAGGGTTTTATGATGCACGTATAAAATCTAAGTGTATTTTTATACCCCTTAATCACAAATGTCTCAAAGGGCTGGACCAGCATCAATGACATCCTCGGCTAAGATCCCACAAGAAAAAACTCAACCCAATGGGAACAGTGAGAAACCCTCGAAGGGACCGCAGATGTGGGGATCAATAAAGGCTGTTTGTTTTGTGCAGGATTAATAATAATATTTTTCTTAGAGGCCCAAAATAAATATGACAGTGACGCCTACAATGAGTGGATGAACTTTTAACCGCAAACTGTATGTCCCATTTCCTATAATTCTGAATAAGGGAAATTTGGTATAGGTGCTTCATTTTCCTTAACTTGTTTCACTAATGCAAAAAAAATGATACATTTCAAAAGTGAATGCTAAAAAGGCAATACTTCTCAAATGACCATATGTACCAATTTAAAACAAATGCTTTGCATCAACTGATCCCAGTGTAAATGCGGTGCTGAGGGGAAAATTCCCAACGATAATCAGTGGATTCCACACAGCCAGCTCTGGACTTAAAAAGACAAACTAATCAAAGCAGAGTATCTAAAATAATTGACTATTTTATGTTTTTCTCTAAGGTGGCCGTTTTTTTCTTTTATAGCTGTAATCCACCTTAATGCCCTGCATTGTGATTGTGTGTTGAATTGCAAACTGCTGCAGTTGGCTTAAAAGTAAAGTGTTTTGAAGTAAAGAATGGAAGCCACAGGCAGAGCATAGCCTCTGATAATCACTGGATAATTTCTTGCCCATTATTTAGTTTTCTCCAAAACACGAACATAAACACACAGAAATAAACACACAAACACATGAAGTTACTCAGTCATTGCAGAGAAATATCCCCACAGGATCAATGGTGTCAGTCAGAAACAATCTAGCTAAAGGTCATACCATACTAAGTGTGGATAAATGATAGCGGGGTTAGAAGGTTCTCAGCCAGCAGCAAGTGTGCATCTTACCTGACAAGTATATTACGCCAAAAAGCAAGTTCCATGAGAGAAAATAAAATTAAGCTCACCCATATAAACCCCACATTTACGATTACGTAGAAAGAAGGCTATAATTAAATCAGTTGCTTTATTGTTGCGAGAGAACAGGAACAAAGGGCAACATTTTTACAATAAATATCAAGTCTACATTACAATGCCCCAACGGTATTTTAACATCACTTTGTTTGTTTTAAAAATGTCAACATGTTTGTGGCCTGGCAATTAATGAAACTCTTACCTTGACCACATTGGCTCTGTGCTTTTCCAACACTTGGATGGTCTGTGCTGTCTTTGGATCAATGATGAGAATGCTTGAGTGACATCCCTGAGCTATCAGCCCCTGCCAGCCCCTATAAACCAAAAAAAGAAGGAAGAAGAGGCTCTTTGTTGTCAAAAAGGATTGAAAATTGAAAAAAAAAATAGTCAAATGCAGAGAGTAATTTCACCACACCTAGTGTGTGTCTGACTATCAGTGGTACTTTAACTAAGCAAACACTCTCCCTTGCAGACAAAAGGAAAACGCGCAAGAAGAATATTGCATTACAAAAGACATATCAATCAATCAATCAATCAATGTTTATTTATATAGCCCCAAATCACAAATGTCTCAAAGGACTGCACAACTCATTACGACTACAACATCCTCGGAAGAACCCACAAAAGGGCAAGGAAAACTCACACCCAGTGGGCAGAGAAAATTCACATCCAGTGGGACGCCAGTGACAATGCTGACTATGAGAAACCTTGGAGAGGACCTCAGATGTGGGCAACCCCCCCTCTCTAGGGGACCGAAAGCAATGGATGTCGAGCGGGTCTAACATGATACTGTGAAAGTTCAATCCATAGTGGCTCCAACACAGCCGCGAGAGTTCAGTTCAAGCGGATCCAAGACAGCAGCGGGAGTCCCGTCCACAGGAAACCATCTCAAGCGGATCAGCAGCGTAGAGATGTCCCCAACCGATACAGGCGAGCGGTCCATCCTGGGTCTCGACTCTGGACAGCCAGTACTTCATCCATGGTCATCGGACCGGACCCCCTCCACAAGGGAGGGGGGGACATAGGAGAAAGAAAAGAAGCGGCAGATCAACTGGTCTAAAAAGGAGGTCTATTTAAAGGCTAGAGTATACAGATGAGTTTTAAGGTGAGACTTAAATGCTTCTACTGAGGTAGCATCTCGAACTGTTACCGGGAGGGCATTCCAGAGTACTGGAGCCCGAACAGAAAACGCTCTATAGCCCGCAGACTTTTTTTGGGCTCTAGGAATCACTAATAAGCCGGAGTCTTTTGAACGCAGATTTCTTGCCGGGACATACGGTACAATACAATCGGCAAGATAGGCTGGAGCTAGACCGTGTAGTATTTTATACGTAAGTAGTAAAACCTTAAAGTCACATCTTAAGTGCACAGGAAGCCAGTGCAGGTGAGCCAGTACAGGCGTAATATGATCAAACTTTCTTGTTCTTGTCAAAAGTCTAGCAGCCGCATTTTGTACCAGCTGTAATCTTTTAATGCTAGACATGGGGAGACCCGAAAATAATACGTTACAGTAATCGAGACGAGACGTAACAAACGCATGGATAATGATCTCGGCGTCTTTAGTGGACAAAATGGAGCGAATTTTAGCGATATTACGGAGATGAAAGAAGGCCGTTTTAGTAACGCTTTTAATGTGTGACTCAAAGGAGAGAGTTGGGTCGAAGATAATACCCAGATTTTTTACAGAGTCACCTTGTTTTATTATTTGGTTGTCAAATGTTAAAGTTGTATTATTAAATAGAGGTCGGTGTCTAGCAGGACCGATAATCAGCATTTCCGTTTTTTTGGCATTAAGTTGCAAAAAGTTAGCGGACATCCATTGTTTAATTTCATTAAGACACGCTTCCAACTGACTACAGTCCGGCGTGTTGGTCAGCTTTAGGGGCATGTAGAGTTGGGTGTCATCAGCATAACAGTGAAAGCTAATACCGTATTTGCGTATGACGTCACCCAGCGGCAGCACGTAGATGCTGAAGAGTACAGGGCCAAGGACCGAACCCTGGGGAACTCCACACGTTACCTTAACATAGTCCGAGGTCACACTGTTATGGGAGACGCACTGCATCCTATCAGCAAGATAAGAGTTAAACCATGACAGGGCTGAGTCTGACATACCAATTCGTGTTTTGATACGCTCTAATAAAATATTATGATCGACGGTATCGAAAGCAGCGCTAAGATCGAGGAGCAGCAACATAGATGACGCATCAGAGTCCATCGTTAGCAATAGATCATTAGTCAATTTTGCGAGGGCTGTCTCAGTCGAGTGATTTGCCCTGAAACCGGATTGAAAGGTTTCACATAGATTGTTAAACGCTAAGTGTTCATTTAGCTGCTCTGCAACAATTTTTTCGAGGATTTTCGAAATAAAGGGAAGGTGAGACACCGGTCGGTAGTTTACCATGAGGTCAGGATCGAGGTTAGGTCTTTTAAGGAGAGGATGAATAACCGCTTTTTTGAATGCAAGGGGAACAGTGCCCGAGGAAAGTGATAAGTTTATAATATTTAGCACTGATGGACCTAATAATACAAAAAGCTCCTTGATAAGTTTCCCAGGAAGTGGGTCAAGTAAACATGTTGTTTGTTTTATTCCATTTACACGTTGTAACAATACTTCTAATGTTATTTCATCAAAACGAGATAAACTATTTTGGATATTTGCAGTATCCGCCGTATATACAATCGTATCTGTGTTACTATAACCCAGTTGTAGCTGGGACGCATTGTCTTTAATCTCCTTTCTAATAAGTTCAATTTTCTTATTAAAGAACTTCATAAAGTCATCTGCCGAATGGGTGGAGCTACTGGAAGGAGTCCCTTGTTGGGTTAGCAATGCTACTGTACAAACAAAAATTTTGGATCGTTTTTATTAATGCGGATGAGATTTGAGTAATAATTAGTTTTAGCTAAGGTAAGCATGCGTTTATAAGTTATTAAACTATCACTCCATGCTTGATGGTGCACCTCAAGTTTAGTCGTGCGCCATTTGCGTTCCAGCTTTCTACATAATAATTTCTGAGCTCTAGTTTCTTCAGTAAACCATGGCGTACGCCTTTTTGGAGCCTTTTTTAACTTCAGCGGTGCTATACTATCAATGGTTTCGCGCAGGGCGTTGTTAAAGTTGTTAGTGAGGTTATCAATAGAGCCCACATACTTTGGGAACGGTGCCATTACCGAGGGCAGTAGGTCCGCAAGAGTCGTCGTTGTGGCAGCATTAATGTTGCGGCTGCTATAGCAGTTATTATTATTATTAGTTTGACGAACATGCGTCTGAACTTCGAATTTTATAAGGTAATGATCGGACAATACTTTAGTATACGGGAGTATCGTAACTTTGGAAATGGTGATACCTCTGACAAGCACTAGGTCTATCGTATTACCGCTGCGATGCGTCGGTTCATTTATTATTTGTGTAAGACCACAGCTATCGATTATAGTCTGGAGCGCCACGCACGGTGGGTCCAATGGGGTATTCATATGGATATTAAAGTTAATTATATTATCGGCGTGCGTCACTAGATCAGCAACAAACTCTGAGAATTCACTAATAAAGTCCGAATAGGGCCCTGGGGGGCGGTAGATAACGGCCAGGCACAGAGGCAGAGGTGTGGCAGACTTCATAGAAAGCACCTCAAACGATTTATATTTATTATATATCCCAGCATCAACGCTCTAAAATCTGATTTATGAGTGGATTGTATTACTTAAACAGTGAAATAGCATAGTTGTCATCAGCACAAAAACAAAATGTACCACAAAGCACTAGCAGATAAAAGACACATGTCACTGGTGTGTAGTAAATGTTGGTGTATAATTGTGCAGTTCAAGCACAGGAAATATGTAAATCTTAATAAATATATCATAAATAGTATTGGAATAAAAATCTTGGATACAAAAGTACACTCCTCCTAATACACTCACATTATTAGCTGTATTATTTATTTCCATGTTTGTTTTATTTATTTTTTATTTTTAATCAATCAAAAAAAAACAATGCACAACAATACCATAATTATGCAATTGTAATTCCAAAACCAAACCCAACCCAGTAACATTCAGAATAGCAATCAAGAGGACACACAAACATGACACAAAATAATCCAAAAGCAGTCAAACAAAAATGAATATTATTAACAGCAGTATCAATATTAACAACAATTCCAACATAGCAGTGATTAGAAATCCCCCATTGACATTATCATTACAGCCATTTATAAAAAATAAAAACCATTGAAAAAAAAAGAACAATAGTGTCAAGTGGCTTACACTTGCATCACATCTTATAAGCTTGACAACACATTGTGTCTAATATTGTCCACAAAAATAAAATAAGCCATATTTTTGGTTCATTTTATAGATAAAACAAATTTAAATAATGGATCCCATATTCCAAGATATGACTTATTATTATATTAACTAAATAAAGTTGCTTCTACTGATTTTCATTTCCATAGCTTGCCATTCAGTATGAGTTGGACTATCAAAATCTAGCCATTTTTTTTTTTAATATTACCCTTTTTGTTATGATGCATATTGAAAGAAATGCATTCCTATTCTTTGATTTATTTCCATGTTGATATAGAATATTTGTAGGGTGTGCAATTAAAAAAAAAAAGTCAAAAGCCTGATTTAAATGTGAAAATTGACCCAATAAAACATGAGTGAAATGTGAAACAAACACTTAGTAATTCAATTGAAGCATTATTGAAGAAAAAAGTATAACAAATACTTAGTAATTCAATTGAAACGTTATTGAAGAAAAAGTATAACAAATATGGAAAATAAGCAAGACACGATACAATTATAATTATGTTAAAGATAAAATATTGATTTCCTGTTCATTTTGACTTGGGCAATATTTGATATTTCATGCTTGCAGTTGGTCAGATTGTGACAAACTCCATTCCTACAGGCGTCAAACAAGGCCAGAAGGCCACATCTGGGCCCGCCTAGTACAGCGTTTTATGTGGCCCGCGACAGACTGCAAACAATGTGTGTGAATAAGGAATTCCATTTTTATTAATAAATGTATTTAAATTTTTACAGAAAAAAATATAAGGCATGTAAATGCAGTTCTTAACTTGATATTATTAAACGAAACAAGGTAATCCAAGCATTTTTTTGTCATTGAAACCCGTATCAAATCAAAATTTGACACTAAATATTCCACATCAGCTTGTCACTTTGACTTCTGATTCCAAAAGCAAGTTTTCCATCTGTTTGTTTGTAAACAAGCTCAAATCCAAATCAAGGGGCTCGCAAACGATGATGGAGCCCGCGTTGAAAATGAATACAACACCCCTTGTCCTAAAAGTTAAAGTTAAAGTCCCAATGATAGTCTCACACACACTAAGTGTGGTGAAATTATCCTCTGCATTTGACTCTTCCCCATGTTCACCTCCTGGGAGGTAAGGGGAGCAGTGAGCAGCAGTTGTGGCCTCACTCGAGATTAATTTTTGGCGATTTAACCCCCAATTTCAACCCCTTGATGCTGAGTGCCAATTAGGGAGGTAATTGGTCCCATTTGTATTGTCTTTGGTATGACTGCCGGGGTTTGAACTCCCGACCTTTCAGTCTCAGGGCGGACACTCTAACCACAAGGCCACTGAGCAAAATGTCCTATCCATCAAACTTTATAAAATGATTTAGCTCCGAGCCAAGCGAACATGTCAATCTTCTCTGGGCCCGAGCTCACCTAAGATGGACTGATGCAAAGTGGACAAGTGTTCTGTGGTCTGACGAGTCCACATTTCAAATTACATTTGGAAACTGTGGACGTGGTGTCCTCTGGAACGAAAAGGAAAATAACCATCCGGATTGTTATAGGCGCAAAGTCCAAAAGCCAGCATCTGTGATGGTATGGGGGTGTATTTAGTGCCCAAGGCATGGGTAACTTGCACATCTGTGAAGGCACCATTAATGCTGAATGGTCCATACAGGTTTTGGAGCAACATATGTTGTCATCCAAGCAACATTATCATGGACGCCCCTGCTTATTTCAGCAAGACAATGCCAAGTCACGTGTTACAACAGCGTGGTTTCATAGTAAAGAGTGCGGATACTTTCCTGGCCCGCCTGCAGTCAAAACCTGTCTCCCATGGAAAATGTGTGGCGCATTATGAAGCGTAAAATATGACAGCGGAGACTCCGAACTGTTGTACGACTAAAGCTCTACATAAAACAAGAATGAGAAAGAATTCCACTTTCAAAGCTTCAACAATTAGTTTCCTCAGTTCCCAAACATTTATTTCGTGTTAAAGTTAAAATTAAAGTACCAATGATTGTCACACACACACCAGGTGTGATGAAATGTGTCCTCTGCATTTGACCCATCCCCTTGATCCCTCCCTGGGAAGTGAGGGGAGCAGTTGGCAGCAGCAGTGCCACGCCCGGGAATCATTTATGGGGATTAACCCCCAATTCCAACCCTTAATGCTGAGTGCCAAGCAGGGAGGCAATGGATCCCATTTTTTATAGTCTTTGGTATGACTCGGCCGGGGTTTGAACTCACAACCTACCGATCTCAGGGCGTACACTCTAACCACGAGGCCACTGAGTTGGTCAAAGAAAAGGTGATGTAAGTCAGTGGTGAACATGCCCATTCCCAACTACTTTGGCACATGTTGCAGCCATGAAATTCTAAGTTAATTATTATTTGCAAAAAAAAAAAATTAAGTTTATGAGTTTGAACATCAAATATCTTGTCTTTGTAGTGCATTCAACTGAATATGGGTTGAAAAGGATTTGCAAATCATTGTATTCTGTTTATATTTACATCTAACACAATTTCCCAACTCATATGAAAACGGGGTTTGTACATATGCATACATACACTCATGTACATAATCACGTTTCATCAAACATATAGTAACGTTGCCCTAGGGGAAACTGGGTAACACATGGCACACTGACAAAGCTTAACCCATTGTTACTATAACAATCAACAATCTACAAGATTAATATGGGTTGCCTCTCTCTCTTCCCCTCCATCTTTTGGTATTCCTTTTTTATCTCTAGTTACCATTATGTACAGTATATGTATTGTTGCATTCGAACAACTGTATTGTTGATAATAGCGGTAAATTATTGGTATTTTTCATTATCAATAGCGCTATTTTTATTGGTATTTGTATTGCTCCAATTGTAGTGTAAAAATGCTCATTTTCATATATGTATTATTATTTATTTCGCTAACTGCTTCTTTGCTATCACTTTTACGATAATTTGTACATATCGTATGTGCTGGTGTTGTTGTTATTGTTGATTGCAGTTGTTGTTTTTGTCTCTCTGTCTTATCCCTATCTTATCCCCACAACTTCCCCTTCTGTTTTCCTTTTTTTCTCTTTCTATCCCCTCCTGCACCAAATGATAATATAAATACATTTAATAAAGTCAAATTCAAATAAGGCAACAAGAGAATTATCCTACCCTTCTCTTTTGTAAAGTAAATCTGAACAGCCGATATGGGCATCTACATCAACTATATGATTTGCCTGAGAGGCTGGACAGGACAAAAAAATAATTTAAAAAAATAAATAAATAAAAAAGAACCCCCAATTCCAACCCTTGATGCTGAGTGCCAAGTATGGAGGTAATGGGTCCCATTTTTATAGTAGAATGTGAGTTGTAATAGGATTATGCATACATTTACCATTTATTCTCAAAATGCTTATAAAAAAGTGGGACCCCAAAAATTTACTGTGGAACCCAGTTCGTATGACTTGATGGGGGTCCCTGGGATTCTATTTTGAAAATTCCTAGCACCAACACTGATTCACATTGACTAAAGCTTATACATCTAAATCTCTTAGGACAATTCCATATGCCCTTTTTCCAACATCTGCCATGGTCAGGATCCTTAAGAATTAAAGGCCTACTGAAATGAGATGTTCTTATTCAAACGGGTATAGCAGGTCGATTCTATGTGTCATACTTGATCATTTTGCGATATTGCCATATTTTTGCTGAAAGGATTTAGTAGAGAACATCGACATAAAGTTCGCAACTTTTGGTCACTAATAAAAAAGCCTTGCCTGTACCGGAAGTAGCAGATGATGTGCGCGTGACGTCACGGGTTGTAGGGCTCCTCACATCCTCACAATGTTTACAATCATGGCCACCAGCAGCTAGAGCGATTCGGACCGAGAAAGCGACAATTTCCCCATTAATTTGAGCGAGGATGAAAGCTTCGTGGATGAGGATAGTGAGAGTGAAGGACTAAAAAAAAAAAAAAGGCCAGTGGTAGCGATTCAGATGTTATTAGACACATTTACTAGAGTAATTCTGGAAAATCCCTTGTCTACTAATTGTTTTACTAGATTATATAGTCATACCTGAAAGTCGAAGGGGTGTGGTGACTGCCAGTGTCTCTGACGGAAGCCACGGAGGAGCCAAGAGAGTCGCAGCTGCCTCTTTGACAGACGCAGGAAGAACGACCCAAGCTCCGCTCATGTTTACGGTAAGAGCCGACTCATTACCACAATTTTCTCACCAAAACCTGACGGTTAACATGTGGTAGAGAACTATGTTCGCTTGACCGCTCTGTTCCATATTAAAAATTAGCTGTCATCTTTAGGGAATGTAAACAAAACAAAAAAACACCGGTTGTGTTTGTTTTGCTACAGCCGACTGCAATACACCGCTTTCCACCAACATCTTTGTTCTTTGTAGTCTCCATTATTAATTGAACAAATTGCAGAAGTTTCAACAACACAGATGTCCAGAATACTGTGTAATTATGCGATTAAAGCAGGCTACTTATAGCTTTGATCGGCCAGGAAGAACATGTCCGCTACAACCGGTGACGTCATGCGCACGCGTCATCATACCCATGTATGATTCCGCAACGTTTTCAACAGGACACTTCGCGCAAAATTTAAAATTGCAATTTAGTAAGTTAAAAAGGCCGTATTGGCATGTGTTGCAATGTTAATATTTCATTATTGATATACAAACTATCAGACTGCGTGGTCGGTAGTAGTAGGTTTAAGTAGGCCTTTAAAGCAGCCTAAGTTTCTGTTTAAAATATCAAACATCATCATCCTTGGTCAGACATTCCAAAATCACTGTAGTTTTACATCAACATTTAACGAAGTATGTAAAATGTATTGTATGTAGGGATGATGCTCGAAACAGGTTTTCGATAAGAAAAAAAACGAGTCCACGGACTCGAGCCCCTTTTTGATAACCGGTCCCCGTTATCGATACCACTATAGTAGAGTAAAAGAGTTGGTTCTTTATTCGAATCGGTCCCGACCAGAAATTCTCCGTGAGACATCATAAGAAACGACCTCACGTAGCTCAGTCATTAGGCGCAGATAGCGAAAGCAGGAAAACAAGGGACGGGAAAAAGCGCTCCAATGTGTAATAAAGTTCAAAACAAAAGACATAATCCAATGAATAACTTTACTGAGAGATTTGAGCAGGGTACAAACACATGACCAACACTTTTACGACCAACCGGAAACATAGCAACCAGGCTAGCAACGCACTTCCTTTACGTCAACCGCAGCACATACACATATCTACAACATATCCCCCTTTTTTAACTTTTGTTTTTCTTTCCTTGTAAACAAAGCAAAATCACACTGTATATGTGTTGTCAGTCTAATTATAAATAATGCAGACGAAGCGTGTTGGCTGAGTTCTTGACATTTACTGCCGGGTGACGACATGCAACAACACTTTTCGGGGCTATGTCACGCCAAATTTCTTCTCCCTACAAAAACCTCCCCCCTCCCATTTACTTCCGGGGTCATGATTAATACAGACGTTTTGTTAACGCTATATTATAAAAATATAACGCTATATTATAAAAATACAGATGTTTTGTTAACGCTATATTATAAAAAAATTTAAAAAACAATTTACAAACACAAGCTATGGGATGACATAAGAGGAAACGTGACCCCGGAATTAAATGCATCATCCCATAGCTTGTGTTTGTAAAATTTTTTTTTTTTTTTTTTTTATAATATAGCGTTAACAAAACGTCTGTATTAATCATGACCCCGGAAGTAAATAGGGGGAAGGTTTTTGTAGGGGATTTGGCGTGACAGCTACCGCGCATGCTTGTCACTCCCGTTGCATGCTGGGTAGTGTAGTTGTTATATTCCTAGCGCAAAAAGAAATTATGTTAACTCAATAAAGTGTATTTCTTTTTTTAGCTTTAACTTTTCATATTTTAGCATTGTAACCACATTTGCAAACAACTTTTCTCTTCATAGAATTGTATTTCAATAAAGAAATGAAGTGCAAAAATGTCAAAGCATCATAACAAACAGTTAGGTCAAATAGTAGTAGAAGTGCACTTTTTGTGCCCAAGGGACTGAATTTATTTAACACTATATTATTTCCACACCTATAGTGATCACAGAGACAGGTTGTTTTTGTGTTACTGTATATATTTGTTTTTCTGAAAAATCCCACTTAATATACTTTGGGTAACAACGGTCAATATATATATATATATTTTTTTAGGGGGTAACAGTCAATATTTATTCGATTTTATTTTTTTCTTATATAATAAAAGTTAGCTTTTGTTAAACCAAATATTGTTTTTTTTCCCATGTACAACAACCTATCTGGACTCAATAAGAGAATCGATAAAGATTCGGTTTGATAAGAGGATTCGATAATAGGCTCGAACTCGATAATTTCTTGTCAAACATCATTCATAAATGTATGTAAATATACGTGTCTGGTGAATTCCTACACCAGAAACAGGCTTCAAAAACACAACAGGGCCAGGAAAGTCACATGACAAAAGAGATGCCTTACATAGTTTATCTGTAATACAGCTGGAACAATTCCACAATGTCAACCGCCAATGGGACATGCACCTAACTATACACACACAAAAACAAATGAAAGTGAAATTCACGCATTCCAGCGGATTCTGCAAGATGTAAACATTGTCGTGCAAGTTCATTCAAGCACAAGCTATCAAGACACGCTAACGGGGCAGCTGCAGTACTCACCAATCTACTGCGGCTTTATTCTGCAAATTGAGGGTGCCAGTCAACGTCCGGGCTGCGAGTTTGATGTTGACCGTGTAAGGAATCATTGTTAGTGATCAGTTTGTTGACCTCATTCACGCTGCTTGGTCGAACGCGGCGAATGTTATTTAGCTTCGGTGGCTGACGGTGCTCTGTTTTGACAGGAAGTGAAACGGTGCCATGGAAAATAGAGTCGTGCGGAAACACAAACCAGCACTATCGCCTTTCCGCTGGCGCGTTTACAATTGGCACTGTTCGCTTTTTCCCGATGTCCATTTTCTGGAATTTAAAAATAATAAAATCAGTGTTTGATTTTTGCCCCTTTTTTATCATGACTATGAGCAAAATCAAACACAGGACACATAATTTAGCAAAATAAAACAATGTCAGTTATCAGAAAACGTATTTTGTCACGCATCCAGTGCGTGACAAAGTCATACTCTTAATTTTTAGTATAATGCAGTGGTTCTCAACCTTTTTTGAGTGATGTACCCCCTGTGAACATTTTGTTAATTCAAGTACCCCCTAATCAGAGCAAAGCATTTTTGGTTGGAAAAAAAGAGATAAAGAAGTCAAATACAGCACTATGTCATCAGTTTCTGATTTATTCAATTGTATAACAGTGCAAAATAATGTTAATTTGTAGTAATCTTTTTTGAACTATTTGGAAAAAAAAGATATAAAAATAACTAAAAACTTGTTGAAAAATAAACAAGTGATTCAATTATGAATAAAGATTTCTACAGATAGAAGTAATCATCAACTTAAAGTGCCCTCTTTGAGGATTGTAATAGAGATCATCTGGATTAATGAACCTAATTCTAAACATGTCTTTACAAAAAAAAGAAATCTTTAACATCAATATTTATTGAACATGTCCACAAAACACTGAATATTGCATTGTTGCATTTCTTTTCACAGTTTATGAACTTACATTCGTATTTTGTTGAAGTATTATACAATAAACATATTTATAAAGGATTTTTGAATTGTTGCTATTTTTAGAATATTTAAAAAAACTCTCACGTACCCCTTAGCATACCTTCAAGTACCCCCAGGGGTACGCGTACCACCATTTGAGAACCACTGGTCTAATGGCATATTTATTACAAGTAGCGGTTGCTCTGTTTGTTTTACATTCTCCCGTCTGGAGTAGAACTGGCGCGTCTTTCACTGAGAGTGTAATGACGTCACATCCTGTGTACGTACCGTAAACACTATATAGAACACACAGCACAACACAATAGGTACCGTAATGCAATGAGTAGGGGCGCAATCACAGCACAACATTTAACATATTTGTGAACAATTTAACAATATTTACAATATAAAACAATGTAACAATATAAAAAAATGAATGATCAATTTTTATTTTGCACATGTGCCGGGAGCTATGCCGCCGCAATATAAATCAGGTTCGTGGCTCACACACCGGGACACAATTAACCCATCTCCTCATGATATATAAAAGGGGAGAAGGAGGAGAGATCAAGGAAGGAGTAGGAGAGCCGGCAACAGTGACTAAGAGCAAGAACGACAGGTGGCAAGACACGAGAGACGGAGAGGCGGCCGACTGAAGAGCGGGCCGCAGAGCGAGACACGAAGGAATGAGCAGTGGGAGCGACGACGACGCAAAAGACAACTGCCTTATTGAAAAATAAGAGTCAAACCTGCTAAAAGCGATATCCTTCCTGGGTGGTCAGTGGAACCCGAGCGGCGACAGGGAAAGTCGTCCACAAATGGCGCCCAACCCGGCTGGACCACCGGAGGCGGGGGAGAAAATCCCCTGTGGGCTATCGTGAGCGCTCTCACACAGCTCGCAGCAAGCAGCCGGCAAAATTGCCAACTCATGCAGGCGCTGGCGGACAAGGTGAGTGGAGGCGCAGAGTGCCCCCCCCCCCCCCCCCCCCCCCCAAAGAAAAAGTCAAAGAGGACGCCAGTGAAGTCTTGGCGTCCCACCTGGAAGGCGGGGCTGGGGAGGCTGCAGTGTCGTTTGCAGACCAGCAGGGTGGGCTGTCTGCCAAAGAGAGGGAGGACGAGCTCGCCTTGGTAGAAGAGCGGGAAAGACAACCAGAGGAAAAGAGGAGACGGGAAGAGAAAGAGGAGAAGACAGAATACATGAAGAGAAAGCGAAAAAGATGGAAGAGGAGAGGATGAGAAGGGAAGAAGAACTGGTACGACTCGCAGAAGAAAAGGGGAGGCTGGTGCCACCGCAATCGAAATCAGGTGCGTGGCTCACACACCGGGACACAATTAACCCATCTTCTCATGATATATAAAAGGGGAGAAGGAGAAGAGATTGAGGAAGGAGTGGGAGAGCCGGCAACAGCGACTAAAGAGCAAGGACGACAGGTGGAAAGACACGAGAGACGGAGACGCGGCCGACTGAAGAAGGGACCGGAGAGCGAGACACGGAGGAGCGAGCAGTGGGAGCAACGACGGCGCAAAAGACAGCTGCCTTATTGAAAAATAAAAGAGTCAAACCTGCTAAAAGCGATGTCCTTCCTGGGTGGTCAGCGGAACCCGAGCAGCGACAGGGAAAGTCGTCCACACTGTACATAATCAATCATGTATTTGGGGCTTAAAAACAAAACCCGGTTCCCATACCACAAAAAATGTCATTCCCAGAAGCACCCGCACATTTCCCTATATACACAATTCAACTCTATTCACACACAGACATGTTACAAACTTGAAAACCTTTTCTTCTGTACCTCAGACAAAAGTGACCAAATAAATCATTCATCGCACTGTGTATTCATTCGGCACCTTATGCTCGCAATATAATTAACTCAATTGATCAAAACCAAAACTCAGAGACAACACCTCTCTCCAAGTAAAAAACATGCAGCCTAAAATGGTTAGTTTTTTAGGATTGCTTTCGCACTGTAATGTAAAGCATCACACTATTAGCAAAACCTTACACTTAAGAAACAATACATCATCCCAGATTTGCACAACCATGAGCACACTGTCAACCTCACATTTTTGCGAAACAATGCATACAGTGATTTGCAAAACACCGGACACACTTAATATACATCACACACATAAATGTATCATAAAGTCACTTCAGTCTCACTGGCACTCATCGAGGGCGGACACTCCCCTTTCCTCTCCCTTATCTCTCCTGCTTGCTTCTTTGACTTGTCTTGTGTTAACTTTTTTTGTTGCCTCTTTTTGCACTGCTCTCCAAATCTAAACATTGGAACTAATTAGCTGGCCTCAACGAAATTGACAAGATGTTGGGCTTGGGGGGAACCTGCTTGTCTTGACGGAGCGATTGTTGCTTAACACACGACTGACTCTTGAGAGAAGGAGTGCCGCGTGCCTGGCGATCCTTTCAGTTGAGGACGTGAAGATTTTCACCTTTCGGAATTATGACAACAGGACATCTGCTGACTGGAGTAAGCGTTGCTCAGGTTTGTCGACAAATTGGAAGTTTCTGGCAGTCTTCAACGTACCGCAAATCTGCCACAAATGGTTGGGGAATGCGTGCAGAACTGTGGACACTCTTGTGATTTGGATAACATCGGAGTGTCTGCCCTGCAGGATGAATTTGATGACCAGTCATAGACAATCTAGAGTGAAAAGCTAATTTTATTTTCACTCGCATACAAAACATTCTAACTTATATTGTCTGTCTTTGAGACTCTACCGAAGGACAGTGTGACGAAGACACAACAAACTCCCTTCTTGTCTCTAATGGACACACACATGTTGTTGTTGACTTTGGACTGCTGCAACAACACCAAAGCCGCGGAACAGAGACACGGCATCAGGTTTACACACATGCATCCACAAAAATATACGCCACACATACCCAACCCCCAATCCAACCCCCTTGACGCAAATCCCTTTGGGTGATGGATGGCTGGGAAGCGCATGAAGAGCTGCAGCCCTCCTTTGTAGTCCCCACTCACTACCCTCTGTTGCAAGTCTCGAGTTGTATGTTGTAATATGTCTACGTGCATTGCTACAGAATTTTTTTCCCTACTCCAGACTGGGCCTCCCTAGTCTGGATTTGATTTTTTTACTCCTCCTCCCCCAGTGTTGACCTTTTTCCCATCTTTTACAGGCGTCTTGTGGCAAACCATCAGCGTTCCTGTTCTGTAACCCTTTACACTGTTTGTTGGTCTAATCTTGAATGGGTTTGTCCTGAAAACAATGTTTTGTTGTACTTGTGCAATGACAATAAATATCTACCTACCTACCTACCTACCTACCTACCTACCTTCCTCACAATGGCAAAGCACTGACTGAACTTACTATGCCATCCATCCAATTGGTTCAACACAGCCATCTGGTTTGAAAACACTTTGCTTAAATGTAGACACACCGATCATCTGTATATGAACTGTATAAAGCAGCACAAGTCTTTGATCGGTCTGCAACCACAAATAGTTTGGGGAAGCATCAACAGAGGAAGAGGAAGAGATGGAGGCCACACAGCGAGTAGAGGCCAAGAAAGACGAGGATATGAAGGTGCTCAAAGAAGAGGACCAAATTTGTCATCTCTGTCTCCAGGCTGAGGCAGGTCTGTAACCAAAAATGCAAGCTATACAATGATGGAGTAAATATACAACACTGTTCTTTCCAACATGTCTTGTCATTTAGGACATTAACTGGTAAGGTCAAAACAATTCTCTGGCCATACTAGGCAAACAGACAATGCCCAATTTTATATGTATTCTTTTCTTCTTTTTTTTTTTTTAAATCTAACCTGTGCTACTGCAGTATTTTATTGTGTATTTTGGATTTTTATTACTTTCAGTAAAGTGACATTTTTTGATAGAATACTGTCATATGAATCCCCACGTCAACCTTGTGGGCATGCGGTGACATAAATTACATTTGTTTTCAGTCTTCGGCAGTGTTGGGTGAAATTTGCAGTATATTTTTTACTTTCGCTGTGTCTATCCATCCATTTTCTACCGCTTATTAATTTCTCTGTGTAATTTGTGTAAAAACCCTAAAACCAGTGAAGTTAGTACATTGTGTAAAAACAAAATACAATGTGTTGGAGCCAAATGTCCTTATTTGTTTGTATTGTTTATCTTATTTTCTTTAATTGATTGCTGGCCTCAGCCCAGAGGGAATTTCCTTTTTTGGTGGATTGCTCCGCCCATTTCCTGTTAAGTATCAGGAAGTGTTGACAGGGAGGGGACTGTTGGTATGGGGTGGTTACCATGGTAAGCACCTTTAAATTGGGTCCAGGTGTGAGCACGGGCAGGGCGATTAGAAGACAAACCGTTTTCGACCGTGTCGTGACATGACGTGAGTTGTTGTGACAATACTGTATCAATATGCCAGCCAAGGTCAGCATACCTTTTGTGTTATAGCATACATTTGATTTAATTTAATAGCTTGAAAATAAACGGATTGTCATATCCAATTACAGTTCTACAGTACTGAACATTCTATCATTTACACGCGTCAAACTGGTCAACACAGTCGCCCTCAGTATCGGCCCAGAGGTAAGGCATACTTGCCAACCTTGAGACCTTCGATTTCGGGAGGTGGGGGATGGGAGGGCGTGGTCGGGGGTGGGGTGGAGGCGTGGTTGGGGCAGGGGGCGTGGTTAAGCGGGGTGGCATATATTTCACCAACTCGAGTATTTCATATATATATATATATATATATATATATATATATATATATATATGAATGAAATACTTGACTTTAAGTGAATCCTAGCTATATATATTTATTTCATTATATATATAAATAAAATAAATATTTGAATTTCAGACGGCAGCTATCAAATACACAGTAATAAAAACACAGTTGTTCTACTAACTGTACTGTGCTTGCTGGTTACTAAAAACAATAACAACACTTACCTTTCACTATTTGAGTAACTTTTGTTCTGCCATTGGCGTATTGGCGAGCGATATCCGACTCCGGGAACATCCAACACGGATTTGTTGTAGACATCCGCAAATGAGAACGGGATGTTGCTTCCAGCTATCTGCATGGCCATCTTTTCCTCAGCATAAGATACACCATCGGATCTCCATTTTGCGAGGTGGGCCATAATACTGGATGGTGAACGATGCTGCGCTGCGGACGCTTTGTGCTTTGCTGACTGACTGTTCATGGCTGAGTATATCTGTTCACCGTGTTCAATGGAGAAGTCTCTTCTACAAAATTTACAGGCAACATACCCCTTCCCCTTCGAACTCACCTGGATAAACTAAAATTCTTGTTTCCAATCGTTCTGGAACTTGCAAGCGTATTTCTTAATTTTGCTCGTCGACGGTGTAATATATTGGGTTGGAATCAATAACCAGGCGACGTGGGCTTCAGAACAGACATTCTATTCTATGTACAGTATATGGCAGTATTGTCCTGTTTGAGAGGGTCACAACATTGAGTCAGGTTCTCATGGAGCTGGAGTGGGCGTGGGCGTGGCCTCCAGCTCCGTCCGAATTTCGGGAGAAAATTTTTCCCGGGAGTTTTTCAGGAGAGGCGCTGAATTTCGGGAGTCTCCCGGAAAATCCGGGAGGGTTTGCAAGTATGAGGTAAGGGCTATACATTAAGTCGAAAACTAGTCTTCATTCGTTTGGAAAAGGACTTAGTTTGAACGTCACTTAATTAGAAACTGGAAGTAATTAGACAGCATCAACTCGCGGCGTGTGCACTTGGAGCGCACGCTGGGACGCTGTTTAGCCACAGGCCGTGCTGTTTCACCTCATTTCGGACCAGGAGACGGGAGGACAGCGGAGGGGATCGTCGTTTCGAGCCAGGAGCAACGCAGCAGCAGGCAGACGGAGGACGACGCGCTGATCGAACAACAGCCACGGCGGCTGCGACCCTCGGCATTTGGAGCAACAGCTGAGCAGTGCTTGGACGCTCTGCAGCTCTAAAAGAAAAAACATGCCTTGGAAGAGGAGGAGGAAAAGATAAAAAAGAAATTGGAAGAAGTGTCACTACAGATCAAAAGGAAATTGGAAGAGGAGAGGGAAAGAATCAGAAAGAAAAAAGAAATGGTCGACTTGGATGCTCAATTGGCATCCAAGTCACAACAGCATCTGATGGCATGAGCTCCTACTTAAAAGGAACCAAGGAACCACCAGTCACACTCAACCCCCAGGCTCAAGACTATCAACCCTTCAGGCAGCAGCAGTCTAGCCAAGCTTTACCACCACCTCCACCACAGTTTTACACCATCCATCTGAGCAACAACAATTAACAGCATGGCAACTACAATATAGGGCATCACCTCCCATTTAACCACACACATTTTGGCAAGAGCAACAGTCATTAGTTTCACACCCTAAACCCATTCAGATACAACCGCAACCACCACCTTCTTTACCAAAACAGCAGCAGGTGTCTTGGAATACAGTGCAGTACGATAGCCCTACAATCCACATGCTTCCCCATGTACAGCAATCAAGGCAAGCTAACATTTCCCCTCCAATCAATGGCACCCTTACTGTACTTGATTTATTGCACAGGCAAAATGAGATTGCAACATTGCAAATGTCGTTGCAAACTTTTCATCTACTCCCACCAAGGCAGATTACCTATTTTGACGGTGATCCATTACTGTACAGAACCTTTGTCAGAGCATTTGTGCAATGCATTGAGAAAAACGCAAGCAACAAAGGAGACTGTTTGTACGATCTGGAAAGGTACACTAGGGGTCAACCTCAAGAACTGGTGCGTAGCTGTCAACACATGCCCCAGATAAAGGCTATGGTATGGCAAAGTATTTATTGGAAAAACACTTTGGTGACCAGTACCAGATAGCAGCAGCCTACATGAAAAAAGTGTTTAACTGGCCTTTGGTGAAGTCTGAAGATGTGAGAGCTCTGTAAGCCTACTCTCTTTATCTTCGAGAATGTTGCACTGCCATGGAAAACGTGCAGTACATGCAGGAACTAATTATGCCAGCTAGCATGAAAACTGTGATCTTCAAGCTCCCGTACAAGCTGTGAGAAAGCTGGAGAGTCTCTGCATGCAACAAATTGGAAAACCACCATCACAGACCTCAGTTCTCAGACATTGTTGCATTTATTGAACGACAGGTGAAAATTGTCTTTGACCCAGTCATTGGAGACATCCAGAATACACCACAGAGTACAGGAAGTAAACCTGTGACAGGAATAAAATCACAAAGTAAACCCAAATTCCAAGGTAGCAGTTTTGCCACAACCATTATCGAAACCCCTGATGCGGAAGACCAAACCAGATTCAAACCTGCTCCAAAGAAAAGTGCATCTGCTCATACCCCAAATGCCTGTATTTGCTGCTCTAAAAATCACCCTCTTGACCAATGTCCTCAGTTGGAGGAGAAGACCTACAATGAGAAGATACATTTCATAAGACAGAAAGGAATTTGTTTTGGGTGTCTTCATGTTGGACATTTTAGCAGTGATTGTGACAAGCGGTTGACCTGCAACATATGTAAGCAAAACCATCCAAGTCTGCTTCATATTGGTCAGAAGGAAAGAGCAAAAAAATAAATGCAAACCAAAATGAGGCAAGTCTGCTTCATATTGTTCAGAAGGAAAGAACAAGCAGCATACTTGCAAACCAAAATAAGGCAAAGGAACTATCTTTGAGTAATGCACAAGTATCTGTACAAACATGTGGACAAACGGGGGCTGGTAACAGAAATGGAACTCTGTCAATTCTGCTTGTACAGATAAAGTCCAACAAAGGACACACAGTCATACAAACTTATGCATTCCTGGATCCGGGCAGCACAGATACATTTTTTTCTGAAAGCTTGATGACAAAGCTCAACTTGAAAGGAAGAAAAACTAATATCAATCTTCTAACCATGGGCCACAAAACAACAGTGTCCAGTCACATGCTGACAGACTTAAAGATTTCAAGCCTCACTGGACACGAGTTCTACGACCTTCCCAAGGTCTACACCCAAAAAAGGATGCTCGTAATGACAAGCAACCTCATGAATAAAGAAGAGTTGACTGAATGGCCATACTTGAATGGGGTCAGTCTTCCTCGAATTCAAGCCGAAGTAGAGCTATTGATTGGAACCAATACATCCAAACTGCTTGAACCCTTGGAAGTGGTCAACAGTTATGAAAATGGACCGTATGCCATTAAGACCCTTTTGGGGTGGGTCATTAATGGCTTACCTGATTACAGTAAAGAAGAGGAGTAAGATTGGCTGCTCCACGACTACTATTAACAGGATCTCCATAACAAAGCTGGAGGAGCAGCCGCAC
Source organism: Nerophis ophidion (assembly GCF_033978795.1). Lineage (NCBI taxonomy): Eukaryota > Metazoa > Chordata > Actinopteri > Syngnathiformes > Syngnathidae > Nerophis > Nerophis ophidion. Next base: position 27,787,456 of record NC_084619.1, read on the forward strand.
AATCAATAGAATCAGAATCAGACATACTTTATTGATCTCCGAGGGTAAATTAAAATTTTCAGCACAATCCCATTTAAGATCAGACAAACATTACAGGGAGACAGAACAGGATCGCTGACGGGTCTGCCAACTTCCGGCGCCCCGTACAAAAATGCTGAGATACAGGTAAACAAGTGGGGGGAATGGGAAAAAATATATATATATACAAATAAAATAACATTAAAAAAATCGGTCTAACCCTGGGCCCCTGGAGAGGGGGTCCAGACTGAGGCCAAGGGAAAAAAACAGCTCATAGCCATAGTACACATCCCTCTTACATGTGTGTAAGAGGGAAACATCAAACATTAAATAACACAAAGGACATGAAAGACATTAAAGTAGCGGAGCTGATGCAACCAGCCACTTCTACATACAGCTATGAATAAAAATTAAAATGAAAATATACACCGTAGTGGCCTCTGCAGTGTTCCACGCCGTCGTCTGCTGGGGTGGAGGGAGCATGGCCAGAGACAGGAGCAGACCCAACAAAGCAACCAAGAGAGCAGACTCCACTCTCGATCACCAACCAACTCTCGGCCAGTGTCCAGTCCGCATGGATGAGCGAGGATATGTCCAAGAAGACTGAGGTGTCCGGTACCAGCTCATTCAGCCAAGACACTATGTAGTTTGTCCATACAATACAACCATGATTTTAACAACCGGTCATCTGAAAAAACAGAAGACATTTCTAGAGATGACTTGAAGTTCATGAAGGTCATGACTGATACGTGCAAACTTCAAGACATAAACTACATTTTGGAATTGCCCTTTAAAAGAAAGGAAGATGTATTGCTTCCCAACAATCAGTGCGTTGCTAAGCAACGCATACTTGGTCAGAAAAAGAGGTTTGGGAAAAAGGAAAGATTTCAAACATTTGATGTCACACAATGGCGATACATAAATACCAATCAAAACTCTGCAGACAAAGCCTCAAGAAGAGTTTAAGTGGATCAGGAAATGTTTCTGAAGAAACAGAAGAGGAATATCCAGCTGATATGTTGGAGTATGGGATCGCAGCGGAGGACCCTGAGAGGTCAGTTGCCTGGATCCTGAAATAAGGACTCTACTGAAGATGAGTCAAGAGGAAACTTAAAGATGATTATTTGTTTATCTTTGTGGCTCCATTGTTATTATTATTTTGAAATGTTCATGGCATTCTGCCCTTCTCAATTTGGGGCCGGAGTGTTGGAGCCAAATGTCCTTATTTGTTTGTATTGTTTATTTTCTTTTCTTTAATTGATTGCTAGCCTCAGCCCAGAGGGAATTTCCTTTTTTGGTGGATTGCTCCGCCCACTTCCTGTTAAGTATCTGGAAGGGTTGTCAGGGAGGGGACTGTTGATACGGGGTGGCTACCATGGTAGCCTCCTTTAAATTGGGTCCAGGTGTGAGCACGGGCAGGGCGATTGGAAGACAAACAGTTTTCGACCGTGTCGTGCCGTGACGTGACGTGAGTTGTTGTGACAATGCTGTATCAATATGCCAGCCAAGGTCAGCATACCTTTTGTGTTATAGCATACATTTGGTTTAATTTTATAGCTGAAAAAAAAAGGGATTGTCACATCCAATCACAGTTCTACAGCACTGGACATTCTATCAGTTACACGCGTCAAACTGGTCAACACAGTCGTCCTCAGTATCAGCCCAGAGGAAAGGGCTATACACAATGATTTGTTAGTCCTTCATAACATATATTCAATGTAATAGACTGCAAAGAAAATATACTTAACGTTCAACCTGGAAAACTTTGTTATTTTTTTGCAAATATTAGCTCATTTGGAATTTGATGCCTGCAACATGTTTCAAAAAAGCTGGCACAAGTGGCAAAAAGTAATGCTCATCAAACTTTTATTTGGAACATACCACAGGTGAACAGGCTAATTGGTAACAGGTGGGTGCCATGATTGGGTATAAAAGCAGATTCCATGAAATGCTCAGTCATTTACAAACACGTATGGGGCAAGGGTCACCACTTTGCGAACAAATACGTGAGCAAATTGTCAAACAGTTTCAGAACAACATTTCTCAACGAGCTATTGCAAGGAATATAGGGATTTCACCATCTACGGTCCGTAATATTATCAAAAGGTTCAAAGAATCTGGAGAAATCACTGCACGTAAGCGATAATATTACAGATCTTCGATCCCTCAGGCGGTGCTGCATCAAAAAGCGACATCAGTGTGTAAAGGATATCACATGGGCTAAGGCAGTGGTTCTTAACCTTTTTCCAGTGATGTACCCCCTGTGAACATTTTTTTAATTCAAGTACCCCCTAATCAGAGCAAAGCATTTTTGGTTGAAAAAAAGAGATAAAGAAGTAAAATAAAGAACAATGTCATCAGTTTCCTATTTATTCAATTGTATAACAGTGCAAAATATTGCTAATTTCTAGTGGTCTTTCTTGAACTATTTGGAAAAAAGATATCAAAATAACTAAAAACTTGTTGAAAAATAAACAAGTGATTAAATTGTATATAAAGATTTCTACACATAGAATAAATCATCTACTTAAAGTGCCCTCTTTGGGGATTGTAATGGAGATCCATCTGGATTACTCAACTTCATTCTAAACATTTATTCACAAAAAAAGAAATCTTTCACATCAATATTTATGGAACATGTCCACAAAAAATCTAGCTGACAACACTGAATATTGCATTGTTGCATTTCTTTTCACCGTTATGGAACTTACATTCATATTTTGTTGAAGTATAATTCAATAAATATATTTATAAAGGATTTTTGAATTGTTGCTATTTTTAGAATTTTATTTTATTTTTTAAATCTCACCCACCCCTTGGCATACCTTCAAGTACCCCCAGGGGTACGCCTACCCCCATTTGAGAACCACCGGGCTAAGGAACACTTCAGAAAACCACTGTCAGTAACTACAATGCATCGCTACATCTGTAAATGCCAGTTAAAACTCTACTATGCAAAGCGAAAGCCATTTATCAACAAAACCCAGAAACGCTGCTGGCTTCTCTGGGCGTGAGCTCATCTCAGATGGACTGATGCAAAGTGGAAAAGTATTCTGTGGTCTGACAAGTCCACATTTCAAATTGTTTTTGGAAATCATCGGGATTGTTATAAGCGCAAGGTTCAAAAACCAGCATTGTTTATTCAGTATCTGTGTTTGTGTGGACATGGCTTAATGACTACAGCTTTGGACTTCAACTAAATAAAAACAGTTGACTCACGCAAAAGTCTTTGGGTAAACCTCTACCATTTATTGAGATACAAATAAAATATTATTGTCACTTTGATTGACTGTAAGGCTTCTTATTGTTGTCCTTATTAAGCTTATCTGAAAAAACGTATAATTTGGATAGTGTAGGCAGTTTCAAACTTAAAGTTGTTTATTAGGATTATTCAATATTCATTGTCACATTGTATTTACCAATACTGAAAGTTGCTGGCAAACATGGTAAACATTTGTTGTAACCTTCATGCCTTGGAATGTTGTCAAAAACTCCCTTGCAGTCCTTATCTGATTTGGCATTTTGATAGTGAGTTGTTGATTCAAAATGTTATTGCCTGTTTCACACTAACACACTTCATAAAACTGTCATTATTTTCCAGACAATCTGTCATATTTATCACAATGATAGCTTGTCTATTGGGACTATCAGGCTGCTGTACATAGTATCGTTAACCTTTGCCTGTGGCACAAATCAATTTCACATAGAGAAAGTGTACAGAGGTAATGTATGAACTTACACTTTGAAACAGTAAGTGAGTAAAGTAAGTCCATGAGTTTTTTTCTGCAGCAGCTTCGTTCATTTCTGAGCAAACTCTTATTATTTGGGCATTTAAAAGCATAACAAAATGCAGAGAGACCGTATCTCACAACACTCGTAAGTTAGGGTATTCGTAAGTTGTAATCGTGGTTCATAAAGTTATATACCAATTGGTTTATGACAATTTTTCTTTAAAAAGAGGGGTCATTTTGAGATATGTCTAAAGTTTATGGAAGGTGCTTCTTTAAAATTGATTGAATATGACTTTCTTAAAGTGACTAAGAACAGAACCACTAGCATGACATGAATTAAATGATAAATGGGTTGTACTTGTATAGCGCTTTTCTACCTTCAAGGTACTCAAAGCGCTTTGACACTACTTCCACATTTACCCATTCACACACTGATGGAGGGAGCTGCCCTGCAAGGCGCTAACCAGCACCCATCAGGAGCAAGGGTGAAGTGTCTTGCTCAGGACACAACGGACGTGACGAAGTTGGTACTAGGTGGGGATTTAACCAGGGGCCCTCAGGTTGCGCACGCCCATTCTACCACTGCGCCACGCCGCCCCTTGACTTCAATTCATATTGACTTGTGTATTATATTTACTAGATTTAGTGCTGTAAAGCAATTTAAAAATTGAGTGATTAGTTATTTATGATGTAATTGAATAATCTAATTAATCACTTTTTAATCTCACAAAAAAACTACATTTGAAGTATTTTCATTTAAATTCATGAGGTTATTATGACAGACTAACAGATTGATATGTAACCAAAAAAGTGTCTGTATGAATTATTGTACTGTTTTCAGCCATCTCAACCATTTACTGAAATAATACATCAAGTCCACATTAAATGCTGAAGTTAATACATCAAAACAACTCAAGCACAAAAAGCTCAACACATGAAAACACATTTTATAAAATTTTAGATTCAAAATTAGAATAACCCAAATACAAAACATAATATGGTAAAAATTACTCCAATCAATCGCAATTAATGCCATTATTTGAAACCCATAATTAGACTTTGGGTTATAAATCCAGCTTTGATAGAAGGACTTCTCTCACAAATCAAGTGAGTAAGATTAGTTTTTCACGCTACCGATCACCTCACACAGAATGATAATGCGACTGGGTCAAACAAGTCAAGGACGGATGTTTTCCTATAGGACTATGCAGTCTTGTATTGAGGTAATATGATGTAGTGATGCAACATTTGTATGAATATCAGACACTTTTATAAAATACCTTGAAAAATATTTATACTGATCTTAAGAACAGTGGCTGTAGGTATTCGGTGAGACCACACTAGTTTTATCAACAATGATAAATAGAGATTTGTGTTTGACTCGATTAAGTTTGAAAAGTATCGTGCTCTGCCTTTAATGTTTTAATTTTGTCTTTCAGAATTTCAAGGTGCACAGTTTCGTTCTTTCCTCTTCTGTAAAGTAAATATACCATCAGTTATACATAGCTGAAGTATTTTATTCTGGAATCACAGAGCAGACCTGGTTAAAATTGTTAAGCCGTTTTTCCACATCTGGACACGACCCTATTTTACTGAGTTATATGGTAGGAGATGAGAGCATTGGTGAATATTGTCAGCAGTGGTGTAATTTAAAAACAAACAAAAAAAACAAGCTGAAACCAGCGTTTTTGACTCATGGGTATAGATTGGAGATGAAAAGATTAGGTATTTATGTTCTGATATACAAGCTCTTCTACCACATACAAGACACAATATGCTTTTTTTATCATTGCACTTAACATGTACAACAAGATATGTTTACAGTAAACCCGTCCAAGAAACAGTAATACAATATTACGGTGGGTACAGGACAGGAAGCTGATGGACCATCATATGGGCATATACAAAAGATGGGAAACCTAAAAACACAGGGATGGAAGAGGGTGAAAAGAAGCTACTCCTGTCGGGGGTGCAGTGTGGAACTAAGAAAGCAACCTCAGCAAACACGAGTACACATAAGCACATTTTAAGACATACAACTCGAGACTTAAAATGGGGGAGTTGTTACAGCGCAAGCAGTCAACCTTTGGCGCAGACGGAAACGGCACCAGGGTTTCCCCTTACTGTATTTGATCGTGGCGCACCGCCACGGCATGATATTAACTGACACACCTTAAAAATTAGGTGTTTTTTTTGGCAAAGACATGCACCTGGGGATAGGTTGATTGGCAACACTACATTGGCCGTAGTGTGTGAATGTGGGTGTGAATGTTGTCTGTCTATCTGTGTTGGCCCTGTGATGAGGTGGCGACTTGTCCAGGGTGTACTCTGTCTTCCGCCCGAATGCAGCTGAGATAGGCTCCAACACCCTCCGCGACCCTAAAAGGGATAATCGGTAGAAAATGGATGGATGGATGTATGGATTGTATGATATACCCTAGAGTGCACTGGGACACATCATTAGTGCCTGAGATCATCGAGGGTTTTGGGTCTTTCAACATCATACCTCCTCCCTCAGGTGACCCAGCCAAGGTTGATCAGACCCCAGCTTGTGTCCCAGCAGCATTAGCCCACAGATTGTTCCTCGTGATCCAAAGCCATCTAGAGCAGGGGTCTCAAACTCAATTTACCTGGAGGCCATTGGACGCAGAGTCTAAGTAAGGCTGGGCCGCAAGAAATTATGTCTTAAAAAAAATGTTGCATACTCCTTAGCATGTCTAGTTGTATAATGACGTTTCAAATTGTATTCCTTGTGCACCGCAACTTTATCTGTGCAAATAAGACACGTCGGAGTCGCCCCTGTGCTCAACATAGAAATATTGCGTCTCTCACTTTTCCTGGAATTGTCTTTGCTCATCACGAAGTTTTCTCTTCACTGCAGGCTTTGAAAACGACATGTTTGGGGTTGTGGAATATATTTGTGTTCACCCGACGCGCGGAGAATAATGTTATTTCCGCAATGTGTGTCATTCCGCTTTTCCTCTCTACAGCAACACGGCGGTCGGCAGATAATAGCCCGGATAGCGCGTGCAAAAAAGTGACGGCTCCCGGAGTGTTATCCGGCGTCATATAGAAATACATGTAGTGTTCTTTGTGTGAGGCAATGCAAATTAAACAATAAAAAAACAAACAAACAACGTTTTGAATTTGTCCAGGTTATCGGGGACTGTTATTATTGACGGACAGATGTCACGGTGTGACTGCAGCCAGGCACGGAAAAAAAACCCTTGTCACCATGGCAATGTTTTTGTCACTTTCACTCATATTATTGCTTTTCCACTAACGCAGGGGTAGGCAACCGAGAACATTGAAAGAGCCAATTTGGACCCAAATAACAAAAATTGTCTTTGTTTCGAGCCAACGGAGAGAGGCGGCGGAGGGGGGGGGGGTTGCGTTTCTCTGCTTGCATCACGCAAGTGACGTCAATGTTCGGCCCTCGCGAGCCATATACCACACCGTGATTGGTAGATTATTTCAGCTCTGCACACAACGCTGTCAAGCGCCATTCATATAAAACTTGCGGGCCGCATTAACATTAAACTTTCATATAAGGTGGGGACCGCAAAATAACGTCTCGCAGGCCGCGTGTCTGAGACCCCTGATATAGAGACTCTCTCTGCTGCCTCCATGGTGGCATTGATGGCCTTCCTTTTCTCAGCACCTGTAATGCCCAGTAGCGTGAACACCTTGCACAGTGAGCGGCCAGCAAAGCCTCTACACTCATCTTCAATGGGCTCACAGCATGCCTTCCAGCTTTCTCTTTGGCATAGCTGGACTAGCTCCTGGTACTTTGACCTATTAAGGTGGGGGCCGCTTGTTCGCCTCCTCTATGCAATCCTCTCAAGGAACTGATTGCTCTATCAGTAGCACCTGCATTGAATATATTGCCGTAAGCAAGATGTCTAGCTGGCCTCAATGAAGTTGTGACCTAGACTGGAAACGTGAGCTGCTTGCCCAAGTCCACTTGTAGATCCCAGTTCAATGCTGAGTTGAGGAGCCCGGCTGCTGGTTTGGGCTGTGACTGTGGCTGCTTTCAAGCTCTGACAAAGGCGATTCTCTTCTTGCCAAGTTGTTGCTTGCTGCTGTTGTTTTTGGCCACATGTTTAGCTATGGCTTCAGCCACTGTTTCAGCACCTCGTTGTGCCTCCAACGGTAGCGGCTTTAGAGCAACTACTCAGGATGTGCTCCAGCGAGCCTTTCCTGGAGCACAGCACACAGGCTGGATAGTCATTCATGCCCCAGAGATGGAGATTGACTGGGCTGGGTAAGACGTCGTAGACAGCATGATCCATGATCATAATGCGCTGGGGTTCTGCCAGCCTGATCTCAGACCAGGTCACCTTCCTCTCCAATGCACCCTCCCTGCCGATGCATGCCCACCATCCTGCTGGTTCGTTCCTCCTCAACCTCTGCATGTACCTCCTTTAGGACTAGCTGGCGTTTGTCCTTACCACGTGCCTTCTCGTAGCACAGGTTTAGTAGACCAGCTTTGTGTGTACTATGAAGTTTGCACGTGTTCTAGTACACGTAAACCTTTAGTATATCAGGCCCTTGGTGTTTATGGTCCTTTGAAAAGATTCACATTAGACAGTTTAATTGACTAAAACACTGATTAAGTACTCTTACAATAAAACATGTGCATATACATTATAGTCCTCCCCTACTAAGATCCAGTGCTTGCAGATGCAAAGTAAAAAAATCTGCATTTACTAATAGTCGGCGTGTTATGTGTAATCTACGAGGACTGCGTGTGCAATAAATAACAAGTGCAAACATGGTGCAGATTGCCCTTTTTGAATTAGGTTCTTGCATGTACTGTACCACCTTTGCCAAAAGAGCCAATTATTAACCTCCGTATTCATGCTATCATATGCACTAACGGTCCCACCTGTGCTGTTTAGTTATGTTGTGAAATATGCAGCAAACTGGGAATGGAAAGGCTAAGGATGGAAAGGATAAAGCAGGTAAAAAGCAGACTAAAAATGTACCATAGTAGCAATATAAAATATAACATATATGTAATACTTAAATATTATATATACAGTATATAACATATACTGATATGTTATATTATTATATTATATATGTTTGTATAATATATACAATATACAACAAATACAAATTACCATGTACAATATTACAGTTGATGTAACAGCTGCAGCAAAAAAAGGTGTTACGTGCGGGTCGCATCTTCCTGCGGGGTGGTTCTCCCGGGATGCGGACGGACAACTCCAGACGAAGGCGTGAGGTAGGAGATAATTTATTTTCCATAAATCCGTAAAGAAAACAAGAATAAACAGAAAAGCGGGCCGATAGCATGGGAAGCTAAGGCGAAGCTTAGCGCAGGAACAAAAATCAAGAATCACAGGAAAAACCAAACGTAACTTGTTGCATGAAGCAAACAATGAAGCCAGACTGAGCGTGGCAAGAAAGGTGAATAAATAGCTCTCTAATTAGTGGTCGACAGCAGGTGAGCATGCCGACCACTAACCAGAGGCAAGTGAACCCAATTAATCCCCAAGGAAACTAAAACAAACCCAGAGATGCACAAAACAAGAACTAAGGCAGTTCAAAAGTAACACAACATAACTAAACAAAACATGATCCGGGCCACAGATTATAACAAAAGGGCAGCATAAAATAGAGAGTAGATCCAGCAGAAAATATACATTAAAAACACGGAGAGGTTGCCAACATAGATGTATGCAGGTAATAGACAGATATCATCTGTTCCTCAATGGCAAGTGATTATTCAGCTGGATGGAGTGCAGAATGAAGGATTTCTTGAGTCGAACACTGTGGGAATGAAGCTGAAGGAGCCTGTTGGAGTATGAACTCTGCTGTTCCTCAATTGTCTGGTGGAGTGGGTGGGCCTCTACATTTAAACCTGTGTCGGTGGCACTATAAGCAGGTGGGTAAAGCGTGTTGCCCAAGGACACAACGGCAAGGGACGAGGTTGGCGGAAGCAGGGATTGGACCTGTAACCCTCATGTTGGTTGCACGGCCGCTCTATCAACAGAGCCACGCCACCCCAGTTGTGTGCGCTATCAAGTTTGCAAGTGGTTTAATACACGCAAGCCTTTAATAGATTAGGTCCTATGCTGAGCGCTGCTGTTTTTAGTAAAATAAAATTATGTTTGTCCATTTTTCAGATCATAATAATATAATTTCTCCAGAATATAATGTCATATAGTTTATTATGCAATAGTGATGTTATCAAGGTGCTGATGTGTCTGTAAGAACATCTGTTACAAACTGATACAATATTATAATTTATAACCAATATAGAAGAAGGTGTTTGTAAGCTATCACACAATTGTGATTTATCACTCTGAGGTCCAGATTTATTTATTTTAATGTAAAACTGAGTGGGCTAAGTTTCTGATGGTTGATTTTTATATTTCCTGCTAAATAAAGGTTATCCACAATCGACCCCTTCGGGCGTGAATAGATAAAGGGATAGTAAAACATCTAATTGGTCAAAGTTCCCAGCACAGGGGGCACTGCTTAAGTGTTGGAATACAATGTATATGCAGCCTGCATTTTAGATCCCGTGGTACTTGGATGCAAGGGCGTAGAATTGGGTATGGACGCTAGGGACACGTCCCTACCAATATCCAGCCGCTACTGTGTAGTCACTATCAATACAAGCGCTGCCCGCTATGTTTAGTCAATGATTATGGCACAGAAAGGGTTAAATGTCGGTCTCTGCTAGAAGTCCCGCCTTCAATCTAAATATCGCTTCCTGATTGGTTGCCGGTTTCATGCTAACTTACGTGTGATTGGCTGTCACTGCTGTCACTCCTTCTGCTTGTAAAAGCTAGCCTACATGCTAGTTGCTAGCGAGCGGACGAGAGGCAGTGCAACTGTCAGTGTAAGTTGTCAACATGTTCAGCATTTGTTGTTCCTGGCACACGGTAGCTAGATGGATTTTAATATCAGTGGTGTGATTTACATTGTGTTTGTGTCCATTTGCTTGCGTGTGTGCTGTAGGTTTTGAAGGATGTAAATGAAAAGAAAACTGGATATAAAAGACTTCTTTAGGAGTCAAACTGTAAGTTACTTCAAGGGTGTATAGAGGCCCAACAATATTGAATAATTAAACAATATATCACTCCAGTCACGCCCCTTGGAGTGCTATAATGAGCATATACCATGGACTGGAGTGATATATTGCTTTTATAAAATGGTTACCAATAAAGGAAATATGAAATAGGAATACTCAATCAATTTAATGTAGTTTTATTCAACCAGAAATACATAATATCCAACAAAATAGCCTCACTGTGGAAAAAATAGTCCCACTTATCCAGACGTTAGCTCCAAATTAGCACTGCATCTCATCTTTTCCTCCGCTTTTTGTCAGGTGAAAGTCAACGCTCAGTCATCCTTTACCATTGTTAACCCTCCCCGGAGGTGAAAGTTAACCTTAAACATGTGAATTCAACTACTTTAGTCCGTTTTTTAACATCGTAAAAACATCAGCTGTCTTTTACAATGGACTGCAACAGTCCGTTGTCATGGATACATGACAACAGCTTCCATTCATACCAGTCATACGTGCCTGAGGCGGAGTGATAGCCTACACTGTGATAAGGCTTTAGAATAGTAGCCGTGCTCAATATTCAAACCACGGTTAACAGCCAATCAGATCGCCGGATTTCACCTTTCCGTTTTATTTTTCAAATTATTTTTTAGTTACATGTATTTGTGTAGAAGTGAGCAACGGTTTGAAAATACTAATGAACAAAACTTTGTGGTGGAAATACAATAAAACCTCACTAGATTATCATGTGATTTTACAATTATAAAATAAAACAGTTAATATTAAGTAATATTCATATTTAGTAAAAGCCTTTTTGCTCAGGCAGTAACTGTACCATCAAGCTCTACAGTCATTGTCCTTAATGTATCTGTCACGCATCAACATATTTTTTTGTAAGGAATTAGTAACAAACATCTTTACAGTACAAAAGCAGCAATATAAAGAAGTAGATGAAGGGAAAAATTTTGAGTGATTTAAACACAAGGTGGGGAAAGATTATTACAGTTCATTTATGTTTATTTACAATGTTGTATTGCATGAATGCATTTCTGATGTTGTTGATGTACAGTAGGCTATGTTAATTGACAGTATGATGCACAGTTGCACTACAGCCCTACACCAAAGAGTAAAGATGAGAACTCTTTGAAGTTGTCTCCTTTGCTTTCATTTTAGTTCCTTTACATCTGCATGACGTGAAATTATGATTGCTAATGTAAAAAAAAAAAAAAAAATAAACTTTCAGAGTGCTGCCTTGGAGCACTTTTGTGTCCCCACCAATCTCAAAATCAAACCTACTCCCTTGCTTGGATGTATACCATCACTGTTAAAAAAATTGTTAAATGTGTCAGGACCAAACTTCAGTACTCTGAAGTTTCAATACAATGTTGTGTTGAATAGAAAAAATAACCCAAGAGGCACCAGACATTTATACAATATTGATTATACATGCATGTTTTTTAGAACTGACTTTGAAACATTGCAAAATAGTTGTATATGTAAGCCAAAACATGTTGGTTAGACACGTTAGATCCATGTTGTTGGTTGGTAAATGACCAAATGTCAAAGTCAATCAATAAATCAATAAAAGTGTATTTATATAGCCCTTAATCACATGTGTCTCAAAGGGCTGCACAAGCCACGACATCTTCGGCTCAGATCCTACATCAGGGTAAGAAAAAACTCAACCCAATGGGCACAATGGGAAACCTCGGAGGGGCCGCAGATGAAGAATGTCTTATAATCCTTGCAAAGAAAAGGGAGGGTGGATCGCAACCTGACATTGAATGAACGTCGTCAAAAAGCATGTTGTTTCAGTGTTGTATTTGTGTTGTAAAATATTGGTTGGAATATGAACAAAATTCCATGGCCAAATCAACGTCAGAACCCGACATTAATTAAACGTCCTAATTCAACCAGTTCTCAACGTTGTTTTAATGTTTTGTGCCTGCTGGGAAGAAACAAGAAATATTTGAGGAGCTCATTTGGGATGTATAATTTAATTTGTAACGGGACAAGCGGTAGAAGTGGATGGATGGATGGATGGATAATGTAAATTAAATTGCAGTGTTTGCGCTGCATAATTATGTGCAAAAATGAGACCATCTATGCTGCACCTCACAAAAATATATTCTCACAAAAGTCAAATGTGACGCTTTGTTGATATTGTTTTTACCATCATGTTTTTTGTGCATTTTCATTATCATTTTAAAATAAGCAATTTGTTCAGTACATATTAGACTTTGAATGGTTAAAACTTTTGATATGGGAATGTTCCCAAACCTTTAATGTAAAACTTGAAAATAATATTGTTGAGCGTATTGCAAGATTGACATGTGTTTTAGCAAAATAGTTATAAATATAACACCTTTGAACGTCAGCAATTACTAGCTGTATTGTACGTATGTATTTATTCAGAGTTTATTAATAAACTTAGAAAAGCCTTCAAGTGTTATGGTTTGCAAGGGGAGTGATGGCAAACGGACACCAGGTGGCAGTAGTGTACAGAGATTTAATATATATAGAGTAAATATATATATATATATATATATATATATATATATATATATATATATATATATATATATATATATATATATATATATATATATATATATATATAATACTACTACTACTACTAATAAGAAACAATACTATTCAACTAAAGAATGGTGTGTCTCAAAAAACCAAGAGAGTGTATGGTGTAAGACTATGTAAAGTATTTAATTGGAGCGTTTTACCATAAGTATTGGAGATGCGGTGCTGTCAGACAAGGGCGAGGCAGGCAGGATTGTTCAGGGCCGGAAGCGGGGTCGAAAGGCAGGAGCGAGTCGTCGTTGTCCGGGGGCGAGCGAGGACTCGAGGAATGAAGGAGGCAGTCAGAGAAAGAAGGAGATCCGGGGAAAAGTGAGACGCACAGCTCACTTTGCAGGCGATGGACGGTACTGTGGGGACATGGGAGAAGACAAGGGACAAGTCTAGCCACGGAGAGGAAACAAGAATAGCGCAGAGAGCTTCGCTTATGATTCACCATATGAGAACTAAGTTCCCGCGCCGATCCTTGGGTCCACTTGTCCTTTATTGATCTTGCCCTCATCAGAACCAGGTGAGCAGATTGATAAATGAGTGCAGGCTTGTCGCTGCGTGGGCGTGCTGCGCTCAGCGTGAGCGGGGGCGTGTCCGGGTGCGCTGTCAGCAGGTCCTCCGGGTGATCCCGCAGCGGAGGGAGACGCAGACTGCGCATGTGCCGCAAGAAAGTGTCATGTGTCATCATCAATGGCACACACATTTCTATGAAAAATAAATTCAGCAATCATGCGAGTCACTTTTTTTTCATGTCTTTCTTAAAACAGATCTACTGCTACGTTGAAAGACTCCCCCATATACCCTCACCCATGCCCCCTATGGGACTCTATGCACTCATTTCTGCCACTGCTGGTTGCCATCTTCTTGATCTTTATGTGAGATGAATTCCCCCAGCAAGCAAACAGCACCGAGAACAAACGAGGCCGAGGCAGTGAAGCAAAAATATTCAAACAGATTACTCAAAAAACACACCAAGTTTCGTTTAATTGATCACTCTCTCACAGGATAACTGAAAAAAAAATCTGTACGAACAAAGGAACCGTTCTTTGACCATCTTTCAAAGATATTTACAAGAGTATTCAACTACCTAAACAATATTACCTTATGTTACTGGAGTGGACGCCAGATGAGTTATGATAGGCTGTGATCGTTTTTAATCATCATCTCGGCAATTATTGAACATCTGCCATGTGAATGTCATTGATAATGAATCCTGAATGAGCTGTGCAGTAAAGACATTGTCATCTGTGTAATTGTCAGCAACACTTGTATTCCATCTGTTGCTATGAAAGTGAATCATTACTTGCAGAGGCTGTATTTTTTTTACACTGGTAAAAAAAAAAACTGTGAAAATCCCATTTAGTGTCGCTGTGATCAATAAATAGACTGTGAACATATTATACACCCTTGGGAATGCTCGAAATAGCGTTCATAGATAACACAAAAGGTAATTGCTGTGTATATAGCACAAAGTGTTAGCGTAATTAACATCATTACAAGTGTTAGGACTCTACATAAACAATTTTCATCAACAGTGTGCAAATGAAGTACTATGTATTTGTATAATATTTCTACCGAGGCATAAAAGTATCCAGGCAACATCCACAGTAGGTAAGTGCAGCCTTGAAGCCTCAGTGCCACTAATTTAAAAAAAACCCAAAAAAAAAACCACGTAAAGAAGACTAGCAGAGCTATAATAATGAAGAAAGCATAACCTTCATAAAGGGTAATTACTTTTAAAAGTTATTACAAAAATATATTGGGACGCTTTTATCACCACCTCCTGAAAAGACTGAGGTCCTCCAGGGTGTGTGTGTGTTACTACCTGCGGTGTTCAATGCCATTGTTTGCTGGGGTGGGTGGACATGCACAATCTCCAACCTCTCTCACCCCGTGCACAACACTGTGGAGGCCTTGAGTTGATCCTTCAGTATCAAACTGTTACATCCACAGTGCAAAAAGGAGTGCTTGGTGCACAACCATAAGAATCGCAATCAGAATCAGAATCAGAATAGTTTTTATTGATATTGTTTAAGAACGGGTTCACAAACCAGGAATTTTTCTTGATACAATCGTGCAACATAAAACACATATGACACAGAATATGTAATCAAAATGAACTGTAACTGAGCTATCAGATCTTGTTATTGCTCATGTGTCTGATGGCCGAGGGGAAAAAACTGTTCAGGTGGCGGAAGGTGTGGGTCTGGATGGACCGCCTTATCTTGCCTCTGATTGGCTAGTCTGTAATGTTTCGCCCTAACCTTAGCCAATTGTGACTCATTATTAAGTGTTTATTGTATATTGTGAGCAAACAGTGGTGCTGAATTTCTCCCAGGGATCAATAAAGTACTTTCTATTCTATTCTATTCTATTATGCGAACGGCAATTAATCATCATGGATTTCTCCGTACGTGTAGATGTTCTCATTCATCCAGGTCATTGTATTTTCTCTTTTTCGGGGGGCCTGGATTTGTAGTCCGTTTTGTCTTTGTAACTTGTAGCTGTAGACTTAGACTTAGACAAACTTTATTGAGCCACAAGGGAAATTGTTCCACACAGAAGCTCAGTTTCAAAGTCTGGAAGGGTAAGGATGGAAAAAATAATGCAGGTCTTAAGTAGATTAAAAATGTACCATAGTAGCAATATAAAATATATGTAATATGTAATATTTACTTATTATTTATACAGTATATAATATATACTTATATATTCTATTATTATAACATGTACACTATATAACAAATCCCAATTACCATGTAAGATATCACAGTATATGACCAGCTGCAGCAAACAAATTTGATGTAAGCTCCAAGTGTCTAAAAATGGCCAAGCTACAGAGAAAGCTTCTCACTCAAAAATTATCTGAGCTTCCGCCTAGCTAATGGGAAATTGTCAGGTTCAAGCCCTGATGACATCTATTAAACAGACAAGAAGCAAGGAATCATGCACAAACAGAGTTTAATATAGCTCAATTGAGGAGAGACGTTTTTTGGGCTGTACTCTAGTTACAGATCCAAACTACGCTCTAAAGTCCAGCCCACGTGTTTACTCTTTTTATCTGGGAGGTCCCTGGTTACATCATCGAGGCTGCTGCTAGAGGAAAGGGGGTGATCAGCAGCCCCACACACAATATATAATTATATAAAAATGCAAATGTGCTGACATTTGTGATATCGCCCTGTCTCTGCTTTGTCTGCGTCACGGCGGTGTTCGACCTTGGCAGTCAGCAGGCTGTTGCTGGACACAGACACTGATACAAAACGACTACCAATCTTTGTGTTTGCAAGTCATCTCTTTGCACAGATAGAGAAGTACTACTTTAACACGATTGATAATAACTATAGCAAGGGCCCTTAAAGGCCTACTGAAATGAGATGTTCTTATTTAAACGGGGATAGCAGGTCCATTCTATGTGTCATACTTGATCATTTCGCAATATTGCCATATTTTCGCTGAAAGGATTTAGTAGAGAACATCGACGATAAAGTTCGCAACTTTTGGTCACTCATAAAAATGCTTTGCCTGTACCGGAAGTAGCAGATGATTTGTGCGTGACGTCATGGGTTGTGGAGCTCCTCACATCGTCACATTGTTTACAATCATAGCCACCAGCAGCGAGAGCGGTTCGGACCGAGAAAGCGACGATTTCCCCATTAATTTGAGCGAGGATGAAAGATTCGTGGATGAGGATAGTGAGAGTGAAGGACTAGGAAAAAAATATATATTAAAAAAGGCGAGGGCAGTGGGAGCGATTCAGATGTTATTAGACACATTTACCAGGATAATTCTGGAAAATCCCTTATCTGCTTATTGTGTTACTAGTGTTTTAGTGAGATTATATGGTACCTGAAAGTCGGAGGGGTGTGGCCACGGGTGTGGTGACCGTCAGTGTCTCCAATGAGAGGAGGTAAGAGAGTCCGCAGCTGCAGGAGGACCCAAGCTCCTTCGGGAATGTAAACAAGGAAACACCGGCTGTGTTTGTGTTGTTAAAGGCAGCTGCAATACACTGCTTCCCACCTACATCTTTCTTCTTTGACTTCACCATTATGAATTGAACAAATTGCAGAAGATTCAGCAACACAGATGTCCAGAATACTGTGTAATTATGCGATTAAAGCAGATTACTTTTAGCCGTGATCGGTGCTGGAAGAACATTTCCGCTACAACCGGTGACGTCACGTGCACGAGTCATCATAAGCGTCATCATTCCGTGACGTTTTCAACAGGATGCTTCGCGGGAAATTTAAAATGGCAATTTAGTAAACTAAAAAGGTTGTATTGGCATGTGTTGCAATGTTAATATTTCATCATTGATATATAAACTATCAGACTGCGCGGTCGGTAGTAGTGGGTTTCAGTAGGCCTTTAAGTTCGGTTTCAGCACCCTTGTTTGGTTTTTCTTGGTTGTCATGGGTGCTGGTTATTTTCACCTGCCTCTGATTAGTGTTCGGGACACTCACCTGTTCCCGGCTACGATTCAGAGAGCTATTTAGTCCATCCTCTGGCCTCATTCTGGTGTTTTTGCTTGCTTCTATGTAACAAGTTACGATGACCTTTTCTGTTTTCTATTTCTGAGCCAAGCCTTGCCTGGTTCATGTGCTTACCTTTTCTTGCTAGCTACTCTGTTAGCTTTCCCGTGCTATAGGCACACTTGTTTTGTTTATTTTGTATTTTGCACGTTTAGTAAAGACATCTACTGGAGAGCTTGGAGCAGATGGACACTTTTTTTATTTACATTTTTTCCGAGCATGCGTACTAGATCGCGTTTCACCGGCCGATAGAGGAGTCTTTAACGGTGGCATTGTTGTGTGTGGACACGGATAAAGTTAGGTGTGATTTACCCTTAGTGTAAACGGGGCCTTTGACTGAATTTTTTTTTTTTATCATCTCCCTATCCAGTGTTTACCTGTTTCACACCTTTATTGTAAGGAGCGCCGGAAGTTGGCAGACTTCTCTTGAATGGGATAGTGCTGAAAATCTTAATTTCCCCTCGGGGATTAATAAAGTATTTCTGATTCTGATATAATTAATAATTTGATGCTCACTGAACTCTGGTGGTGTGTGACATCTTGTTTGCTACATGGCAAATATGGATCTTCCAGTAGATGTTCTATGGCAGTGGTTTTTAACCTGGGCTCGATCGAACCCTAGGGGTTCGGTGAGTCGGGCTCAGGCGTTCGGCTGAGGTCAAAACACACCCGACTCATCGTGTAAATAAAAACGTCTCCCTATCAGCGTATTACGGATACAGCAACATCTCACTGATTTGCAGGCGTGTAATTTGTTGTGAGTTTATGCTTTCTGTTGGTTTTGTTCTTTGAACAAGGTTATGTTCATGCACGGTTCATTTTGTGCACCAGTAAAAAAAACATGGTAACACTTTAGTATGAGGAACATATTCCCCATTAATTAGTTGCTTATTAACATGCAATTTAGTAACATATTGGCTCTTAACCAGTCATTATTAAGCATTTGCATGGCCTTATTATAACTCTAACCCTCTAACCCTGGCCCTAACCAAATAACTCTAAATTAAGTCTTTGTTGTTTAGAATATGTTCCCAATAAAGTGTTACCAAAAACATATAACTTTGTCTTGAATTTGAAAAAAAACAAAATTTTATTTTTCACTCAAGAAGGGTTCGGTGAATTCGCATATGAATCTGGTGGGGTTCGGTACCTCCAACAAGGTTAAGAACCACTGTTGTATAGTAAATGTATATCAAAACTATACACAAATAAGACCACCAAGTAACAAGTTGAGTGAAAGTGTGAAAAAGCTATACATACCTGCTGTCCTCTTTTGTATAAACGTGTTTACAGTAAATGTCTATAACAGACCTGTCTACTGGAAATTGCAGTATTTACCTCAAATTGCTAGAGCGCATATATTACCCAGAAACCATAACGCTGGGTGTATTGCTTTTCTGTCAACATCATTGAAAAAGGTACTTCACCCTCTATGACGAGTGGGTAATATTTTTTCTCCCTTAAAAACATCTTGTAATAGATTCAGGGTTCCGAGCCAAGCAATAATCTTGCTGTCAAACTCTGTAATGAGAGGAGAGTTCATACTATTCAACACTTCTTTCCTTGTGACAGTGTAGAGTGCGGTAAACAGAATTAAAGCTGCAAATATTTTTACCGCTTCCACCTGATAGGTATTATTAAATCGAGGTAAAACGGTGGGACACGTAGAGCAGGGGTGTCGAACTAATTTTAGATAGGGGCCACATGGAGAAAAATCTACTCCCAAGTAAGCTGGACTGGTAAAATCACAGCACGATAACTTAAAAATAAAGACCACTTCAGATTGTTTTCTTCATTTAAAAATACAACAAGCTCATTCAGAAATTGTACAAATCATGACGCCATCCATTCATCCATCCATCTATTTCCTACCACTTGTCCCTTTTGGGGTCGCGAGTGGCGCTGGAGACTATCTCAGCTGCATTCGGGCAGTAGGCGGTGTACACCCTGGACAAGTCACCACCTCATCACAGGGCCAACAAATATAGACAGACAACATTCACACTCACATTCACACACTAGGGCCAATTTAGTGTTACCAATCAACCTATCCCCAAGTGACTGTTTTTGGAGGTGGAAGGAAACCGGAGTACCCGGAGGGAACCCACGCAGTCATGGAGAGAACATGCAAACTCCACAAAGAAAGCTCCCAAGCCTGGGATTGAACCCAGGACTGCTCAGGACCTTCGTATTGAGAGGCAGATGCACTAACCCCTCCTCCACCGTGCTGCCCGAAATCATAATGTTGTTGTTTTGTTTTTTTACAATTACCTGTTGCGGTTAATAGTATATATACTTTATTTGTCATTATTTATCTTTTCTGAATAAATGATGTGATAATGTACATCAAAAATATCAACATCATATATCAAAATCAAATTACAGAATGTTATTTTTGTAGTTTGATAATTTTCCAGTACTGATGTACTAACATATTGTGGTTTATTTTTTACATATGTAGCATCATCTACAAAGATACAAAAACTTGCTATTGCGACATCTAGAGGACACATTTAGAACAGCCGTTTGTATCAATCAAAAATTTCAGATTAATTTTGATTCTTAGCAAACTCATCCCACGGGCCTGATAAAACCTGTCCTCCGGCCTGACCCGGCCCTTGGGCCGTATGTTCAACACCCCTGCTTCAGATGATATATTTTTTTAAAAGTGCTGTCAAACCCTAAAGAAGGAGATTTAAGATTTAGGACGGCGTGGCGCAGTGGTAGAGTGGCCGTGCGCAACCCGAGGGTCCCTGGTTCAATCCCCACCTAGTACCAACCTCGTCACGTCCGTTGTGTCCTGAGCAAGACACTTCACCCTTGTTCCTGATGGGTGCTGGTTAGCGCCTTGCATGGCAGCTCCCTCCATGTGTGTGTGAATGGGTAAATGTGGAAGTAGTGTCAAAGTGCTTTGATTACCTTGAAGGTAGAAAGGTGCTATACAAGTACAACCCATTTATAATTTAAAAAAATATAGATTTCCCTACCCTTTTGTGCTTCTACCTTCAAACCAGTCCAAAAAATACCAAGGCCTTTTTCTTTTTGCATTTGCCAGAGAATGCGGTGGTGTCTTTTTGGTGCAAAAACAATTTTCAAAAAGTAGTCTAAGTGCTGACAATCCTTCCAAAAGATAGGGAAGAGTACAAACGAACACAAGATGGAGAGTGGGCTGATTGTCAGTAGAAATTACCACAAGGAGAGGCGGCGTTGTTCTCACTTGGATTCAGCCGGTAAAACCCATTAAGGGTGCCCTGAATAAAGGCTTTTCTTGTGAATAATTTATTGTAAAGCCGCTGTCATTCAAAAAGGTTTGGAATTGTAAACAACTTAAATGAATACATGTCATGCTAAGGTAGAGAATTTTAGACAGCTGTTCTTTAAATGTTCATGGTGTTCTAAAATACTGTCTCTTCAACCAGTATGTGCCTGTTGAAGTTTTTAGCAAGCAAAACACTTTGCAGCCACCTACTAAGAGAGCCCAGTTAAATCAGATATTAGGCTGGTAACGACAAGAACGCCACTGACCTTTCAGCTGCTCAGTGTAGGTTGTTAAAGATCAGACACAGCAGGATTTTCCCTTCCTGACAGCTTCTTTAAAATACAAAAAATGGTTCCATTTTATTAGAGTCCTGGTGACACCAGGGATAATGCCCATGTGATTCAAAATCGCAAGCATAATTCACAGATCAGAATTTAGATTTCTGATCCATGAGCAATGATCAAACGCTCATTGATTGAACACAGTTAATCAATCAATCAATCAATCAATGTTTATGAATATAGCCCTAAATCACCAGTGTCTCAAAGGGCTGCACAAACCACAACGCAAACCACAACAACATCCTCGGTAGAGCCCACATAAGGGCAAGGAAAACTCACCCCAGAGGGACGTCGGTGACAGTGACAATGACGACTATGAGAAATTCTTGGAGAGGACTGCATATGTGTTTTGTTATTTGGAAACAGTTGGTAATGGTTATGTGCATTAAAACTATTCATGAACTCAATTCACCATAATGTGTGTTCATAAATTTGTGTCGATGAAGAGAGCAGTTATGATTTTGGGTTTACAGTGTAAACAACTAAAAACTATGATTTTTGGAACGGTTTTGTCTAAAACCACCCATAAATTGTTAAAATATGGCCAAAGACGTGCACTCCTATGGGTTTCATGGACATGGAAAACTAATCTGCGGGAAAGAACCCCTCTGCCATTTTCAAGTATGTTTCTTTTTTCTTTAGTCGTCAGCTTTGGGTTTCTACATTTATCTGCAAATGTAATTTAGTGTTTTTTAATGCCATTTTAATGCTACATAAACTAGATGTATTGCGCATGTCCCACTGCATATAGTCAACAGCTTACAATTGAATAGAGAATAGAATAGAATAGAATATATCTTTATTGTCATTGTACATTGTACAACACAATTGTATGCAAACTAATTTAGTGCAAAAATCATACATAAAAACATAGATAAATAGATACAAATATATAAAATACCAAGCATACAGTTCACATGCACAGTCATTATTGTTATTTTGTGTTCAGCGACGCAATTGCTCTCGGGTAAAAAGTGTTTTTAAAATGGTTTGTCCGGCATTTTATTGTCCTGTAATTCCTGCCTGAGGGCATCAGTTCAAAAAGTTTATGTCCAGGGTGAGATGGGTCCTTTATACACACAAAATTGTGAGCATTTCACAAGTATAATGTTGAATAATTAAATTACTAATTAATTAATTACTATCAAGTGAATTAGAATTGCCTTGCAAGACTGTTTTATCTGAGAATTAATTTTTATTTATTTGTTTTTCTGTAGTGCACGCCATGTTCTGACTTTGGGCATCAGTTAAAATGTTTCGACTGTCAATCATCACACTGTACCTTCAATCCAAAATGATTAAAGGGGAACTGCACTGAAGCCCTGTAAATAAACCCCCAATTCTGAATTATACACTTAGAAATGTTTTTGTTTAAAATTATATCTCTTTAAAACATGCAAAAAATATAATATCCTCTGAAAGTGTGACTTCTGATAGCCACAAACTGAAGGACACTTTTTAAAATCCGGATACAATTGAAAAAATAGTTAAAATGTTAATAGAATAAGAAATTACAATTTCGCTAGTAATGAAAATGATGCATGTGTCCGGAAATGGATGAATGATTTAAACAGTTTTGAAGAATATATGCCATGAAATGATATTTGGAAAATGTCAATAAGATGCAATAAAATAAAATCTCAGTCAATTTAAGCATCTTAAATAAATTGTATTTTACACCTTCACAGATGTTTAAAATCGGTACAGTAGATAGCAGGTTATGTATAAAGTGTCAGGCAGCTGAAAGAACTCTAATTCATTTACTTTGGGAATGTCAGTGAATACGAGTTGTGGTCTGTTGTGAGATTTGTCTTGTTTGTCAATCCTAGGCCACCATAGGTAACATAGGGTGCATCACCATACCTGCTAATGTTAGCAGAGTTAGCTCATTTATGTTAATCTGCAGACTGAAATAAAAGAGTCGTGTATGAAACAAGCTCAGCTTCCTCATTAATGTGACATGGTGTCATAGTTAAGGATTACACGCCTACAGTCACCAAAGTTTGGGCCCCAGGGCCGTTTCATTTTGCCGTATAGAGGAAGCACTTTTCACGCTTTCGGACTGGACCTTACAAGAATCAGTCTCAAAGCCGCAGCCGAAGAACAGAAACACACAGACTGCCGTAGCAATTTATTGATGATTGCAATGTTCTTAAGTTATTTTTTTGTATACGTTTGATTGATTGACCAGTTGACTATTGACAAAGTCCTACATTTGTATTACATATTTGATGCCTCTCATTTAATGTTGTTATTGTCATTTAAAGCCTTAAATTTTCGCAAATTCCATTAGTTGACTTTTAATGCTTTTTAATGCCCTGAAGAAACCCTAATCTTGAAGCGTCCCTCTGTTCCCGACTCCCTTGTCATGTGACATGGGTCCACTGATACACTAACATCCATCCATCCATTTTCTACCGCTTATTCCCTTTCAGGGTGGCGGGGGGCGCTGGCGCCTATCTCAGCTACAATCGGGCGGAAGGCGGGGTATATTGTGGTTTATTTTGAACATATGTAGCATCATCTACAAAGATACAAAGACTTGCTATTGCGACATCTAGAGGACACATTTAGAATAGCCGTTTGTGTCAATCAAAAATTTCAGATTAATTTTGATACTTAGCAAACTCATCCAATGGGCTTGATAAAACCTGTCCGCGGGCCTGACCCAGACCTTGAGCCGTACGTTTAACATGTCTGTTATTTTGCTTCCTGGTGTCGATGATCCCCTTATCAGGCTCCTGATTGACCAGTCCATAATGTTTGTCCATTTTCTGTATTTGTAGCTTGTAGCTTGGATGTAAGCTACCTCGCTACATGTGTCTAAAATAGCTAAACTACAAGCTACTGGGATATAACCAGAAGTGGGTAGCAATGCGTTACATGTACTCTGTTACATCTACTTGAGTAACTTTTGGGATGAATTGTACTTCTAAGAGTAGTTTTAATGCAACATACTTTTACTTGAGGATATTTATAGAGAAGAAACGCTACTTTTATTCCGCTCCATTTATCTACATTCAGCTCGCAACTCGCTACTGATTTTTATCTGTTAATGCACGCTTTGTTTGTTTAGTTTTTTTTCAGACAGACCTTCAAAGTAGGATCCATCACATGCCTGTGTTTAACCAATTAAATGGAGTCACTGGTGATGTTTGACTCCGTTTCACCAATCAAATGCAGTCACTGGTGACGTTTGACTCCGTTTCACCAATCAAACAGAGCCAGGATGTCACATGATTAACTGTACACTTTTTTTCTTCTTTTTTTCTATAAACTTTTATTTATAAATTTCAACATTTACAAAGACATGCACCTTGGGATAGGTTGATTGGCAACACTAAATTGGCCCTAGTGTGTGAATGTGAGTGTGAATGTTGTCTGTCTATCTGTGTTGGCCCTGCGATGAGGTGGCGACTTGTCCAGGGTGTACCCCGCCTTCCGCCCGATTGTAGCTGAGATAGGCGCCAGCGCCCCCCGCGACCCCAAAAGGGAATAAGCGGTAGAAAATGGATGGATGGAACATTTACAAACAGTTGAAAATAATAATCAAAGTAAGTACAAAAACAGTACAAAACAGTATAAAAAAACGTACAAAACAGCGCCAGGAGGTTGTAAATTCAAAGTAACTAAAATAGAATGCAAAATAAATATATATATCATCAATCAATCAATCAATGTTTATTTATATAGCCCCAAATCACAAATGTCTCAAAGGACTGCACAAATCATTACGACTACAACATCCTCGGAAGAACCCACAAAAGGGCAAGGAAAACTCACACCCAGTGGGCAGGGAGAATTCACATTCAGTGGGACGCCAGCGACAATGCTGACTATGAGAAACCTTGGAGAGGACCTCAGATGTGGGCAACCCCCCCCCTCTAGGGGACCGAAAGCAATGGATGTCGAGCGGGTCCAACATGATACTGTGAAAGTTCAATCCATAGTGGCTCCAAGACAGCAGCGAGAGTCCCGTCCACAGGAAACCATCTGAAGCGGATCAGCAGCGTAGAGATGTCCCCAACCGATACAGGCGAGCGGTCCATCCTGGGTCCCGACGAGCGGTCCATCCTGGGTCTCGACTCTGGACAGTCAGTACTTCATCCATGGTCATCGGACCGGACCCCCTCCACAAGGGAGGGGGGGACATAGGAGAAAGAGAAGAAGCGGCAGATCAACTGGTCTAAAAAGGAGGTCTATTTAAAGGCTAGAGTATACAAATGAGTTTTAAGATGAGACTTAAATGCTTCTACTGAGGTAGCATCTCGAACTGTTACCGGGAGGGCATTCCAGAGTACTGGAGCCCGAACGGAAAACGCTCTATAGCCCGCAGACTTTTTTTGAGCTCTAGGAATCACTAATAAGCCGGAGTCTTTTGAACGCAGATTTCTTGCCGGGACATACGATACAATACAATCGGCAAGATAGGCTGGAGCTAGACCGTGTAGTATTTTATACGTAAGTAATAAAACCTTAAAGTCACATCTTAAGTGCACAGGAAGCCAGTGCAGGTGAGCCAGTACAGGCGTAATATGATCAAACTTTCTTGTTCTTGTCAAAAGTCTAGCAGCCGCATTTTGTACCAACTGTAATCTTTTAATGCTAGACATGGGGAGACCCGAAAATAATACGTTACAGTAATCGAGACGAGACGTAACAAACGCATGGATAATGATCTCGGCGTCTTTAGTGGACAAAATGGAGCGAATTTTAGCGATATTACGGAGATGAAAGAAGGCCGTTTTAGTAACGCTTTTAATGTGTGACTCAAAGGAGAGAGTTGGGTCGAAGATAATACCCAGATTTTTTACAGAGTCACCTTGTTTTATTATTTGGTTGTCAAATGTTAAAGTTGTATTATTAAATAGAGGTCGGTGTCTAGCAGGACCGATAATCAGCATTTCCGTTTTTTTGGCATTAAGTTGCAAAAAGTTAGCGGACATCCATTGTTTAATTTCATTAAGACACGCTTCCAACTGACTACAGTCCGGCATGTTGGTCAGCTTTAGGGGCATGTAAAGTTGGGTGTCATCAGCATAACAGTGAAAGCTAATACCGTATTTGCGTATGACGTCACCTAGCGGCAGCATGTAGATGCTGAAGAGTACAGGGCCAAGGACCGAACCCTGGGGAACTCCACACGTTACCTTAACATAGTCCGAGGTCACACTGTTATAGGAGACGCACTGCATCCTATCAGTAAGATAAGAGTTAAACCATGACAGGGCTGAGTCTGACATACCAATTCGTATTTTGATACGCTCTAATAAAATATTATGATCGACGGTATCGAAAGCAGCGCTAAGATCGAGGAGCAGCAACATAGATGATATATAAAATAAACAAAGTGCAAAGCCATAAACTCACTCAATCTCAGTAAATAACTTAAATTTGGAACACAGCATCATCGTTTTCACAGCTTTTTGGTTGTCAGAGGTAATGATAATGATAATGGGTTGTACTTGTATTGAGCTGTTCTACCTTCAAGGTACTCAAAGCGCTTTGACACTACTTCCACATTTACCCATTCACACACACATTCACACACTGATGGAGGGAGCTGCCATGCAAGGCGCTAACCAGCACCCATCAGGAGCAAGGGTGAGGTGTCTTGCTCAGGACACAAGGGACGTGACGAGGTTGGTACTAGGTGGGGATTGAACCAGGGACCCTCGGGCTGCGCAAGGCCACTCTACCACTGCGCCACGCCGTCCCTAGGTAGAGTGTTTTAATGTAGAGTTCTAAATCGTTTTTAAAGGCACAAAAAACAGGTCGGGTATTGAGAAACTTACATTTATGAATATAAAACTTAGCCAATAGTATGATGAGGTGGAAAAGATAAAATTAATTTTCAATTTTGTTTTCAATACAGTGTAAAACCAAATATATAAATTATTTAATATATATTATTGTTTTAGTTGCTTAAGAGATATTCCTGGCTCTGAATTTATTCATTGCTATTTTTATGTTTTTGTGCAGTATTTGTTGCCGTCATCATTAAACGAACAGGTTACTCATCAGTTACTCAGTACTAGAGTAGTTTTTTCACAACATACTTTTTACTTTTACTCAAGTAAATATTTAGGTGACTACTCCTTACTTTTACTTCAGTTACACATCTCTAAAGTAACAGTACTCTTACTTGAGTACAATTTCTGGCTACTCTACCCACCTCTGGATATTACGTTAAGCTGCGTGGCTTTGCTACTTGTAACAAGTTACTGTCCATCTCTACCCATAATATAAATTCGTTTTGGAGTAATCGGTAGATAACGAACAACGTGGAACGCCCTCTTTCCATCGTCTGACTCGAAATGCCGCCCCTTCTTGGTGTGACGTCATCTACAGAACTGGAGCCCATTTCCCAATAGACAGTGTGGATAAAAGCACGTAAAACTATTATTTTGATCACTTAATTGCATGTTTATGTCGTAATTCGGGATGAAAATCAAAACAAATACCAAGCAAAAAGAATTGCATCGAGTCTTCTGTAAGTGAAGTCAGCAGGCTGATGCAGGCCCACCCAAATTTGGAACTAAAAGTGGGCGTTCCAAAATGCGCTGAAAGCTTGAATGGAATTTTACTTGTGGACTAATGCTATCAAACGGTTAATTAGTTTGGCCCGACTAATCACACTTTTGAATCTGGATTATTCATGATTAAGCATAGGTGAGTACTCAATTGCATACGTTCAATTAACTTTAAAAAAAACCAACAATATTTGGATACAAATGCAAATTTATTGTCAGAATGACAAACAAATATTTTTTTTATGTTTTAAATGAATGCACGCCCCTTACTTGTTCAAAACTTCATAACAGTTGTATCTAAAGTCCATGCAGTCAGGATGTATTTTGAAGTGAAATACATTTTTGAGCACACTCCTCGGTGTCTCCTAACTATCTTTTTCTCTAATGTATGCACTGACCTGATCACTGATTGCATGACAATAAAGTAAAGGAGCATGTACAGTCCAAATAAAATTAATCTGTGTATATACATGATTAATGCAATCAGTCCCGGAGTCATGGGCGGTTTGCTCGGGTCATGCCCGCCCACGGTGTCATCTGTGCCCTGTGCTGCAAGCTGTTATTTTATCTTTTTTTTTTTTTACATCGGAGCAGAAGAACATAGGACAATACTTAATCAAAACAAAGGCACGTTGACTAAAACAATAACACAATTAACTGACAAAAGAGCCGAAAAGGTTGACAAACTAATTCCAATCATTGTCTAATTTTGTCTTGTCGATGGGTGGAACACATTTGGAGTATATTCAATCAGCTCTATAACGGCGTACATTGGAAGAGGGGTGTGGGTTAGTTATGAATGACAGCCAATCAAATGCTTTTCCTATTTGGAAGAGGAAGTCAGTAGTCCGGGCCAAAAATATAAACATATGTAGCTTTAACATTTTCCACATCATAATATGTGTACAACTGCGATTAATTGAAGATGACTTATTTGATGTCTACTCATATGATGCCATTAGCAGGCAAGTCAACAATCTCGATATTATTACGGTAAGTTAAATCTATTATTCCCGCTGCGTGAGGGCGCATCGATCGTTAAATCATTAGAGGGGTCCTTGTAACAGCGCATGCACAATCCCTCATATCATCTGCTGCTCGCTCTGCCGGCACGTCAGCTAGAATGGCCTGGGGCATGCCCCTGCTCGGTCTGCCCGCATCGAGGCCACGCGCTTGCAAGGCTGCAGGTAATCACTAATCAGCACACCTGAGACTGGTGTAAAGATATTGCACAAAGACCATCGGACCCGAAGATCCTGTGTCGGAACACGATTTACTCCTTGTAGCAAGCATCTCATCCCTGGCTTCCCTCCTGCATACTTGCTCTCTCTGTGTGCCTTCCTTGTGCCCATGTCTTATGTCCTCTGTGTTCCCTGTAGTGTTTCCCCTGTTCCCCGTGATCGAGCTGTGCGCCACGACTTCCCTCTGAATTCCAGACTGCCTCCCTCTATCCTCGATCCCTGCGTCGACACGGACCTCATTGTTTCTCTCCAGCCTCGGACCACTTGCTTGGCCTCGGACTGCCTTCTCGCTTTGCCCCTTTGGCCTGACAAAGGATTCATCCAACCCACACTTACATCAAACTCTGGTAACATTAACATTGTTAATTCTACCCGTCGTCTTGCACCATTCACATTTAGTAGTCGCATACACACTCCAACAATTAATCAAGATCGAGTTCAATAAACCTATTGAACTGATCCCTGCCGAAGTGTTGTCTACTTCCCCCGTCGTATGTAACAGCCATGTTAATGTTTACGGTTGAAACACATCGATTAGTTACGACAGTAATTACACTCATATTGTCTTTGGTGGTATAGCTCGGTTGGCAGAGCGGCCGTGCCAGCAACGTCAAGGTTGCAGGTTCGATCCCCGCTTCCGCCATCCTAGTCACTGCGGTTGTGTCCTTGAGCAAGACACTTTACCCACCTTCTCCCAGTGCCATCTACACTGGTTTAAAAAAGTAACTTAAATATTGGGTTTCACAATGTAAAGCGCTTTGAGTCACTTGAGAAAAGCGCTATATGAATATAATTCACTTCACTTTGTGTTTACCATATTATTTACTTGCTACAGAGAGAGAACAAGCTAAAAAAAAGGATATTTTGTGTCCCATAGACCTTGGTTCTTGGTACTGTCCTTTTCATCATTTACAAACTGCCACTCAGAAAGTTTCTTCACGTATACTGTTTCCACTTTCATTGTTATGCGATTCAACTTGTTCTCCACCATTTCTCGCTGCAAGTCCGAACAAAAAAACAGTAGGCAGTTTAACTTTCTAAAACTCAACTTTCACAAGTCTGGAATTCGACTCATCTATCCAAAGACTGATCCACACGTTTTACAAATCCCTGATGAAACTCTAACAACTTTCAATGACTCCATGAGCTTGGAGTCCCTTTCTTCCACAATCTCGCTTTTCTCCCCAACGTCTAAAAAAATCACAGGAAAAAGCCAACTTTCACCTCAGAAACATCAACCACAGCTGTTGCAACTCATCCTCTGGTGCAGAACACCCTTTTTGTGCTTTTACCACTTCTAGAATCCATTATTGCAATATCCTTTTTTCTCTGCAGAACCCTGTCTTTGGAACGTATTACGACCATACATGACACTGCTCCTGCCCTCTCCTACTTCAAAACTGCTCTCAAAATAATTATCTTTGGACTTGCTTTCTACAGTTTCTCCTGCTTATACCTTTCTTTCTCTATAACGCTTAGACTTTTGCATTTAAAGGGGAACATTATCACCAGACCTATGTAAGCGTCAATATATACCTTGATGTTGCAGAAAAAAGACCATATATTTTTCAACCGATTTCCGAACTCTAAATGGGTGAATTTTGGCGAATTAAACGCCTTTCTATTTATCGCTCTCGGAGCGATGACGTCAGAACGTGATGTCACCTAGGTAATAAAGCCGCCATTTTCTCAAACACATTACAAACACCGCGTCTCAGCTCTGTTATTTTCCGTTTTTTTGACTATTTTCTGGAACCTTGGAGACATCATGCCTCGTCAGTGTGTTGTCGGAGGGTGTAACAACACTAACAGGGAGGGATTCGATTTCAAATTCAATAGCTATTCGCTCAATAGCTTCAGTTTCTTCTTCAATTTTGTTTTCGTTATCTGCCTCCATATTCCAACCATCCGTTTCAATACATGGGTAATCTGTTGAATCGCTTAAACCGCTGAAATCTGAGTCTGAATCCGAGCTAATATCACTATATCTTGTTGTGCTATCCGAATTGGCATCAATGGATGACGTCACAGGAAAATGGACGATGGCTTCACAGATAGCGAAAATCAGGCACTTTAAAGCTTTTTTTTAGGGATATTCCGGGATGGGTAAAATTTTGAAAAAAACTTCAAAAAATAAAATAAGCCACTGGGAACTGATTTTTATTGGTTTTAACCCTTCTGAAATTGTGATAATGTTCCCCTTTAATGGATGCATCTATGATGGCCTATAAAGGGACGGCGTGGCGCAGTGGTAGAGTGGCCGTGCGCAACCCGAGGGTCCCTGGTTCAATTCCCACCTAGTACCAACCTCGTCACGTCCGCTGTGTCCTGATCAAGACACTTCACCCTTGCTCCTGATGGGTGCTGGTTAGCGCCTTGGATGGCAACTCCCTCCATCAGTGTGTGAATGTGTGTGTGAATGGGTAAATGTGGAAGTAGTGTCAAAGTGCTTTGAGTACCTTGAAAGTAGAAAGGCGCTATACAAGTACAACCCATTTATCATTTATAAACCGGTAACATATGTCTGATGCATTCCTCCTCCATTAAATTACATTACCCTAGTTTTTTAGAAGTTAGATATAACGTTATTGAGCCCAGAGGCATGTGCCTTCAAGGAAATTAGGATTCCAGTAGAAGCAACTCAGTTTGCAGTATCCAAGACAACAGTGACAATAGCAGCCCAGCACACAGTAAAAAGCTGGAAAGCCACTATTCCCCACTTCAAACCTTAAGGAGTCGTAAACCAAAATGTTTGTACATTGGCCGCAGGTCAAAGTTGGCCGCATTCTTGCATAAATCAAGCATAATTTAGGATATAGCCAAAACCCTATAATGTCAAATCATTAATGACAGGGAACGACATATGACATTTTACTGCAAACTACGGTTGTACGGTATACCAATATTAGTGTAGTACCGCGATACTAATGAATAATTTTTGGTACTCAACCGCCTCCTAAAGTTACCGGTCTTTATTTAAGGACAACATTGCAGTAAGAAACACACACTATATTGCAAAAAGTATTTGGCAACCCAACCAAATGATGACAATCAGGTGTCCTAGTCACCTACAGGTGTATAAAATCAAGCACTTAGGCATGGAGACTGTTTCTACAAACATTTGTGGAAGAATGGGACGCTCTCAGGAGCTCAGTGATTTCCAGCTTGGAACTGTCAAAGGATGAACAAATATTGTGCAACAAATCCAGTCGTGAAATGTTCTCGCTCTTAAATAATCCAAAGTCAACTGTCGGCTTTTTATTATAAGAAAATGGAAGAGTTTGGGAACAACAGCAGCTCAGCTACAAAGTGGTAAACTAAGTAAAGTGACAGAGAGGGGTCATCAGATGTGCAAAGTCTTTCTGCACAGTCAGTTGCTACAGAGCTCCAAACTTCATGTGACCTTCCAATTAGCCCACGTACAGTACGCAGAGAGCTTAATGGAATGGGTTTCCGTGGACGACCAGCTAGATCTAAGCCATACATCACCAAGTCCAATGCAAGGTGTTGGATGCAGTGGTGTAAAGCAAGTTGCCACTGGACTCTAGAGCAGTGGAGGCGCTTTCTCTGGAGTGATCAATCACGCTTTTCCATCTGGCAATCTGATGGCCGAGTCTGGGTTGGAAGTTGCAAGGAGAACGGTACAATTTTGGACTGCATTGTGCCAAGTGTGAAATATGGTGTAGGAGGAATCATGGTGTTGGGTTGTTTTTCAGGACTTGAGCTTGGCCTCTTAGTTCCAGTGAAAGGAACTTTGAATGCTCCACGATACAAAAACATTTTGGACAAATCCATGGGGAGCAGTTTGGAACCGGCCCTGTACTTTTCGAACATGACTGTACAGGAGTGCACAAAGCAAGGTCCATTAAGACATGGAGTTTGGTGTGGATGAACTTGACTGGCCTGCAAAGAATCCTGACCTGAACCCGATAGAACAACTTTGGGATGAATGAACATCTATGTTGCTGCTTCTTGATCTTAGCGCTGTTTTCGATACCGTCGATCATAATATTTTACTAGAGCGTATCAAAACACAAATGTGTTTTGATGTATGTCAGACTAAGCCTTGTCTTGGTTTAACTCTTATCTTACTGACAGGATGCAGTGCGTCTCCCATAACAATGTGACCTCGGACTATGTTAAGGTAACGTGTGGCGTTCCCCAGGGTTCGGTCCTTGGCCCTCCACTCTTCAGCATATACATGCTGCTGCTAGGTGACATCATTCGCAAATACGGTGTTATCTTTCACTGTTAGGCTGATGACACTCAACTCTACATGCCTTTAAAGCTGACCAACACGCCGGATTGTAGTCAGCTGGAGGCGTGTCTTAATGAAATCAAACAATGGATGTCCGTTAACTTTTTGCAACTCAACGGCAAGAAAACGGAAATGCTGATTATCGGTCCTGCTCGACACCGACATCTACAAACCCCGTTTCCATATGGGTTGGGAAATTGTGTTAGATGTAAACATAAACGTAATACAATGTTTTGCAAATAATTTTCAACCCATATTCAGTTGAATATGCTACAAAGACAACATAGTTGATGTTCAAACTGATAACATTTTTGCAAATAATCATTAACTTTAGAATTTAATGCTAGCAACACGTGACAAAGAAGTGGGGAAAGGTGGCAATAAATAATTATGAAGTTGAGGAATGCTTATCAAACACTTATTTGGAACATCCCACAGGTGTGCAGGCTAATTTGGAACAGGTGGGTGCCATGATTGGGTATAAAAGCAGCTTCCATGAAATGCTAAGTAATTCACAATCAACGATGGGGCGAGGGTCACCAATTAGTAAGCAAATTGTCAAAACGTTTTAGAACAACATTTCTCAACGAGCTATTGCAAGGAATTTAGGGATTTTACCATCTACGGTCCGTAAAATCATCAAAAGGTTCAGAGAATCTGGAGAAATCACTACACGTAAGCGATGATATTACGGTCCTTTGATCCCTCAGGCGGTACTGCATCAAAAACCGACATCAGTATGTAAATGATATCACCACATGGGCTCAGGAACACTTCATAAAACACTTTCAGTAACTACAGTTGGTTGCTACATCTGTAAATGCAAGTTAAAAGTCTGCTATGCAGAGCAACACCCATTCATCAACAACACCAAAGAACGCCGCTGGCTTCGCTGGGCCCGAGATCATCTAAGATGGAATGATTCAAAGCGGAAATGTGTTCTGTGGTCTGATGAGTCCACATTTCAAATTATATTTGGAAACTGTGTATGTGGTGTCCTCCGGAACAAAGAGGAAAATAACCATTCGGATTGTTATAGGCGCAAAGTTGAAAAGCCAGCATCTGTGATGGTATGGGGGTGCATTAGTGCCCAAGGCATAGGTAACTTACACATCTGTGAAGGCACCATTAATGCTGAATGGTCCATACAGGTTTTGGATCAACATATGTTGTCATCCAAGCAACGTTATCATGGACGCCCCTGCTTATTTCAGCAAGACAATGCCAAGCCATGTGTTACAACAGCATGGTTTCGTAGTAAAAGATTGCAGTCCAGGCCTGCCTCCCATCAAAAATGTGTGGCACATTATGAAGCGTAAAATATGACAGCGGAGACCCCGGACTGTTGAACGACTGAAGTTCTACATAAAACAAGAATGAGAAAGATATCCACTTTCAAAGCTTCAACAATTAGTTTCTTCAGTTCTCAAACGTTTATTGAATGTTGTTAAAAGTAAAGGTGATGTAACACAGTGGTGAACATGCCCTTTCCCAACTACTTTGGCACGCATTGCAGCCATGGAATTCTAAAATTCTAAGTTAATTATTTGCAAAAAAAAAAAAAAAAATGTATGAGTTGAACATCGGGCTTCACGGTGGCAGAGGGGTTAGTGCGTCTGCCTCACAATACGAAGGTCCTGCAGTCCTGGGTTCAAATCCAGGCTCGGGATCTTTCTGTGTGGAGTTTGCATGTTCTCCCCGTGAATGCGTGGGTTCCCTCCGGGTACTCCGGCTTCCTCCCACCTCCAAAGACATGCACCTGGGGATAGGTTGATTGGCAACACTAAATTGGCCTTAGTTTAATGTGAGTT
Source organism: Nerophis ophidion (assembly GCF_033978795.1). Lineage (NCBI taxonomy): Eukaryota > Metazoa > Chordata > Actinopteri > Syngnathiformes > Syngnathidae > Nerophis > Nerophis ophidion. Next base: position 27,822,808 of record NC_084619.1, read on the forward strand.
TAATGTGAGTGTGAATGTTGTCTGTCTATCTGTGTTGGCCCTGCGATGAGGTGGCGACTTGTCCAGGGTGTACCCCGCCTTCCGCCCGATTGTAGCTGAGATAGGCGCCAGCGCCCCCCGCGACCCCGAAAGGGAATAAGCGGTAGAAAATGGATGGATGGGATGGAGTTGAACATCTTTGTAGAAGATTCAATTGAATATGGGTTGAAAAGGATTTGCTCTCTCCTTTGAGTCACATATTAGGAGTGTTACTTTCATCTAGGAAATAACACTAAAATTCACTCTATTTTGTCTACTAGCGACCCTGAGATCATTATCCATGGGTTCGTTACGTCTCGTCTCGATTACTGTAACTAATTATTTTTGGGTCTCCCCATGTCTAGCATCAAAAGATTACAGTTGGTACAAAATGCGGCTGCTAGACTTTTGACAAGAACAAAAAAAGTTTGATCATATTACGCCTATACTGGCTCACCTGCACTGGCTTCCTGTGCACTTAAGATGTTACTTTAAGGTTTTACTACTTACGTATAAAATACTACACGGTCTAGCTCCATCCTATCTTGCCGATTGTATTGTACCATATGTCCCGGCAAGACATCTACGTTCAAAGGACTCAGGCATATAAGTGATTCCCAGATCCCAAAAAAGTCTGCGGGCTATACAGCGTTTTCTATTTGGGCTCCAGTACTCTGGAATGCCCTCCCGATAACAGTTCGAGATGCTACCTCAGCAGAAGCATTTAAGTCTCATCTTAAAACTAATTTGTATACTCTAGCCTTTAAATAGACCCCCTTTTTGACCAGTTGATTTGCCGTTTCTTTTCTTTTTCTCCTCTGTCCCCCTCTCCCTTATGAAGGGGGGTGGGGAGGACACAGTGCATATGTGTTGCCCACATATGCCGTCCTCTCCAAGGTTTCTCATAGTCACTGTCACCAACCTCCCACTGTAGTGAGTTTTTCCTTGCCCTTATGTGGGCTCTGTACCGAGGATGTCGTTGTGGTTTGTGCAGCCCTTTGAGACACCTGTGATTTAGGGCTATATAAATAAACATTGATTGATTGATTGATTGATTGAATTCAAACATAGACAGAGCAACATCAGTGTGTGACCTCACCAATGCGCTTTTGGAAGAATGGTTGAAAATTCCTATAAACACACTCCGCAACCTTGTGGACAGCCTTCCCAGAAGATTTGAAGCTGTAATAGCTACAAAAGGTGGACCAACATCAAATTGAACCCTATGGGTTAGGAATGGGATTGCACTTCAAGTTCATATGTCAGTCAAGGCAAGTGGTCAAATACTTTTGGCAATATAGCGGAACCATTGTGTTGAAAATACATCAACCCAAAATCCATCAGATGACTCAGCCTCTGCGTTGTGTCTTCCAGAAAAGTTGGTTGTTCTGGACTTGTCAAGTCAACACGGTGGGGAAAGCCCATAATCAGAATCACAATTAGCTTTCAGACAAGCAGTAGAAAATGGCTGTATTTTCAACAAACAACACATTTGACTTGGTAGAATCTACCAAGCCCTCTTTGTTCAATGAAAGAAATAAAAAAATGCAACAATGAAGTGTTTGTGCACTTAAATATCTAATTCACACTGTTTGTGTTGTGTTTATTAAAGACCTACTGAAACCCACTACTACCGACCACAGTCTGAGAGTTTATATATCAATAATGAAATATTAACATTGCAACACATGCCAATACGGCCGGTTTAGTTTACTAAATTACAATTTTAAATTTCCCACGGAGTTTCTTGTTGAAAACATCGCGGAATGATGATGTGTGCACGTGACGTCACGGACCTTAGAGGACATATTAGCGCAGCACCATTGGCGGCTAAAAGTCGTCTCTTTTCATCGCGCAATTAAACAGTATTCTGGACATCTGTGTTGTTGAATCTTTTGCAATTTGTTCAATTAATAATGGAGAAGTCAAAGTAGAAATATGGAGGTGGGAAGCTTTAGCCTTTAGCCACACAAACACACGGTGTTTCCTTGCTTAAAATTCCCGGAGGTGAAGCTTTACTATGGATCAGAGCGGTCAAACGAACATGGTTCCCGACCACTTGTCAGCCGGCAGGTTTCGGTGAGAAATTGTGGTATAAAAGTCGCCTCTTACCGGAGATCTGTGGAGTTTGCGCCGTCCTTGTATCTGCCGTCGACTTCCCTCAGACACTGGCCTCAAGACACCCGTGGACACACCCTTTCGACTATCAGGTACTATTCAATCTCACTAAAACACTAGCAACACAATAGAAAGATAAAGGATTCCCCAGAATTATCCTAGTAAATGTGTCTAAAAACATCTGAATCCGTCCCAATGTAATCGTCTTTTTTTTTCACTTTATTTATTTATTTATTTTTCTAGTCCTTCGCTTTCAATATCATCATCAACGAATCTTTCATCCTCACTCAAATTAATGTGGAAATTGTCGTTTTTTCGGTCCGAATAGCTCTTGCTGCGGAGGCTCCCATTATAAACAATGTGAGGACGTGAGGAGCCCTCACCCTTGTGACGTCATCGTCTGCGACTTCCGGTAAAGGCAAGGCTTTTTTTATTAGCGACCAAAAGTTGCGAACTTTATCATCGATGTTCTCTACTAAATCCTTTCATCAAAAATCTGCCAATATCGCGAAATGATCAAGTATGACACATAGAATGGACCTGCTAACCCCGTTTAAATAAGAAAATCTAATTTCAGTAGGCCTTTAATGTACTATCTTTACAATGTAGAAGCTTTTTAGTTGGCTTAACTAACACGACAACAACAACAAAGGTAAATAATACTGTTGAACATTAAGTTTTAAATTGTGCATTTCTTGAAACAAAATAATGTTATGAGCAGCAGTGTGGTAAAGTGGCTTTATCCAGGCACCAGGCAATACTGTGACGCTAAAAACTTGTCTCGCTCGAAAAGAACCAGCTCTGCTGTTTTGCTCTTTATGTGTCTCCATGGTACACTCAGTAACGACTACTCTTAACTCCCTGGCTTAATAGCAGAGCTGTTTTCATAAAGGAGCAGGATGCACCAGTAACACTGTGTGGTCACAACACCTATAATGAGCAGCAATTCCAGTCACTGCACCAAACAGAGCAGAGCAAAGGACATTAAAAAACAAGAAGACACACACTGTGATAAAAGAGCCAGGCTATCACTTTATGTGCAGATGCAGTCGCTTCTCTTCTTGCGTTTGTTTCAAAGACATCCAGGATTAAAAATGAAAGAAGACACTGGCAGGGACTGTATGCTATGGACAGGCCTATTTTGCATTTTCCCCAACAAATCACTGTCTTATGCTTTCATTGAAGAAGATCCTTTCATTAAAGAAGACTCACTTTGGCAAGAGTCTGAAACTCAGTGAAGGTAGAGTCGGGGTGAGGCAGGGCGGCATGATGTATTCACTTCAGAATCACGTTTTAATAACGTTACAAAATTTGTTTACTACTTCTACCAGCAGCTATAGTGAACCTGAGCTATGGTAAAAAGTATGTAATTTTAAATGTATCAGTGAATGTAAAAATGTTATACACTACATCGCCAAAAGTATTTGGCCACCTGCCTTGACTCACATTTGAATTTGAAGTGCCATCCCATTCCTAACCCACATGGTTCATTCAATATTATGTCGTTCCACCTTTTGCATCTATTACAGCTTCAACTCTTCTGGGAAGGCTGTCCACAAAGTTGCGGAGTGAGTTTAAGGAATTTTCGACCATTCTTCCAATAGCGCTATGGTGATGTCACACACTGATGTTGGTCCAGAACGCCTGGCTCTCAGTCTCCGTTCTAATTCATCCCATAGGTATTCTATCGGGTTCAGGTCAGTACTCTGTTCAGGCCAGAAAAATTCATCCACACCAGCCATCCATGTCTTTATGGACCTTGCTTTATGCACTGGTGAACAGTCATGTTGGAAGAGGAAGGGGGGGGGGGCGCTCTGTCATGGCGCGGTCTCGAACCCACAATTCTCCAGCTGCAACATCCTCCAACACTCAGTCTGGCAGTATGCCAGGACACGCCCCCCGCACGTGCTGAGCGCTTCACGCCCATGCAACGCCGCACCTGCAGACTGTCGACCATCAGCGCACCTGGAAATCATCAGAGTGGCAGCATAAAGACCAGTCGACCCTTGGTGCCTACGCCGGAACGTTGTTAACTCTGTAGTAAGCATTCATTTCTCTGGCTTCCCTCTAGTTCCTCACTCTTGTTCGCCTTGTCCTCCTCAAATCATGTTCCTTGTCTCTCTCGCAGTACCCGCCTTGTTCCGTGTGCTCCCTCTGGATTTTGGAAAGCCTCCCTCAATTCTTGACCCTTGCCTGGACACAGACCTTTTTGATTCTCCCCTGCTCTTGACCTTCTGCCTGTTCCCGGATTTCCTTTTTGCCTCGCCCTCTTGGACTGTCGAAGGATTTATCTATCATGCACGTACAACATCCTCTGGTATTATTTACATTGATAATGTCACATATAGTCCCACAACCAACACTTACAGTAGCATACACCTCCCACACACTCATCGACCTGAGTTTCTTTGTGGTGTCTTCCTTCCACCCCTCGAGTACATAACATGCTTGGTATAGGCGATTGGTAGAGCGGTCGTGCCAGCAAGTTGAGGGTTGCAGGTTCGATCCCCGCTTTCACCATCCTAGTCAATGCCGTTCTGTCCTTGGGCAAGACACTTTACCCACCTGCTCCCAGTGCCACCAACACTGTTTTAATTGTAACTTAGATATTGGGTTTCACTATGTAAAGCGCTTTGAGTCACTTGAGGAAAAAGCGCTATATAAATATAATTCACTTCACTTCACTTCACCTCACTTCACTTCAAACTGTTTCCTCAAGGTTGGGAGCATGGAATTGTCCAAAATGTTTTGGTATCCTGGAGCATTCAAAGTTCCTTTCATTGAAACTAAGGGTCCAAGCCCAACTCCTGAAAAACAACCCCACACCATATTTCCTCCTCCACCAAATTTCACAGTACGAAATGTACCGTTCTCCCGGCAACGTCCAAACACAGTCTCGTCCATCACATTGCCAGATGGAAAAGTGTGATTCATCCCTCCAGAGAACGCGTCTCCACTGGTGGAGAGTCCAAGGGCGACGTGCTTTACACCACTGCATCCGACGCTTTGCATTGGACTTGGTGATGAATGGCTTGGATGCAGTAACCTGACTCTTGCCAGATCAAAGGCAATGCAAACTTCTTCAAGATAGTTAAAAATAATGAACCAATCAGGATCGCCAGGCGGGATTTCATGGATGAGAAGTAGTGCCAAAGCGACTGTTTGATTCAAACAACAATGGCGGAGTCGTGTGCTGACATATTTTCTTTGCACAAACGACATCGATCGTCGACTGACATTGCTGCGTTGTTTCAGTAAAAGTTCTCTAACTTTTCCTTCTGTCGTTATCCAATATGTCGGCTGTTCTTTTTTGGATTTAGTGCTATCTATTCTTGTATTATGGGGTTTAATTCTGGTGTGTCCCAAATCTTAGCTGGTTGGGATTTTATATTTGTAATGCTTTTTATAGGGAACTTAGATTAAGTGCTATTTTGTGATCTTGGCAATGATTTTGATGCTTGTTATGTGGTAGGTCCTTGTATTACATATCTAAGATGTAGGGTTGTACGGTAAACCGATACCAGTATAGTGTTGCGGTACTAATGAATACAAAACAGTACTATACCCTGTTTGAAACAGAACCGTTTCCCCAATATTTTTTTATTTATTTGTTAAAAGACAAATGAATATGGCATGAAGGCGCGTCATCACGTCATGACCTTACTGGTTTACGAGCAGAGGAACATCTTCGACAGCGCATAATACGGAGTACTTACTAGCAGACACAGTGTGTAGACCAGTGGTTTTTAACCTGGGTTCGATCGAACCCTAGGGGTTCGGTGAGTCGGCCTCAAGGGTTCGGCAGAGCCAGTCAAGACACACCCTTTTTTGCTTGATTGATTGAAACTTTCATTGGTAGATTGCACAGTTCAGTACATACAGATGCTGTTCATATTATTAGAATATCATGAAAAAGTTGATTTATTTCAGTAATTATATTCAGAACGTGAAACTTACTTATTATATCAATTCATTACACACATAGTGATATATTTGAAATGTTATTTCTTTAAATTTTGATGATTAGTACTGACAATTACTGAAAATCCCAAATTCGGTATCTCAGAAAATTAGAATATTAGTTACGACTAGTACCAAAAAATATGTTTCAGAAATGTGAGACAACTGAAAAGTATGAACATGGAAAGTTTCAACATGTACGGCAATCAATACTTAGTTGCAGCTCCTTTTGCCTGAATTGCTGCAGCAATACGGCGTGGCATGGAGTCGACCAGTCTGTTGCACTCCTCAGGTGTTATGAGAGCCCAGGTTGCTTTAATAGTGGCCTTCAGCTCTTCAGCATTGTTGGGTCTGGCATATCGCATCTTCCACTTCACAATACCCCATAGGTTTTCTATGGGGTTGAGGTCAGGTGAGTTTGCAGGCCAATCAAGAACAGGGATACCATGGTCCTTAAAACAGGTACTGGTAGATTTGGCACTGTGTGCAGGTGCCAAGTCATGTTGGAAAATGAAATCTTCACCTCCATAAAATTGGTCCCCGGCAGGCAGCATAAAGTGTTCTAAAACTTCCTGGTAGACTGCTGCATTGACCCTAGACCTCAGGAAACACAGTGGACCAACACCAGCAGATGACATGGCACCCCAGACCATTACCGATTGTGGAAATTTGACACTGGACTTCAGGCAACGTGGATTCTGTGCCTCTCCTGTCTTCCTCCAGACTCTGGGACCTTGATTTCCAAAGGAGATACAAAATTTACTTTCATCTGAAAACATAACTTTGGACCACTCAGCAGCAATCCAGTCCTTTTTGTCTTGAGCCCAGGCGAGACGCTTTTGACATTGTCTCTTATTCAAGAGTGGCTTTACACAAGGAATGCAACAGCTGAAGCCCATATCTTGCATACGTCGGTGCGTGGTGGTTCTTGAAGCACTGACTCCAGCTGCAGTCCACTCTTTGTGGATCCCCCCCACATTTTTGAATTGGTTTTGTTTGACAATCCTCTCCAGGGCGCGGTTATCCCTCTTGCTTGTATACTTTTTTCTACCACATATTTGTCTTCCCTTCGCCTCTCTATTAATGTGCTTGGACAAAGAGCTCTGGGACCATCCAACCTCTTTGGCAATGACCTTTTGTGTCTTGCCCTCCTTCTTTAAAGTATCAATGATCATCTTTTGGACAGTTGTCAAGTCAGCAGTCTTCCCCATGATTGTGTGTCATACAGAATCAAAACGAGAGACCATTTAAAGGCTTTTCCAGGTGTTTTGAGTTAGATAGCTAATTAGAGTGTGGCACCAGGTGTCTTCAATATCTGACCTTTTCACCATATTCAAATTTTCTGAGATGTTGAATTTAGCGTTTTCATTGGTTGTCAGCTATAATCATCTCCTTTTTGGCAAAAAATACTTGAAATGTATCAGTCTGTTTGGAATGAATGTATACATTCTACAAGTTTGACTTTCTAAATGGAATTAATGAAATAAATCAACTTTTTCATGATATTCTAATAATATGAACAGCACCTGTATTCTGTACAATTGACCACTATATGGTAACACCTGAGTACGTTTTTCAACTTGTTTAAGACGGGGTCCACGTTAATCAATTCATGGTAACTCATTCATACTTGCCAACCTTGAGACCTCCAAATTCGGGAGATGGGGAGAGTGGGGTATGAGGTGGAGGGGGGTGGGCGTGGTTGAGGTGGGCGGGGTTTGGTGGTAGAGGGGGTGTATATTGTATATTCCAGAAGAGTTAGTGCTGCAACGGATTCTGGGTATTTGTTATGTTATGTTACGGTGCGGATGTTCTCCCCAAATGTGTTTGTCATTCTTGTTTGGTGTGGGTTCGCAGTGTGGTGCGTATTTGTAACAGTGTTAAAGTTGTTTGTACGGCCACCCTCAGTGTGACCTGTATGGCTGTTGACCAAGTATGCTTTGCATTCACTTATGTTTGTGTAAAAGCCACATAAATGATGTGAATGTGCCGACAAGCCGTTTTTATGGAGGAAAATCGGACGTGACGACAGGTTGTAGACGACGCTAAAGGAGAATAGTTTCCCCGGGAGATTTTCGGGAGGGGCACTGGAATTCGGGATTCTCCCGGAAAAATCGTCAGGGTTAGCAAGTATGGACTCATCGTGTAAATAAAAACTTCTCCATATCGGCGTATCATGGATACGGCAACCGCAGAAGTCACACTGATTTGCAGGTGTGTAATTTGTTGTGAGTCCATGCAAGGTTCATTTTGTACACCATGAAAAAAAAAGATAAACTTTATCTTAAATTTGAAAAAAAAAACATTTTATTTTTTACAAAAGAAGGGTTCGGTGAATGCGTGTATGAAACTGGGGGGGTTCGGAACCTCCAACATGGTTAAGAACCACTGGTCTAGACAGAAAAGGGAGAATGGACACATTTTGGCCTAAAAAATAATGATAAAGAAGATGTTACAGTATATCACTGAAAAGCCCTCAGAAAGGGGTGCTTTTAGACATGGCTTGCTAGCTAGAAGCTAACATCCATCCAAAGTCGGCCCGGTTTTAGCTCCTTCTAAATCACTAATCTTCGCCTCCATGGTGACAAAATAAGTATGTTTCTTACAAACCCCGTTTCCATTTGAGTTGAGAAATTGTGTTAGATGTAAATATAAACGGAATACAATGATTTGCAAGTCATTTTCAACCCATATTCAATTGAATATGCTACAAAGACAAGATATTTGATGTTCAATGGTAAATGGTAAATGGGTTATACTTGTATAGCGCTGTTCTACCTTTTTAAGGACTTGAAAGCGCTTTGACACTATTTCCACATTCACTCATTCACACACTAATGGCGGGAGCTGCCATGCAAGGCGCTAAACAGGACCGATCAGGAGCAAGGGTGAAGTGTTTCGCTCAAGGACACAACGGACGTGATTAGGATGGTAGAAGGTGGGGATTGAACCAGTAACCCTCAGATTGCTGGCAAGGGCACTCTCCCAACTTTGCCACGACGTCTCCCATTAGGTACAGTCGTGGTCAAAAGTTTACAAACACTTGTAAAGAACATAATGTCACGGCAGTCCTGAGTCTCCAATCATCTCCACAACACTTATTCTTTTTGCGATAGAGTGATTAGAGCACATACTTGTTGGTCACAAAAAAACAAAAAAAAAAACACATTCATGAAGTTTGGTTCTTTTATGAATTTATGTTCAAACTGATTAACATTTTTTGTTGTTGCAAATAATCATTAACTTTCGAATTTGATGCCAGCAACACGTGACAAAGAAAATGGGAAAGGTGGCATTAAATACTGATAAAGTTGAAGAATGCTCATCAAACACTTATATGGCACATCCCACAGGTGTGCAGGCTAATTGGGAACAGGTGGGTGCCATGATTGGGTATAAAAGCAGCTTCCATGAAATGCTAAGTAATTCACAAACAAAGATGGGGTGAGGGTCGATACTGAGCGATGATATTACGGACTTTTGATCCCTCAGGCGGTACTGCATCAAAAACTGACATCAGTGTGTAAAGGATATCACCACATGGTCTCAGGAACACTTCATAAACCACTGTCAGTAACTACAGTTGGTTGCTACATCTGTAAGTGCAAGTTAAAACTCTACTATGCAAAGCCAAACCCATTTATCAACAATATCCCAAAATGCTGCCGGCTTCTCTGGGCCTGAGCTCACCTAAGATGGACTGATGCAAAGTGGTGCAAGAGTGTGTCCGAGCGCGCTGTCAGCAGATCATCCGGGTGCTCTCGCAGAGGAGGGAGACGCAGACCTCGCCTGCGCCGTAACATATCCTTCACTAACTGCTTCTCTGCTATCACATTTTGTATCATATGTGTACACATCGTATAAGTAGCTGATTTGTCAAAATCAGCCAATTTTGCATAAGCCTTGTTGGCATTATTATGGTTGCATCACAGTGCATTAAACAATGTTGAGTGTCCATTGACTTTTAAATAAGGGAGCATAGAGTAGGCTATTCCACTGCAGCCAAGCCTGACAGTCATTGGATAAATGATCGGCTTTGTCCCGTCAATCGGACGCTGAGCATTTCTGGAAGTGAATGAGACGTAGTCTTTGCCTTGGCTGGCCTGGTCGCTGAGCTTCCGCATGAAGTTTGTATTATCTTTCGAAGACTGAATCCCTTTTTGATTAAATCAGCAATTTTAAAATATGAACCCACACTGGAGCATTTTCAGTTTTGCTTACACAATTTTACAATCCTGTAAGTGAGGGGTGGGCAGCCCAAAATGTTGAACAAGCCTTATTGGACCAAAAATACAAAACAAAAATCTGTCTGCAGCTGCAAAAAATTAGAAGCCTTATATAAGTGTTATAATGAAGGCAACACATGATGTGTCTATATTAGCTAAAATGTGTCGCAGGCTGACGCAAATCTTCATTGACAGAAATGTTGAAATGCAAAATGTATTCTGCACATTTTTACAAAATTGGAAACATGAGTAAAATAGAGGCTTCACAGAGGGTAAGATAAATCCTGGAAAATACTGGCTTAGAATTACCAAATGTATAGATGTGTGTCTATGTAAAAGGAAACGGCAGGCTGTCTTCTTTTAATGGATTCATTACAATCTTTGCAAGCTGGGTAAAGTTTGTGGTGGTCCATAACAACATTGAATACAAAGAAGACATAAGTAATGTAAAGTAAATTAACTCCAATATACGTACACACAAGGCATAATGATTCAATATGTACATACAGCTAACCTAAATAGCATGTTAGCATCAATTGGAAGTCATGCAGTGACCACATCTGTCTGATTAGCACTCCACCAAAGTCAGTAACATCAACAAACCTCACCTTTGTGCATTCACGCACCACATAAAAAATTTGGTGGACAAAATGGTTCAACGAAGGAGTCGCATAAAACACATTTCTGTGGCAGCGTCAGAGAAAGACGTACATGGAAACAAGCTATGGTGAATTTTAGTAGGACAAACTGTGCTCGCCAAAAACTATCATAAGTGAAGCCTGTTTAATATAAACAGTGGGATTTTCTAACAATTTGGAAGGTTTGTGTCATGTTTGTCCTACTACAGAATCCATATTAAAACAAAAACATATTTTTTTCCCTCACCTTTTCCCTTTTCATACATTTTTGCAAATGCTCCAGGGAGCACTGGTCAAAGAAAGTTTTTCTTTGTAAAAATATACCATCTTCATATGTTTGATCTGTTATTGGTGACTGTACTCGTGTTTAAAGAGTAGGTGAAAATGACCTTCCCCTACTTCAGGGGTCGGCAACCCGCGGCTCCGGAGCCGTATGCGGCTCTTTGATCACTTTGATGTGGGTCATCTGCATTCTTGCCGACCCCCCCATTTTTCTGGGAGGTTTCTGGATGTCAGTGACTCTCCCAGAAATCTCCCTAGGATTAAATTCTCATATTTTCATCCGGACAACAATATTGAGGGGGGGCCGTGATGGCAATGTCTCAAACGTCCTCACGACCACGCTGTCGCATCTGATTTTATAATATGCCATCTGAGTGCCGGCCGGTCATATCAAGTGTGCGGCTGTTGACACAACGCGTCAGCGACTGAAAGGCATAATTGTTCAACAGTCACACAGGTTACACTGAGGGTTGTGATATAAACAACTTTAACACTCTAACTAATATGCGCCACACTGTGAACCCACACCAAACAAGAATGACAAACACATTTCGAGATAACATCCGCACTGTAAGACAACACAAACACAACAGAACCAATACCCAGAATCCCATGCATCCCTACTCTTCTGGACTACATTATACACCCCCACTACCACCCCGACCCTCTCCTGTGCGTCGGTTGAGGTGGGCTGGGTTGGGGGCGCGGGCTTTGGTGCTTGAGGGGGTGGATAATGTAGCCCAAAGAGTTATGGGTGCATGGGATTCTGGGTATTGGTTCTGTTGTGTTTATGTTGTCTTATAGTGCGGATGTTCTCCCAAAATGTGTTTGACATTCTTGTTTGGTGTGGGTTCACAGTGTGGCGCATATTAGTAAGAGTGTTAAAGTTGTTTATATCATAACCCTCAGTGTAACCTGTATGGCTGTTGAACAACTATGCCTTGCAGTCACTTATGTGTGTCTGCAGAGGCTTCGTACGACAAGTGAATGGGCTGGTAAGCTGTTAGTTGCGGTAGTAGAGGGCGCCATACGCATTGCCATCATACCACGTCCTTTTTATTGTTGTTAGGGTGAAAATTATCAGACTTGTGAGAGAACAGTTGCTCTGGAATACGGGAGTCCCCCGGTAAAATTGGGAAGGTTGGCAAATGTGGTGTTGTCAAGCGGCATTCAAATAAAACTCGCGGGCTGCACTAATATTATATTTCCATATTAAGGCGATATTTGTAGACCTCTAGTTTACAAATATCACAGCAAAAAAAACTATGCACGCTGTGTTATTTCATTTTAAATTTCAAAAGAGTCTTGTGGCTCCCATTATTTTCTTTATTTTGTGAAATGGGTCAAAATGGCTCTTTGAGTGGTAAAGGTTGCCGACCCCTGCCCTACTTGAAAGACTAGCAGCCGCCACAATTATTATAATAGAAATCTGTTTATTTAGTTACTGTATTCAATATTTCCATAATATATTGAATTATTAGGGTTTGCTTGCCACAATTTCAGAAAACTTTGAAATGAGAGGTCCACAAGATGGGTCTGCAGGTGGGAAACAGGCCGTGGGCTGCGAGTTTGAGAGCCATGCCTTGAGATACTTTTCATTGTAGTGGTACACTCAATGGCACACATTTGAGTTCAACAAAAGGTGCACATAGCTTAAAATCCCATAATTACTTCTAAGTGGTATCCAGAAACCTTCCATCAGTTTATTCATCTTGTAAAGTATTTATTGCTGAGCCTCATGTTCATAGAATTACAGTCCTTGCTGAGATGCAAGAGACTAATTACACTATAATAATTAACTCGATTAATATAAATACCATTGTGGAGAGACGGAGCCGACAGCAGGCTAGAACAAACAGCGGTCCTGCCCAAGATGGCGGCCAGGAGGCGGAGCATGCAGCGGAGCGGAGTGGGGGGGCACACCTGGAGCGACACTGCAGCCATCAGAGTCAGGTGCGTAAACGACACACCTGCTCTCAATCCCTGCATCTTCTATTGCAGCATAAAAGGGGAGAAGGAGGAGCAATCGTGGCAGAAGTAGGAGAAAGAACAACGGACAACAAAGACAATGAAGACGACGAGGGCGACCAGGAGAAAGATGAACCCCCGCGGAAGACGCAGCCACCGGCCACCAAAAGGCGCGCCAAGACGGGCAGGAAGGGAGGTCGTGCTAGGAATTGGCGCGACCGACTAGAACCAAAACTTGTTCATTGAAAGAATAAACGAGAGTCAAACCTGCTACAATGCGTCTTGCATCGATGGTCACTGCAACCCACACAATGACGGCTGGAGACCTGTCACAACCATCCATCTACTTGTCTGTCTCGGGTCACTGGGGTGATGGAGCCATTCGGATGGAAGGCGGGGTACACCCTGAACAAGGCGCCAGCTCATCAGACAGACAACATTCACACTCACATTCACACACTAGGGCCAATTTAGTGTTGCCAATCAACCTATCCCCAGGTGCATGTCTTTGGAATTCCAAAAGGTCCAGCTCCAGTGAAGCGATAAGGTCCCTGGGCGAGATGTCCGTCAGTATTTCACATCCAGTGTTTGAAGGAGTCAGTGATGCAGAGCGAGCATGTACAAATGTTCTGATACAAAGATGTCAAACATTCTAGTCAATGTATTACATGTTTATTTCTTCATATGTACTGAATGTCCACAGAAAAACAGAATTACAAAGGTAGCAGGTCTTCAGACAATTTCCATGGCCATAATTAGGCAGAATACTCGGATATTGCTGTCCTACCAGCTGAAACTAAATAATTACTAACAACATCTCCTGCCTGGTTGCGCTCACGGGATGAAGGAGTTCGAGGGAGGAAGCAGTGGAGAAAACACAGAGGTTTATTCAACATATCAGCAGTCAGGCAATGCGTCCTGTACTGCCACGAACAGATCAGCAATACACACACACACGCACGCGCGCACACACACACACACACACACACACACACACTGGACAGGTATGAACTCACAAGAAATGTCGAAACCTCTGCTGAATGTGGCTATGGACACATCAGGTACCTATTACTGGAGGATGGAAAAGTTCCTACTGGAAGTTTTCATTTATTCACAGATTTTGTTGTACCATGGCTAGTTTGAATGACTTGCACCACGTCTAGGGCATTTCCCGCCTTTTACCTGACGTCAGCTGATATTATTGTCACTCTAATAGGTCATCGTAACGGGACAAGCTACGTAAAAATTAATGGATTTTTGCTCTTTTTTTAAAATGGACGGATTTTTGATTTTTGCTGTTTGCTCTAGGCCACATTGCTTGTTGGTGCTTAAATGTTATGATCCGTTGCCCGGATTATGTTTGTTCTGTTAGTTTGACAACCTTAGCTCTGTTTTTAGCACCCCTAAGTTTGTGTATTGGTTTCCATGGGTGCTGATTAGTTTCACCTGCCTCTGATTAGTGTTCGGTGCGCTCACCTGCTCCTGGGCACTAATCAGAGAGCTGCATATTCCTGTTTTTCGCCACAAACTGTCTAGCGGTCTTATTTGCTTCCACGCAACAGTTACGACGTCTTTTCTTACGGTTCCAGAGATAAGCCTTGCTTTTTGTTTGCCTGTTTTTATGCTAAGCTCTCACGCTAGCTATTTCCTTAGCTTAGCTTCTTGTGCGATTGGCACTCTATTTTTTTTGTAGTTCTGCATGTTTTCATAGACAATAAATCATTGCCTCACCTGCACCATGCTGTCATGCCTGGTAATCAGTTTTATGTTTGACCCAGATTTCCCTCGCCCGGACGCGGGTCACCGGGGCCCCCCTCTGGAGCCAGGCCCGGAGGTGGGGCACGATGGCGAGCGCCTGGTGGCCGGGCCTGTTCCCATGGGGCCCGGCCGGGCACAGCCCGAAGAGGCAACGTGGGTCCCCCCTCCAATGGGCTCACCACCCATAGCAGGGGCCATAGAGGTCGGGTGCATTGTGAGCTGGGCGACAGCCGAAGGCAGGGCACTTGGCGGTCCGATCCTCGGCTACAGAAGCTAGCTCTTGGGACGTGGAACGTCACGTCACTGGGGGGGAAAGAGCCTGAGCTAGTGCGCGAAGTCGAGAAATTCCGGCTGGATATAGTCGGACTCACTTCGACGCACAGCAAGGGCTCTGGAACCACTTCTCTCGAGAGGGATTGGACCCTCTTCCACTCTGGCGTTGCCGGCAGTGAGAGGCGACGGGCTGGGGTGGCAATTCTTGTTTCCCCCCGGCTCAAAGCCTGTACGTTGGAGTTCAACCCGGTGGACGAAAGGGTAGCCTCCCTCCGCCTTCGGGTGGGGGGACGGGTCCTGACTGTTGTTTGTGCTTATGCACCAAACAGCAGTTCAGAGTACCCACCCTTTTTGGGAACGCTCGAGGGAGTACTGGAAAGTACTCCCCCGGGTGATTCCCTTGTCCTACTGGGAGACTTCAACGCTCACGTTGGCAACGACAGTGAAACCTGGAGAGGCGTGATTGGGAAGAATGGCCGCCCGGATCTGAACCCGAGTGGTGTTTTGTTATTGGACTTTTGTGCTCGTCACAGTTTGTCCATAACAAACACCATGTTCAAACATAAGGGTGTCCATATGTGCACTTGGCACCAGGACACCCTAGGCCGCAGTTCCATGATCGACTTTGTAGTTGTGTCATCGGATTTGCGGCCTCATGTTTTGGACACTCGGGTGAAGAGAGGGGCGGAGCTTTCTACCGATCACCACCTGGTGGTGAGTTGGCTGCGATGGTGGGGGAGGATGCCGGACAGACCTGGGAGGCCCAAACGCATTGTGAGGGTCTGCTGGGAACGTCTGGCAGAGTCTCCTGTCAGACAAAGTTTCAATTCCCACCTCCGGAAGAACTTTGAACATGTCACGAGGGAGGTGCTGGACATTGAGTCCGAGTGGACCATGTTCCGCACCTCTATTGTCGAGGCGGCAGATCGGAGCTGTGGCCGCAAGGTAGTTGGTGCCTGTCGGGGCGGCAATCCTAAAACCCCTTGGTGGACACCAGCGGTGAGGGATGCCGTCAAGCTGAAGAAGGAGTCCTATCGGGTCCTTTTGGCTCATAGGACTCCGGAGGCAGTGGACAGGTACCGACAGGCCAAGCGGTGTGCAGCTTCAGCGGTCGCGGAGGCAAAAACTCGGACATGGGAAGAGTTCGGGGAAGCCATGGAAAACGACTTCCGGACGGCTTCGAAGCGATTCTGGACCACCGTCCGCCGCCTCAGGAAGGGGAAGCAGTGCACTATCAACACCGTGTATGGTGCGGATGGTGTTCTGCTGACCTCGACTGCGGATGTTGTGGATAGGTGGAAGGAATACTTCGAAGACCTCCTCAATCCCACCAACACGTCTTCCTATGAGGAAGCAGTGCCTGGGGAATCTGTGGTGGTCTCTCCTATTTCTGGGGCTGAGGTCGCTGAGGTAGTTAAAAAGCTCCTCGGTGGCAAGGCCCCAGGGGTGGACGAGATCCGCCCGGAGTTCCTTAAGGCTCTGGATGCTGTGGGGCTGTCTTGGTTGACAAGACTTTGCAGCATCGCGTGGACATCGGGGGCGGTACCTCTGGATTGGCAGACCGGGGTGGTGGTTCCTCTCTTTAAGAAGGGGGACCGGAGGGTGTGTTCCAACTATCGTGGGATCACACTCCTCAGCCTTCCCGGTAAGGTTTATTCAGGTGTACTGGAGAGGAGGCTACGTCGGATAGTCGAACCTCGGATTCAGGAGGAACAGTGTGGTTTTCGTCCTGGTCGTGGAACTGTGGACCAGCTCTATACTCTCGGCAGGGTTCTTGAGGGTGCATGGGAGTCTGCCCAACCAGTCTACATGTGCTTTGTGGACTTGGAGAAGGCATTCGACCGTGTCCCTCGGGAAGTCCTGTGGGGAGTGCTCAGAGAGTATGGGGTATCGGACTGTCTTATTGTGGCGGTCCGTTCCCTGTACGATCAGTGCCAGAGCTTGGTCCGCATTGCCGGCAGTAAGTCGAACACATTTCCAGTGAGGGTTGGACTCCGCCAAGGCTGTCCTTTGTCACCGATTCTGTTCATAACTTTTGTGGACAGAATTTCTGGGCGCAGTCAAGGCGTTGAGGGGATCCGGTTTGGTGGCTGCAGGATTAGGTCTCTGCTTTTTGCAGATGATGTGGTCCTGATGGCTTCATCTGACCGGGATCTTCAGCTCTCACTGGATCGTTTCGCAGCCGAGTGTGAAGCGACCGGAATGAGAATCAGCACCTCCAAGTCCGAGTCCATGGTTCTCGCCCGGAAAAGGGTGGAGTGCCATCTCCGGGTTGGGGAGGAGACCCTGCCCCAAGTGGAGGAGTTCAAGTACCTAGGAGTCTTGTTCACGAGTGAGGGAAGAGTGGATCGTGAGATCGACAGGCGGATCGGTGCGGCTTCTTCAGTAATGCGGACGTTGTACCGGTCCGTTGTGGTGAAGAAGGAGCTGAGCCGGAAGGTAAAGCTCTCAATTTACCGGTCGATCTACGTTCCCATCCTCACCTATGGTCATGAGCTTTGGGTCATGACCGAAAGGATAAGATCACGGGTACAAGCGGCCGAAATGAGTTTCCTTCGCCGTGTGGCGGGGCTCTCCCTTAGAGATAGGGTGAGAAGCTCTGCCATCCGGGAGGAACTCAAAGTAAAGCCGCTGCTCCTTCACATCGAGAGGAGCCAGATGAGGTGGTTCGGGCATCTGGTCAGGATGCCACCCGAACGCCTCCCTAGGGAGGTGTTTAGGGCACGTCCAACCGGTAGGAGGCCACGGGGAAGACCCAGGACACGTTGGGAAGACTATGTCTCCCGGCTGGCCTGGGAACGCCTCGGGATCCCCCGGGAAGAGCTAGACGAAGTGGCTGGAGAGAGGGAAGTCTGGGTTTCCCTGCTTAGGCTGTTGCCCCCGCGACCCGACCTCGGATAAGCGGAAGATGATGGATGGATGGATGGATGGATGTTTGATCATGTTTATGTTTCGTTTTTGGACTCTCGTTTCCCGTTTTGCACTTCCTGGATTTGTTTGTCTCCATAGTTACGCATTAGTTTCCACCTGGTCTCCAAGTCACGCCCCTGCCCTCAGTCCCGCACTTGTTTCTCATCATCATAGTCACTATTTAAATAATTTGTTTTCTGTTCATCGACCTGGAAACTTTGCTGTCCATACCAATTGCTACATGCTACCTTTATGCCCTTGATCACCTGCCACACACCTTGCTTTCATTTCCCTTTGTTTGGTCACAGTATGTGTTTTGTTTTTGTTGATCATACCATGCCATCGTGCTGTTTTAGTTTATAGTTCATTATTATTCATGCCATCGAGCAAGTGTTTTTGTTTCCTGTTTGTGTTTAATAGCCTAGTATTGTACCTCCTCGTGAGCGCCCTTTGTTTTGCCTTTTTTTTATATTTAGTGTAATAATAAATTAACCAGGTACCTGACCTCACGCCTGGCTCATCCCAAATTCTCTCTGCATCGAAGAAGCAACATTAATCCAAGTCACATTCTTGACACATGCCTCCGGAGTTTCGGAGAACAACCCGCGCATAACCATGCGACCACGTTGTTACATTGAAGGCCCCAGCATGTTTTCCTACAGTTTTCTACAACCCCAATGTTAATTAGCTTAAATTTGGCAAATAAATAACCTTTCATAATATCATTTACATTTCAATATTGGTTATTATGATCAATACAAATGTAAAGCCATGCACAGTAAACAACTTAGTTTGGTATGTGAGGAATGGTGAAGATGCTAAAAAAAAACAACAACAGGTGATGTATTAAGAACAGTTTATTTCACTGAGTGGAAATATTTTCATAAATCATGTGATTTCCATAAGACGCAAAAATTAGCACCACTGCTTAAAAAATAAATTATCTGATTGATGATTGGCAACACTAAAATTGGCACTAGTGTGTGAATGTGAGTGTGAATGTTGTCTGTCTATCTGTGTTGGCCCTGCGATGAGGTGGCGACTTGTCCAGGGTGTAACCCGCCTTCCGCCCGATTGTAGCTGGGATAGGCGCCAGCGCCCCCCGCGACCCCGAAAGGGAATAAGCGGTAGAAAATGGATGGATGGATGATTGGAACGCAGGTTCGAATTGAACTCACTGAATGAACACAACTATCTCCCTTGGCAGAAGTGCATCCTTCCCTCTGCTGCACAAACAACCACTGCAGTTAACAAAGCACTCCTCATTATAGGGAATGGGCTGGAGAATAGGAGATGGGATTTATTCAGAGCAAGGTTGATTTTTACGCTACAATGACCTTCTTAAAGGTTAAGCACAAAGGAAATGGCCTTTCCTCTGAGCGCGTGCAGTACATGCATGGGCGTCAAAGTAGGGATGTTGTACCAGGGCACTAAACACAAGGGAGGCCGAGGAATTTTATTAAATTGTGACTATTTTTTTATGTCATTTAAATATGTAAGTTATAAAAAAAAATGTCCTAAATAAAAAGAAAAAAAAATTATGTTGCCAGGAAAGTTCAATGATATTTAAATAAGGATTGTACTATACTGGGCATCACCACAAAGACACTCTTTTACTGCAAATTCATGTTATAATGCTTTACCTGTGTGAATTTGTTGTGTTTTCCTACAAGCAAGAGGCATGTACTATTTTTTACAGGCATTTTTTAAGCAGTTGCGCAGTCCATCTACACTTTTTGTTTTGATTTTACCGCTGAAGGTGAGCAAAGAGGCAAAAAAAGCATACTTAAATACAATTTTTTTCATATTCAAACTATTTTGATAATGAGAAAGAAAAAAAAATCTGCATTACCACAATATTAAATGACACCAAAACGCATCAATTAAAATTGTTTTAATCAGTCCCTTAAGTCCGCAAGCAGCAATAAAATAATAAAATGATGTTCCTGAATAAACAATATGTCTAATATGTTTTTTTTCTGACTGTCCAAAATGTTGACAAACACATAAGACCGAGGATTCCTCGTCCATCGTCTGTCTGTGCAGCGCAAACACTGATGCTGCAGCCATGTGTGGAACTTTCAGTTATCACGTCCTTCTGACGCGTGCTAAATAAAACGCTAAACAGTGCTCGCAAAACGGGGATAAGTGCTGATAAATCACATTCCATCCATCCAATTACTATCGCTTGTCCCGTTCGGGTGGTGTTGGAGCCTATCTCAGCTGCATTCGGACGGAAGGCGGGAAACACCCTGGACAAGTTGCCACTTCATCGCAGTGCGATAAATCACATTGTGTTTGCTAAATAATTACATTTGCATTTTCTCCACCCAGTATTGTGGGCATTTTGATGATCAGCATATATTTTGCATACTGTATTATTGAAGTTTGAAACTCAAAATGGATTGCAAGCCTTATTTTGCTCACTTAACACACACAGTCCACTTTGCACACATTTAATAGATCATCTTTGCGTGTGCTATCAAATGTGCAAATTTTTTAGAACAAGCAAACTTTTAGTTAATCAAGCCTTTAGTGTGTGTATGGGGCGATGACGTCGGGTTTAGGGTGAAATGAGGGAACAGAAATTGATGCTACGTTCCTGAATACAAGCCTAAATATTAGACAAGCAACTCTGAAGTGCATATAATTAATAGACAATTTAATTCTATACATAATTTCTACCTCACCCGCTATCAACACCAGTGCCCCACATGGCTTTGTGCTAAGCCCTGTGCTCTTCACGATCCTCACACATGATTGCATTGCCTCTCCACCATCAAACATCATTGTCAAATAAGCCGACGACACCACTGTGCTGGGGCTCATTAGAAACAACGACAATACAGCGTACAATGCAGAAGTGCAACAGCTGGAAACTAAGGTGCAGATAACTTTCAATCCGACCTGGTCCCTACACACCGGAGCTCTTATAAAAAGAGCTCAGCAGCGCATTCACTTTTTGCGTCGGATGAAAAGAGCACAGCTCCCTCCCCCAATTCTACAGAGGCACTATAGAGAGCCTACTGACCAACTGATCTCTCTCAGGATTGGAGCCTGCAGTGCCTCAGACTAGAAGTTTCTGCAGAGAGTGATGAGGATGGCGGAAAAGATCATCAGGATTACTCTTCCTCTTATCCGGGAGATTGCAAAAAGCCGCTGCCTGACCAGGGTTTAGAAAGTCAGTAGAGACTCCTCCCACCCCCACCAAGGACTGTTTTCCCTACTGGACTATGGAAAGAGGTTATGCAGCCTTCGTAGCAGAACCTCCAGGTTCTGTAACAGCTTCTTCCCTCAGACTTTTCAACGCATCATAATTATCCCCTCAATTCTCCCAAAAAACAGGTTAACTCGCGATATAAAGACAATATAACATACATCCATAAACGTGGATGCATGTGCAAGAGTGCAATATATTTATCTGTACAGTAATATATATCTACACCTGCTTTTATAAATGCAAACACTCTGCACCTTATTGCTATTTTATCCTGCACTACAACGAGCTAATCCAACGAAATATCATCTGTATTGTAAAGTTCAAATTTGAATGACGATTAAAGGAAGTCTAAGTCTAATTGTGTCATAAGTAGTGTCTTGACATACATTTTTTTTGTTGTGATATGCTAGCCTGAACCTTTACTGCGTCCGTCCATCTTAATACTTCACTTTTCATCAACTCAATAATTGTGCCCTGGACATTGCATTGCTGCAACAACGACAAAACACTCGTTTTCAGTGCTTAGTCGTACCAAAGACTATAAACATGGGACCCATCACCTCCCTGCTTGCCACTCAGCATCAAGGGTTGGAATTTGGGGGTTAAATCACCAAATTTATTCCCAAGCGTGGCCACCGCTGCTGCTCACTGCTCCCCTCACCTCCCAGGGAATGAACAAGGGAATGAGTCAAATGCAGAGGACAAATTTCACCACACCTAGTGTGTGTGTGTGACAGTCATTGGTACTTTAACTTTAACTTTAACTTTGTCAAAGGTGTTGTCAAATCGCAAGATGCTGAAATGGCAGGCTTGATGCAGGAAAACATGATTTTAATGTCCAAAGTGCAGGGAAAACACAAACCAGGAACCAGGATAACCAGGAAAAAAGGTGACAGCACACAGGAACTAGGAAACAGGCAAACTTAGAAACAGCTGTCAATACTCCAGCACTGACTGGAGGGTTGAAGCAGGTATAAATAGTAGCCTGATTGGCAGTTGCCACCAGGTGTGCCAGCCAGACTACCAATCTAGTACAGGTGAGGGAAACAAGCGCTCAGGGAGACGTGCAGGACAAGGAACCAAAATAAGAGCCCTGACAGGAAACAAAACACAAACACAGAGGATAAACCTACACATAACCAAACTGTCAGTGACAAGCCTGACACTCTTCAAACATCTGACGGTTCGCATCCCGCCTCTTCTCTCGCTCTTCTTTACAACGCAACTGTCATTGGACTGCCTATTTAAGGACCAGTTGCCATGAGGGGCGACTTGTCCAGGGTGTACACCACCTTCCGCCCGATTGTAGCTGATATGTTGTTTTTTATGTTGATTTATTAAAAAAAAAAAATATATATATATATATATATATTTTTTTTTTTTCTATTTTTTTATAAATAAAAATGAGTAAAAAAAAAAAAAAAAAAAAAAAAAAATTCTTCTGCGGCCCAGTACCACAGCCCGGTGGTTGGGGACCACTGCTATATATAATATACGATACTAATATTGTCTTTATTTATTACTGTTACAGATAGGCTCCAGCCACCCCAATGGAAATAAGCGGTAGAAAATTGATGGATGGAAGAATAAGCCAGGGGACAACTAAGCTGGAGCAACCTGCACATCAATGCAAATCCTATGCCACTTGACTACGCGCCAACAAAATCTTGTTGGCATGTATGTATAACTTTTATTATTATGACAAAGACAATAAAGGAATTGATTTGATTGATAGATTTTTTTAATTGACAATTGATCTGTTTCTTCAATACAAATACAACTAAAATAATTGTATATCCCAAAACTGGACACAAAACCACAAACAAAAATCTAAATCCAGTAAAACTTCCAAAGTCAGAAAAAAATTAAAATTGCACAAGCTGGTATTTAACCAAAATATAAATTAAGGAAGTAGTCCCCAACCACCATTGGTACCGGGCCGCAGAACAATTTTTTATTCATTTTTATGAAAAAAAAAAATTATAATAATAATAATTATTAAATCAACATAAAAAAACACAATATACACTTACAATTAGTGCACCAACCACAAAAACCCCCCTTTTTCATGACAAAAATGTCCCTTTTTCATTACAAAGGAAAAAAAAAAAAAAGGACCCCTCCCCCCCGGGCCACGGGACAAATTATTAAGCGTTGACCGGTCCGCAGATACCAAAAGGTTGGGGACCACTGAATTAAAGAACATTTGACAAGTAAAAAATGTGAGATTATAGCCAATGGTCATTTTCACCTCCAGTTCCTCAGCAGGTTGATGCTAAAATTAGGAACGCACACGTTCAACATAGTACAAAGAATAACACAAGACAACGCAGGTGGCAGGGTACATTTAAAATAACATCTATTCACACCTTTGCACAATTAAAGACTCCATGTCACATTCTGTCCCTGCTCTCTTCGGTTTATTTTTTCTCTCTCTCCTGCTGAGTGGCATGCTACTGGCTCTAGCAGCCTGGCCACACCTGATCCCAATTAGTCGCCGGCTATTTAAGGCTGAGTGGCCACAGCCGGCTGGCACCGGCACCTCACAAGTTGTCCTGAGATGTCAGTGAGTGACGCTGCCTTCTTGATCATGCTCATCTGAACTTTTGTCTTTGTCTGGTCTGACCAGTCTCCAGCTTGCCTTACGCACCTGAATTTTCATATTCCCTTTGTTTTTTCATGGTGTGCTCTTTAAAGGGGGAAATTATCTCCACACCTATGTAAGCGTCAATGTATAAGTTGATGTTGCAGAAAAAAGACCATATGTTTTTTTAACCGATTTCCGAACTTTAAAAGGGTGAATTTGGTGATTTAAACACCTTTCTATTGTTTGCTGTCAGAGCGATGAACTTTCACCCGTGACGTTACAATGGGAAGCAATCCACCATTTTCTCAAACACATTACACACACAAGTCAAATCAGCTCTGTTATTTTCCGTTTTTTCGACTGTTTTCCGTACCTTGGAGACATCATGCCTCGTCGGTGTGTTGTCGGAGGGTGTAACAACACGGACAGGGACGGATTCAAGTTGTCTTACGTGGAGTTTGCATCGATTAGCAAGGCATGCTAATCGATGCTAACATGGCAGAAATGGCAAGAATGTGTGGATATCCTGCGACACTCAAAGCAGATGCATTTCCAACGATAAAGTCAACAAAATCACAAAGGTGAGTTTTGTTGATGTTATTGATTTATGTGCTAATCAGACATATTTGGTAATCGCATGACTGCCAGCTAATCGATGCTAACATGCTATTTAGGCTAGCTGTATGTACATTTATAGCTATATTTGCATCTAGCCTTTCCCTCCACCCACATTTAATGCCAAACAAACACTTACCAATCGACACATTTAAGTTGCTCCAGTGGTCAAAAGATTAAATCGTTGGTTAGAAGGCAATCGCCGAATAGCTTCAATAGCTATTCGCTCAATAGCTTCAGTTTCTGCTACAATTTCGTTTTCGCTATCTGCCACCACACTCCAACCATCCATTTCAATACATGTCTAATCTGTTGAAACGCTTAAGCCGCTGAAATCCGAGTCTGAATCCAAGCTAAAGTCGCTATATTTTGCTGTGCTATCCGCCATGTTTGTTTGTATTGGCATCACTATGTGACGTCACAGGAAAATAGACGGGTGTATTTACAGATAGCGAAAATCAGGCACTTTAAAGCATTTTTTCGGGATATTCCATGATGGGTAAAATTTTGAAAAAAAATTAAAAAAATAAAATAAGTCACTGGGAACTGATTTTTATTGGTCTTAACCCTTCTGAAATTGTGATAATGTTCCCCTTTAACATTTAACCTATCTAACCTGCTCAGTGGTCAGTGGTATAAGTGTCAGCCTGAGATCGGTAGGTTGTCAGTTCAAAACCCCGGCCTTTTCTACCTTCAAAGTACTCAAAGCGCTTTGACACTACTTCCGCATTTACCCACTCACACTCACATTCACACACAAGGCGCTAACCAGCACCCATCAGGAGCAAGGGTGAAGTGTCTTGCTCAGGACACAACGGACGTGACGAGGTTGGTACTAGGTGGGGATTGAACCAGGAACCCTCTTCCACTGCGCCACGCCGTCCCTTTGGGGTTGAATTGGGGGTTAAATCACCAAAATGATTCCTGAGCATAGCCACCGCTGCTGCTCACTGCTCCCTTCACCTCCCAGGAGGTGGAACAAAGGGATGGGTCAAACACAGAGGGTAATTTCGCCACACTTAGTGTGTCTGTGACTATCAGTGGTACTTTAAATTTTTACTTTTTTCGCCGCCATGGCCTTTTGTTGTTTTTTCCACTTCAATATTAACAAAATATTGACTCTCTGCATTTTTGAGATGCAAACTCACAATTACTAGCACTCAAATTAACATAATATTATGTTTTGGAAGTACTCATAAAAAAAAAAAACTTTGCTAACCTTGCATAATCTGCACAGAGTCTGGCCAGATGGGGATTGGAACACTTGATCTGAGTATGTATTAGAGAGAACAAGTTGGACTTCCATAATATCACATCATTCAATCACAATTGTTATATTTGAGCAAAAAAAAGAATGTTTTTATTATTTTATTGTATCTTTCTGACAACAGGTGCATAAATCTCTCGTCCAGTACAAGACCAAAGTGCTGTGGGTGGCCTGTGGGGTGTAATGTGTGTTAAAGCCAGATTTCTGTCATTCTTGACAGCAAATGTTATTCAGGCCAGCTGTTGCCCCTCTCTATTGATGGCCCACTGCTGGGTTGTGCCAAGCAGCAGTGCCAATGCCCATCAGCGCTGAACATCAATCACTGCGTGTCGCCGATTGAAATTGTGCCACTACATCAGTGCAATGGCCAATAGCTTATGTGCCTGAGGGAGTTTATGAATAAGCTGTGATGTTTTGTACCAAGGGGACATAAGTAATATCCATCTTTTGGAATAATACAGGATTATTACTGGCTATACAGTGGACTGCTGAGGTGATGAACAGAGCTAGATCCCGAGCCCAGGTTCGAACCCAGGACCTTCATACTGTGAGGCACATGTACTAACCCCTGTTCCATTGTGCTGCATTTAATGTGAATGAATCATTCAATGAAATACAAACATACAGAAAAAAAACAAAAGAAACACATGCCGATTGCACGGGGAGCTGAAGTAAAACTCAGCACAGGAATCAAAAAAATAAAGAAGCATAGAAACGAGAAGCAAGGTCAACATTGATTGATTGATTGATGGAAACGTTTATTAGTAGATTGCACAGTAGAGTACATATTCCGTACAATTGACCACTAAATGCTAACACCCGAATAAGTTTTTCAACTTGTTTAAGTCAGGGTCCACGTTAATCAATTCATGGTAGACATGACTCTTGCTTAAAGCAAACAAGGAAGCCGGACCGAGCATGGCGAGAAACGGGAATAAGTAGCTCTCTAGGTATGTGCCCGGCAAAAGGTGAGTGTCCCGGACACTAATCAGAGGCAGGTGAAACTTGTCAGCACCCATGGTAACCAAAACACACCCCCGGGGATGCTGAAAACAGAACTGAGGTAGTGGAACCAATAGAACAAAATAAAAAAAAACGAGCAACGGGTCATGAGAGAATTTTACGTATTGACTCAAAGTAAAACTGCACTTTTTTGGAATTTTTAAACAATCCTAATGAGCGACAAGTAGACAAAAGGTTGCTTTATTTTTGCATTCTTATTCGTAATAATCGGCTTGTTTTAGGTGGCTAGCAATGCAGCGAATGGGAGCAATCAATGTTACCTCTAAATTCCTTTAAAAATGCATCCGAAAACCGTTGACAATACCTCATTTTTGTTCCGTAACCTGTGTAATAACCAAGCTGTAGCGACATTGTTATTCTAAGAACGAACACGGAGTCACCCTTTTTTTCCTGCTTGGTAAGACATAGGCATGCTACGGTATTAGCACTAAGGCTGCAATGACAAGAGGTAAACTAGCTTCTACGTCAGCACCCAAATTGCTTATGAGCTTGTAATGCACAGCACAATGCGCTAGGACCACAATCTGTACTGACTGAAAAACATGAACAATCATATTACAGTATCTGGAAAGTATTTGTTCATGTTTTGATTTTACAATGCTAGCTCAACAGCATATGTTAAAGTTAAAGTACCAATGATTGTACTTTAGGTGTAGTGAAATTTGTCCTCTGCATTTGACCCATCCCCTTGATCACCCCCTTACTTGGTGCTCGTTTCTATAACCAGCAGTTCATGCTCCGTATGTTCAGCTTAAAAAAATAAGGTTGTGAATCCTCATTCGTCCAAAAATCTTTGTCATCTTTTAGCAAGTCTGTCATGATTAGAACACTCACAGGCTTGTTTACGGAAGAAGGAACAAACATTTTGGCCCAAAGTCGTAAGTACGCTGCTATGGCAATGGAAATAAAAGTGCTGAGGAAATAAGTTAAAATTACCAAAATACGGCAAATATTGTATATTTTACATGTTGTTATGAACTTGCCTGTTACTACATTATATATGGACTTGCAGTGTATATAACATGTTGATGGAGGGTTTTGGAGTGGTTTTTGAGGGCTTTTAATCATCTTTAAAATCCTGAAAAAAAAATATATTATGAACGATAATATATGTATAATTTAAATCCTTATATGTCATTGTAAAGTGTAATTGTAATATGTGAATATTACAGATGTTATATTTTATATTGCTACTATGGTACATTTTTAGTCTACTTGATACCTGCATTATCCTTTCCATCCTTTAACAATTTCCCTTGTGGATCAATACAGTTTGTCTAAGTGTAATTTTAAGGAAGCGGGGGGCAGGCAACACATGCTATTTCTGTAGTGTTTAAGTTAGTAAAATGTTTTCTATAATATTGCATTCATTAGATATTCAGACAGATCATTAAAATAATCTTTAACAGAAACTATAATACAGTTGACTTGTCCATGCGTACCATGCATTTTTTTTGCACAGGACTCAAGTGGATATTTATTATTGATAGAGTGCAAGAGACAGAATGTCACCAAAAATGTGGACAATTGACTGACATTTTTGGTGGATAATAAGAAGTGGTTTTCCAAAAAAGAGAGAACCAGTAAAGTACAGTGTGTAATAGGGAAATATATAGAAAATATACTGTAGTTTCAGTGTGTTCTCTTTAAACAGCAATGTACTGGTGTTCACTATACTGTATGACTGAAAGCTTTCAGATATGATTTTGTTTTTATCCTGAATCTAACAACCACAAACCATCTTTTTATGTGATAAGTACCATCAGCTGCATCCCGTGTGATGTTAGAAAAACAGCACTAAAGGTGTCATTAAATTGCAATGAAGGGCGATGGAGCATGTCCTGAAAAGTCTTAAACCTGAAGTCTTGCAAAGCAGCAGCAAAACTGAAGGCTCGATCTATTTTTACCTGCCATAAAGAAGAAGATGTTGTTATTTCATGGTGTTATTTGTCCACTGGCAGACGAGCAGGTAGACAGAAACAACCTAACATGCACAACTGCACGTTCCCTAGGACTTATCCACCATACTGTATATCAACAATCCATGTGTCTGTAAATAGGATCAAGGGTTATCCTGGGATTTCCTGTTTTCCCTTCCTCATTCATACGGAACATATTGAATTTTGAGGCGTATTGCCAAGCAACTTCAAGGAACTTTTCTATTTACTGTACACCAGTGTTTTTGTTCTAGCCTGTTTTGAGTTTAATAAATCCCTTAGTTCTTACCTTTTGCTGTGTTCTTGCTGACGCATCCACGGAGGACCGAATCCGGCAACAATATGCCACACAAATCTTACATACAGAAGAAATTTTTCACACCTGGGTGAAGTCTTGTCTGGTTTTAGTGTGGTGTCATGTGGTCTTATCATTTCCTGTTTTATTTTGAAAAGTTAACTCTCCCTCTCGTTTCAGATCACTTACCCTTCCTCCTGTTTCACCGGTCTGACGTCACTCTGATTGCCTGATTGTGCCCACCTGTGTCACACTCCCTCATGTGTATAAATGTCTCGTCCTCCTCTTGTCTTGTGCCAGAGTGTCTCGTTACTTCATGTGCGTACCTCCAGCGATCCATGTTCACAGCCATTGCCACGTTCTATGTACCCTTTTTGTCAGGTAAGATTAGTTGTTTAGCATTGCCTCCCTTGGAGCCCTTTTTGTTATATTTTGCATAGTGTCCTCTTTGCACCTTTTTTCTCTCCGCTGCTGGAGCGTTTTGAGTTCATTGAGATTTTGTTAGTTTTTAGGTTAGGTAAGCTCGGCTTTTTCGGCCTGTTAAGTTTCTCCCCTTTTGGACCCTTTCCCTTGTTCAGAATAAATATTTGTTTTCATACTCCTGCATCTGTGTCCAGAGTCCTGTTCAAGTCATGACAGTACTCTCTGGCCAGTATGGACACAGCAGGATCGAATCAGTTGGCCACGGCCCTTCATGCGCAGGAATCCCGCCTCTCCGCTCATGAGGAGCGGGTGGCAGTCTTGGGTCAGGGAATCCAGGGGATCGCCCGAACCCAAGAGAACTTTTGGACCGCTGTTACTTCCCAGGTGGGCCAACTTGCGGCACAGGTACAACTTTTGGTCACCCAAATGACCAAGCCTGGTCCCGCACCCCCTGTGCCTGAGCTGCAGCCAGTTCCCATGACTCAGGTACTCCCCACAATTCATAGTGGAGTGGGAGCCTGATTGGCCTCTCCTGAACGCTTTGCGGGCAAACCCGGACAATGCAAAGAATTCATCATAATCTCTGAGATGCATTTTGAGCTTTCGCCCCACGCCTTTCCCACCGATCGTGCTAAGGTGTCTTTTATGATCTCCTATCTGGCTGGGAGAGCAAGGAGATGGGCCATGGCAGAGTGGTCCAAGGGCTCTCACATTTGCAGCTCACTCCAAGACTTCACTGAGACTCTCCACAAGATTTTTGACCCTGTTTCTACCGAGCGCGAAAAGGCCAGAGAGCTAAGTAGGATTCATCAGGGGAAAGAATCAGCTTCTGATTATGCTGTTTGTTGTCGAACCCTGGCCGCAGACAGCGGATGGAACACTACAGCACTCTATGACGTCTTCCTCAAGGGGCTGGCCGGCCCGCTTCTGGAGCGACTCCTACCCATAGACTTACCCGCGAACCTGGACGACCTCATCACTCTCGCCATCAGGACAGACCAACGACTACGGGAGCTCAAGTTTCTCCATGGAAGCCGTCTGACGGATCCAGACCACCAGCCGCAGATTTCCCTCACTGCCAGTCCTACTCCAGGTCTTCAACCAACAGCACAGCTTCCCTATTCCCTGCCTGAGAGGGGAGAGGAGCCCATGCAGTTGGGCCGGGCACGACTCCCTCTGGTGGAGCGCCAACGTCGCCTCAACGAGGGGCGATGTTTCTATTGCGGGGAGGTGGGGCACCTCGTGGCCGGCTGCCCTACCAAGTCGACCAAGGTGAGGGATCAGAATCCTGCCTCAAGTGCCACGATGCGTACTTTGACACCTATTAAGGTAACCAATGACTCTATTAGTGTGGATATGCATGTTTTAATTGACTCTGGGGCCGATGAGAGCTTGATGGACTGGGGGTTAGCCAAGAAGTTGGGAGTAAAAACAAGGGTCATTACACCACCCATTAAGGCTAGCGCCCTTAATGGTAGCGCTTTATTCACGATCACCCATATAACAGAACCCGTAGCCATAGACATTGATAACCACGCTGAACTATTGATCTTTTTTTTGTTTCACTCACCAGCACGCACCCTAGTACTTGGACATCCATGGCTTGTTCACCATAACCCCCACATAGACTGGCCCACAGGCAAAATCAATGGCTGGGGAAGGAACTGCGTGGGGAAGTGTATGAGGGTTAGTGCACCAGTAAGAACCGCCACAAATATCAACTCTGTTTCTGCTCGCTTTACCACAGAACTACAGCACCCAGATTTGACTTCCATACTTCCTTGCTATCACCACCTGAAGGAGGTGTTTAATAAGGCAAAAGCTACATCGCTCCCACCACATCGTCCTTACGATTGTGCTATAGACCTCATTCCCGGATCTACCATCCCCAAGGGGCGCCTATACTCGGTTTCAGGTCCCGAAAGACATGCTATGAAAGACTACATACAATCCTCACTTAAAGCGGGACTCATCCGTCCCTCATCATCACCTGCTGGAGCAGGGTTTTTCTTTGTATCCAAGAAAGACGGCACCTTGCGACCGTGTATAGACTATAGTCCCCTCAATGACATAACAATAAAGAATCGGTACCCTCTGCCATTAATGTAATCAGTTTTCGATCAGCTCCAGCAGGCCAAAGTTTTTACCTAACTTGACCTACGCAATGCTTATCACCTCATTCGCATTAGGGAGGGTGATGAGTGGAAAACCGGATTAAACACCCCTAGTGGCCACTACAAATATTTAGTGATGCCTTTTGGTCTCACTAATGCCCCTGCCGTTTTTCAGGCTATGATTAATGATGTGCTAAGAGACTTTTTGGACAATTTTGTTTTCGTCTATCTTGATGACATTCTAATTTATTCTGACAATCTGGTCATTCACAGACACCATGTCAGCCAGGTTTTGCAACGGCTCCTGGAAAACCACCTGTACGTAAAAGCTGAAAAGTGCAAATTCCATGCCGACACCATCTCCTTCCTGGGTTTCATTGTAGCCCCTGGAAGAGTACAGATGGATCCGGCTAAAGTTAGCGCAGTCGCCAAGTGGCCAACACCTGATAGTCATAAGAAGGTTTAGCAATTCCTCGGTTTTGCGAATTTCTACAGACGATTTATCAGAGGCTTTAGCGCAATAGCTTCCCCTCTTCATGCTCTGACTTCTCCACAGGTACGCGTCCACTGGTGTCCTGAGGCAGAGAGGGCGTTCCAGGATCTCAAGCGCCGCTTCACGACTGCACCCATCCTCACGCTACCAGATCCACAACGCCAGTTTGTGGTCGAGGTGGACGCGTCGAACCAGGGAGTTGGGGCGGTCTTATCCCAAAGACTGGAGGCAGATGGGAAGACCCACCCCTGTGCTTTCCTGTCTCGCCGGTTGAGCCCTGCAGAACGAAACTCTGATGTTGGCAACAGGGAACTTTTGGCGGTTAAGGTAGCGCTGGAAGAGTGGCGGCATTGGTTAGAGGGAGCACAACATCCTTTCATAGTTTGGACTGACCACAAGAACTTGGAATATACACGAAACGCCAAGAGACTGAATTCACGTCAGGCCAGGTGGAGATTGTTTTTCAATCGTTTTAACTTCACGTTGTCTTACAGGCCGGGGTCCCGCAACGCCAAGTCAGATGCCTTGTCACGCCTCTACGACCCTGAGCCTGTTGCCAAGGTACCAGAACCCATCCTCCCACTGAACTGTGTGGTTGGAGCGGCCACTTGGCAGATAGAACGAGAGGTAAGGCACGCTAATGGTGATACCCCTCCACCTAGTGGGTGCCCAGAGAATCGCCTGTTCGTCCCGGTGAGTCTGTGCCCACGGGTGATTCATTGGGCTCACACCTTGCGGCTTACCTGCCATCCGGGGATCCGGATAACTATGTTTATGATTTCACAGCGGTTCTGGTGGCCATACATGGAGGCGGAGGTCCGGGAGTACATCGAGGCGTGTCCGGTCTGCGCTCGTAACAAAACATCCTCCGGGGCACGTGTTGGACTTCTACAGCCTCTGCCTATCCCCTCCAGACCGTGGTCTAACATCTCTATGGACTTCGTCACTGGCCTCCCAGTCTCTAGAGGTAACACTACGGTGCTCACCGTGGTCGATCGCTTTTCAAAGATGACACATTTTGCCTTGCCAAAGTTGCCCACAGCCAAGGAGACTGCTCAGATATTGATGCAACACGTTTTTAGAATTCATGGATTTCCCACAGACATTGTATCAGACCGGGGCCCCCAATTCATCTCACGGTTCTGGAAGGAGTTCTGCAAGCTCATCGGGGCTACAGCCAGCCTTACATCAGGCTACCACGCGGAGTCGAACGGCCAGACCGAGCGCCTCAATCAACAACTGGAAACCGGCCTCCGATGCCTCGTGTCCCAGAACCCAACAACGTGGAGTTCCCACCTGATCTGGGTGGAATATGCCCATAACTGCTTACCTACCTCGGCCACAGGCTTCTCCCCTTCACGTGTGTCTACGGCTACCAACCGGCAGTGTTCCCAGACTCTGAACCAGAGGTTTCCGTGCCCTCAGCCCACGCCCTGGTGCGCAGATGCCGTCGCATCTGGCTCGCGGCCCGAAAAATGCTCGTTCGCCAAGGAGATCGGGTAAAGAAAGCAGCCGACCGAAAGCGCCGCCCAGCACCTGATTACCAGCCAGGACAGAGTATGGCTATCCGCCAAAGACCTGCACCTCAAGGTACCCTCCAAGAAAATAGCGCCCAGATTCGTGGGTCCCTTCCCCATCACAAAGGTCATCGGTCCAGCAGCAGTACGCCTACGCCTACCCAGGTCGCTCCGCGGCCACCCTACTTTCCATGTCATCCAAGTCAAGCCTGCGGAAGAAAACCCCATGGTCCCAGCAACCAAACCACCCCCGCCGCTGGAAGCAGCAGACGGAGGACTTCTGTACCGGGTCAAGAAACTTTTAGCGGTACGCAAAAGAGGTTGAGGTAGACAGTTTTTGGTGGATTGGGAGGGGTACGGTCCAGAAGAGAGAGAGTGGATTCCCCAACGGAACATTGATGACCCCTCCCTGATCCGAGACTTCTATAGACTCCACCCTGAGGTCCCTGGGCCGTCAGGAGTCGGCCCTAGAAGGGGGGGTTCTTTCACACCTGGGTGAAGTCTTGTCTGGTTTTAGTCTGGTGTCATGTGGTCCTATCATTTCCTGTTTTAGTTTGAAAAGTTAACTCTCCCTCTCGTTTCAGATCACTTGCCCTTCCTCCTGTTTCACCGGTCTGACGTCACTCTGATTGCCTGATTGTGCCCACCTGTGTCACACTCCCTCATGTGCATAAATGTCTCGTCCTCCTCTTGTCTTGTGCCAGAGTGTCTCGTTACATCATGTGCATACCTCCAGCGATCCATGTTCACAGCCATTGCCACGTTCTATGTACCATTTTTGTCAGGTAAGATTAGTTGTTTAGCATTGCCTCCCTTGGAGCCCTTTTTGTTATATTTTGCATAGTGTCCTCTTTGCACCTTTTTTCTCTCCGCTGCTGGAGCGTTTTGAGTTCATTGAGATTTTGTTATTTTTTAGGTTAGGCAAGCTCGGCTTTTTCGGCCTGTTAAGTTTCTCCCCTTTTGGACCCTTTCCCTTGTTCAAAATAAATATTTGTTTTCATACCCCTGCATCTGTGTCCAGAGTCATGTTCAAGTCGTGACAAAATTAAGTTTTTCAGCACAATCCAATTCAGGAGCAGAAAAACGTCACAGGGAGACAGAACAGGATCGCTGACGGGTCTGCCAACTTCCGGTGTTCCTTACAAAAAGTTGAAAAACACTAAGGAGGGGAGGTGAGAAAAAAATAAAAATCAGTCTAACCCTGGGCCCCTGGAGAGGAGGCCTATCTAATCCATTTTCTATAGCGTGTTACTCTTGGTGTGTCCTAGCTGCTCAGGCAAATCATATTGTTTAAAAATGATAACATGACATCATCAGCAAAGTGCGTGCTCCTTCAGTCAATTAGTGCGCGAGGAATATATACAGTCCGGACCCCGGCCAAATTGTTTTAACCAAATGCAGACCCCGAGTCAAAAAGTTTGAGGACCCTTGGCTTAGGTTGCCAATCCCTGCCCAAAATCCAGATGACACTTTCTCCGATACCGCTATAGGCAGATCAAGTTATACCAATATGATCAGATATCTGGGGATGAGTAATTTTCACATTTTAACCAGTACGGTACCTGGTAATCCATCCCAGTACTCAATGGTACCAATTTTTGAAACTTTTGTGTATGTTAATGTTTTGATAAATGTTAATCTTTTAAATAACAATTTTAATTTTTTTCAACATTTAACAATTAACTCATTATTATAACTATGCTTTCCAGCTGTTATACCTTGTTTCCTTACATTTCTAAGTCTCATTTGCAAATATCTAGGAGACTTTGCATGCAGTTGTAATTCCAAGACGTTAAATGGACAGTAGTGTATAGACTACGGTTTGTTGCCTAGCTTGAAAGTAGTCTTTACCGTTGTGCCAGTTTAGTCTTATGTAGTACCCTACGAAGTGTTACTATACTTTAATTACGTATCAGCTGTTTGATTGTAACGTGAATCTTCATTCATAGTTTTCTTTAACACATTTGTAGAAGTTGAAATCGGCATGTAAAATCCATCCAGCTATCCAATTTTCTACCGCTTGTCTGATTGAGGGTAATCAGTAGCATGTCTATGGCAAAACCAATTGGCATCGAGCTGCTGCATTTAGAAAAAGTCGAGCTTTTCTTTGTCTA
This sequence comes from Nerophis ophidion, assembly GCF_033978795.1. Classification (NCBI taxonomy): domain Eukaryota; kingdom Metazoa; phylum Chordata; class Actinopteri; order Syngnathiformes; family Syngnathidae; genus Nerophis; species Nerophis ophidion. The sequence continues at coordinate 27,858,564 of NC_084619.1, forward strand.
AACAACCTCGCGCCAACATATCTCTCCGACCTCCTTCAAACTTACTGCTCCATTCGATCCCTAAGATCAGCCGATCAGCTGCTACTGACGGTCCCTGACACAAGGCTGAAGCTTAGAGGTGACAGAGCTTTCGCTGCTGCTGCTCCCAAGCTCTGGAACGACCTACCTCTGAGTGTTAGACAAGCCTCCTCTCATCCTGTTTTTAAATCTCTCTTAAAAACATACTTTTATTCCTTGGCTTTTAACACCAAGTGATAGCCATCCTGCAATGGCGCCCCATTATACACCTGCTGTGAACCTGTTTTTATGTTTTTATGTTTTATTTATCTATTTTTTATCATGTTCTGTTTGTGTTGTGTTTGCTCGGTCTTCGTATTATCTTTTAACCTGTCCATTGTACAGCACTTTGGCTACCCCTGTGGTATATTTTAAATGTGCTTTATAAATAAAGTTGAAGTTGAAGAAGCTTTTCTTTAAGGGTGAACGTCATCTATCAGGCATACGTTCTCTGTAAGTATTTAAAATTGTATTCAGACAGACAGCTGAGTTCGCTCTGAGTGCTGCTTGAGTGATTTTTTTCCTCACCAAGTGTTTCAGCTGGTGTTCAGTTTGCAACCGGACATGACGTCACATGCAACAAAAGTATCGAAACATGGTACTAATATGGTTTGATGTTACATGAATTGATACCCAGTGGACTGACAGACTTCTGTCGGTACCAATCCCTACCAAAGTCTAATTTTTGTCATTATTATCACGTAGTCTTGACCAAAATAAACATTAACTAGAATTGTACATGTTCGATTCAGCCATGTAGTACATAGTGAAGATGGCCTAGTTGTTTTGTTTTGTTTGCAGCCCTGAGTGGTCTAATTCAGCTGCAGCTGTGTCAAATCTACTTATTATGTCATAGTTTTCCAAAGTGCTTAGTTATCATGAAATATTCATTATATGCCACACCAGGTTTAAACTCCGCTCAGCGCTTTTTTACTGCCGCAGCCAGTTGTAAGCACACCTTGAGACTTCCTGTCGAGATTTATGAGCGTGACTGAAAGCGGCATCGGTGTGACTCAAACAGTCATAAGTGTCATGTCACCGTCATGATCCCGTCTCTATCGCACCTCCCAGCCACGAGAGTAAGTCATTCATTATGCACCTCAGCATCTACACTTTTCCACTCCACAGGGTCTTAGGCACTGATCATAGACAGATCATAAACATAAATTGAGTGATGTTGGCTGCATTCTAAAGTTCAGCCTGTGTGAGCCGGTGACATTTTAAATGCCCACAGTCACCCAGTTCTGACAGCTGAGTTGTTGCGCCTGCTGAAGCGACTCTTCAGACATGGCAATCAATAACAGTTCTAAAATCTAGATTTTCATTACAGTTTTACAACCATTCCATGAATAACATTTGCTCTCACACACTTTTAAAACACAACATAGACAAAAGTATTGGGACATAACTGTGACGTCTAGGTGGCCTCGTGGCGTGTGTTTGCGTTCTCGTGGTGCAGCGGAAATGGAACACAGCGTAAAGGTAGGAATGAGGATTTATTTGTGACTACAAAAACAAACTAATAACAAAAACACTTGCACAAGGCACTATAGACAAACCAACATAATTTAGCATAGGAGCTAGAAAGAACAGAAAACTCTAGTATGTAAACTAGGGACAAGAAAATAAACAAACTAGCCTGGAAGCTAATCGAATAACAAAAGTACTTTACCACAATGCGGGAATGCGACGTCATCTGTTGCGTGAGGCAAACTATAGTCCGAGAACGAAAGGCAAACAAAGACAGGCACATATAGGGGCAGAAATCATCAGGGACAGGTGCACGTAATCAAAAACCAGAAACAGGTGACACTAAATGCGTAACTAGGCAACCAAAACAAACCAGGAAGTGCCACCGGGAACTAAAGACATTGAATACAAAACAGGCTGTGATAACAAAACAAAATTAAAACAGAACATGACATGGTCCAAGATGTGGACCTTGACAATAACGGCTTCTTGTAAGATGTTGTAATGAAGATGTGGGATTGGTGTCCATTCTTTTGAGAAGTAGCTGATATTTTGCGGAAAAGACACACCCTCAAAACTGTTCCCACAAACTTGTAAACATAGGAAAAAAAATGCCTTGGCATGCTAAAATATTTCCTTCAATTTAATTTAAGCCATTGTCCCTTGGTGGATTTAGAATGTGTTTTTTTGTTTTAATCGCAAAAGCCATGTTTTTCAAGAAATGCCGGGGTTGCAAGGTGGGAATTAACGTAAAAAAATATTCATATATACGTAAAAGTACGATTTTGTGTAAAGAGTCGTGAATACTCTCAAAGTTCGATACAACGTGGTACTTGGGGTCCATAAAATATCGATCGCGTTAACGCTGGGTTACAGTCACCTGACCTTACGGCACTTTCGGGTTCCAGGTGATGATCTGGAGCAGGGGTGTCAAACGTACGGCCCGCGAGCTGAATTGGTTTAATCCGGCAAGGAGTTTGCTAAGTATAAAATTTAACTGCAATTATTTTATGAAATAAACTGCATTTCTGAATGTGTCCACTAGATGTTGCAATAACAATTCAAGTGTAACTGAAGGAATCAATAAAGTACTATCTACTATCTAACCCACGTCCTACAGTACAGTGTTTAAAGGTGACGGGTCAGCTGACTTTAAGCAACCTCTGTATTGGCTGTCAATACTCTAATCAGCGCAGGTGGAAGCAATCAAATGCTCCTGTTGTGGCTGGCAGCAGATGGCGGAAAACTGATGCGGTATTGACACGATACCTCTTTCATTGTAAATTATCCACTCTTCGGATAGAATAATGAAACAGTAACATGCAAAGACTTAAGTCAACTTTGCCATAATTTTAGTAATACTTAGAGTTTCGTGCCGCATTGGTTGACGGCACGATGTCCATCCTGAACTCTGATGTAAAAATGTGTGTTTGTACATTTGTTGTTTGTTCTATTTTACTTGATACTTAAATCTATCATGTTCCCATTGGTTAAGTTTTTAGTAATGTTACCTTGTTATCAGCTCTGGTGTCATCTGGAGGGGTCCACAAATTCAGCAAATATTCGGTAAAAGACAAGGTTGGACTTATTCCTGCATCAGTAAGTAACATACTTGATTGACATAATGAGTGCCGTGCTGTTGTGATCGTGCCACTAACGAAAAAAAACGTTTTTTGCAGTTTATTTCCTGCTACAAATATTAGTCTCGTCCAAAATTAAAGTCTGCAGTTGTTTTCATGGTTTGAGGTTTGTATTGTGTCTCATTATTTAGCAATAGATGTCCCTGTTGTTCAGCCATGTTTGCAAGCGATACCAAGATTCAGTACATGCTGTTGAGTCTACAAGAGATATTTTCATCTGATATTTTCCTGATTGCGTCACAGAAAGTTTCTCACACTAATCAAATGTCTAAACAAACATTTTACAAAGTGATCGTTGCAGACACAAGCAGTTAGATTGTTTTCTCCTGACTTTAATACCTTTTATGAACCACTTCTTTCGGGCCTCTATGAAAGTTATTTCCTATCTCTTTATTTGAACAACTGGAACACCCAAGAACAGAACAGCAATACGGTGTGGCCCGGTTTGTAGAGCGGCCGTGCAAGCAACTAAAGAGTTATTGGTTTGATCCACTGATTCCGCCATTCTAGTCACGTTTGATGTGTCCTTGAGATTAACACGTCACCCTTGCTGCTGATGGGTCGTGGTTAGGACCTTGCATGGCAGCTCCCACCATCAGTGTGTGAATGTATGTGTGAATGGGGGAATGTGGAAATAGTGTCAAAGCGCTTTGATTACCTTTTAAGGTAAAACCGCGCTATGCAAGTATAACCCGTTCACGGTATTTTATGCTCAAACTCGACACTCACTCTCACTTTTTTTAAAACTACGCTCAAACTGGTAGACCATCATGTGAATGAAGCCACGAAGAAGAAAAACAGATGTGATGTCATATGCAACCCAGCAATTCCTGAGATTGTGTTGTATAGAACTCTTAATTTTTTACCCTTTTCTTTTCGAAATAATACAATAAAATGATCCCCATACAAAGTGTAATCAAGACGAAACAACATTTCACAATAGATGAACAGCAGATGCATTGCCCAAAACACGGACTATTTGTGTTTGAGAAATACCCAACATGATCTTATCCAATATTGCAATTCTAGTGGCAACTTTTTAATTTTCCTGAGGGAACTTTCCTGAAGGTATCAATGAAGTACTATCTATCTATCCAACTGTGAAGCAATTTCCCTTTTGTTTGACAACATTTTCTTTTGAACTGTTACTACACATGATTCTGTCTTCATAATGGGTGTGGAATTGGTAAAGTTGTGCATGTATAGCTTGACTGCCTAAACCTGCTTGGTGGATAGTGCATGCATGTGACATGACGTGAATGGTGGATTGTGCTCCCATGTCACAGAACGAATCAATCAATTAATGTTTACTTATATAGCCCTAAATCACGAGTGTCTCAAAAGGCTGCACAAGCCACAACGACATCCTCGGCTCAGATTCCACATCAGGGCAAGAAAAAAACTCAACCCAATGGGATGACAATGAGAAACTTTGGGGCGGGCATTATCCATTAGTAGGTTTGGACATCACTGGGTCAGTATTTTGTTATTTTTATTTAGATTGTTATGTTATTATTGTTAGCGTTATATACAATTTTGTGTTATTTGGGACCGCACCATATCGAACTTTGATTGTATATGCATAATTATGAATCTGTGTGGATTAAAGAATGCTGTTTAATTGTGCTGCACACTATATGCTTAAAACAATAACATTTCACAGGTAAAAAACAAACTAAATCAAATGCGTATTTATAGAACATTTAAAATAAAACAGTTTGAGAAATTATTAATTTTCAATATGCAGTATCTGTATAGCTTTTGATGGTAGACACGTTGCTAGATTTGCTTGTGTATCTAGTCTCCTATATAATGTATATCTATGCATTCAACCTTATTACACTAACATTTAGATTGTATTTTGTAAGAAAACAGTGAGTCACATGACATGAGGACACAGCATGACATCATCCAACAATTAGCCAACAGCCGAGATAAAGCAACAGTATATCCTCTTTTCTGTTTTTCATATTTTTGTAACTTTGTTGGCTCTCAATGAATGCCTCACTCTAATACCAGACACGCTGTTCCAAAAATTAACCTGGATAAAATAAACATATTAATATAATATACTAATGTGTATGCATTAGATAACGTAAAGATGTGTTTTGATTTCTTCTTGAAAGATGCTAATCTTGTCATAAGTTTGCAGCCCTCTGACTTTTCTACTTTTCAAGTACCTGAATGTTGGTATCCGGGTTTGTGACACTAACAGGATTGTAGAAAATATAGCAAATTACTTATAAAACATATAATTCAAATTATACCTTTGATGCCTGTGCAAAGCCAAAGTCACGGTCCGGGTGCGCATCAGTGAACATTCATCCCTGTGCTGTACTGAGCACAGCTCTGACAGCTGTTAAAAAGTGCGGCGGCAGCGAACGGCTGCAATCAATCGCCGGCAATCTGCACACCTGGTGCTGACGATCAAACCTGTGTTTTGAAAGCCCTCACAGCCTGCCATCCGGTGCCAAAAAATAACCATCTGTTCGTGTACCGTAAGCCGACTCACCCTGCTATATGCTCTCTAAAATTGGAAGCTGAAATTATATCTAATTCTGTATTGAGGCATATCTACCCTATATAATAATTTGTAACATTAATAATTTATTAAAAGCCCTTATGATGATTGTCAGGTTCAAACACTGATGACATCTATTAAACAGACAATAAGCAAGGAATCATGCAGAGATATAGTTCAATTTGGCTCAATGAGAAAAGACATTTGGGGCTGCACATTCGGTTACAATCTCCCACCACGCTCTAAGGTCCAGATCCATGTGTTCCTCTATTTATTTGGGAGGTCTCTGGTTACATCTGCGATGAGTTGGCGACTTGTCCAGGGTGTACTCCTGTTAGAATAATTATGTATATGTTATCACACTAACTTTAGAATGCTTAAAGTCTGTTGCTTTAGTTATTAGCTATTGTGCTCAAGTTAGACTTTTTTTCTAATCAATGTAAGGACAAAACTTCTTGTCTTAGCGATGGCCTCAGCCACATGATGTTATCATAGTTTTGGCTCACTGGCAGCCAAGGACTTCGGAGACTTCGGCATGGATCGTATGACAGCACGCAGACGAGACAGAGACTTCAAGGATCTCAACGAAGATAAGATGACAACACGCGGACGAACTCTGCGACAAGGCAAAATCACATTCCGTCACGTACTATGCGTCCTGGACCTGCTTTGCATAATATATGTGACCACTCCTTTTAGAGGCAGCTTCAGTGATGTTGACTATGGAACTCTGAATAAAAAGGAGAACGCGGCAACTCGACCTTAGAGCGTAGGGCGAGACTGTGACTAAGTGTGCAGTGCCCGCGTTCTCCTCATGAGCCCTATTTAACTCTGTGTCTGCTTGATTCCTTGCTTCTTGTCTGATTAATAGATGTCACCAGTGTTTGGACCTGACAACTCCGCCTTCCGCCCGATTGTAGCTGAGATAGGCACCAGCGCCCCCGAAACCCCAAAGGGAATACGCGGTATTAAATGGATGGATGGATGGATGGATGGTTACACCAATGAGCCTGCTTCTGAAGGAAGGGGGGTTAGTTTTAGCAGCCCCAGTTAAACACAATATATGATTATTCAGAAATGCAAATGTGCTGACACTCGTGATATCGACCTGTCTTTGCTTTGTCTGCGTCACAGTACTCGATGTTCTGGACACAAACAATGATACGAGACGACTCGCAATCTTGGATTTGCAAATAGTCCCGTTGCATGGATAGAAAAGTGCAACTTCAGCACAATTGATAATAACTATAGCATTGGCCTTTAAAGAAAGGCCTACTGAAATTAGATTTTCTTATTCAAACAGGGATAGCAGGTCCATTCTATGTATCATACTTGATCATTTCGCGATATTGCCATATTTTTGCTGAAAAGATTTAGTCGAGAACATCCACGATAAAGTTCGCAACTGTCGGTGTTAAGAGAAAAGCCCTGCCTTTACCGGAAGTCGCGGACGATGACGTCACATGTTGATGGCTCCTCACATATTCACATTGTTTATGATGGGTGCCTCCAACAAAAAGTGCTATTCGGACCGAGAAAATGACAATTTCCCCATTAATTTGAGCGAGGATGAAATATTTGTGTTTGAGGATATTGATAGCGACGGACTAGGAAAAAAAAAAAAAAAACGAGTTAAAAAAAACAAACGCAAATGCAAATGCATTCCGATGTTTTTAGACACAGTTACTAGGATAATTCTAGGAAATCCCTTATCTTTCTATTGTGTTGCTAGTGTTTTAGTGAGTTTAATATTACCTGATAGTCGGAAGGGTGTCTCCACGGGTGTCTTGACAGCAGTGTCTCAGGGGAGTCGACGGCAGCTTTATGGACGGCGCAAGCTCAGCTTTTCTCCGGTAAGAAGCGACTTTTTAACCACAATTTTGTCACCGAAACCTGCTGGTTGACATTTGGTCTGGATTCATGTCTGCTTGACCGCGCTCTGATCCATAGTAAAGTTTCACCTCCGGGAATTTTAAACAAGGAATCACCGTGTGTTTGTGTGGCTAAAGGCTAAAGCTTCCCAACTCCATCTTTCTACTCTGACCTCTCCAATACTAATTGAACAAATTGCAAAAGATTCAGCAGCACAGATGTCCAAAATACTGTGTAATTATGCCGTTAAAGCAGACGACATTTAGCTGTGTGTGTGCGCAGCGCTCATATTTCCTAAAAACGCGTGACGTCTTGCATACACGTCATCATTACACAACGTTTTCAAGACGAAACTCCCGGGAAATTTTAAATTGTAATTTAGTAAACTAAAAAGGCCGCATTGGCATGTGTTGCAATGTTAATATTTCATCATTGATATATAAACTATCAGACTGCATGGTGGGTAGTAGTGGGTTTCAGTAGGCCTTTAAGCATAAGAGTTGTGTGATAACTTTCACATAATTATTCTGACCACAACATTTTAAACCTAAATCATAAGTTGTCCGTGGTCACCAGGAAGGAATTTACATATTAGATTAGGTATTCAAAAAGTACAAATTTCACACACACATTTTAAACATTTTAACAGTAAATGCACAATATTTTATGTATTTTTAATCCCTTTGGAACATGCTCCAGTTCCTGGATTGGAATAAATGTTGCAAAATTAATTTGAACTTTGAAGGAATCTACATCGAGAGGAGCCAGATGAGGTGGTTTGGGCATCTGCTCAGGATGCCTCCCGAACGACTTCCTAGGGAGGTGTTTCCGACCAGCAGGAGGCCACGGGGTAGACCCAGGACACGTTGGGAAGACTATCTCTCCCGGCTGACCTGGGAACGCCTCGGAATCCCCCGGGAGAAGCTGGACGAAGTGGCTGGGGAGAGGCTTCCCTGCTTAGGCTGCTGCCCCCGCGACCCGACCTCGTATAAGCAGAAGAAGATGGATGGATGGATGGATGGAGTCCATCTAAACCAGCTTGACGGTACAGAGATCTTGCTAATCAAGGGCAGGGAATGCAATACTCAACGGAATGAGGGAAGGAAATATTTAAGATTAATATTAATACCTAAAATTGCATATAAAATATTTATTTCATTCAGTTTTTTTGAAGGGTCCTATTATTAATGCACAACATATATTAAAGAACCCATAACATCCAGATGACCTACATTTTACAAACATGCCTTTATGTATTCGTTTGAATAAATAAAGGTTCATATATATATTAATAAACATAGAGCTAAGACAGTAGTCATTTCCCATAGTATAAATGAGTTTTTGAGTAATTGATAGATAACTAATGCTACTTGGGAGACCCATAATTCAGCCAACTAAACAACAGGCGTCATTTTTGCTACCAAGGATGTGTGAAGCATACGATTGCTGTTTTGTTTTGTTAGTTTTCATGATTAAATGAAACCAAAATGATACAGAATGTCCAAATATACATCAAGACATACTCCAGCTTATAAACTTACAATAAAACTTGCTTTTATTTTGTCGGAGCATAATTTTATAGTCACTCTGCTGCTACATTACTGCATTTTTTGGTGACAGGCAGACTCTCGAACAAGCATCCAGCGATGCAATAAATGTAGAAAATACACAGAATGACCCCAAAAAATAAATTGTTACCTTCATTTTGTGCTAACACAGACAAACTACTTAGAGTGGCGACGTTATCACTTCTGTTTCCTTGCTTCCCTGCTCCCTCTAAATGTATTATAGATTATAAATTAGGCCTCTCATCTGAAAAGTAGACAGCTGAGGATTTAATCCAGCAAGTTGGGACACTTTGACAGCCATTTAGGACCTGAAACTGGTGAGAACGACACCAAAAGCGCTTGTTCCCATACAACACAATATCAAATTTCCCCCAGTCTTCTGACACGGCTTATTAGTGATCCCCAGAACCCCAAACAAGTCTGTGGGCTATAGAATGTTTTCTATTCGGGCTCCAGTATTCTGGACAGTTAAAGATGCTACCTCAGTAGAATAATTTAAGTCCCATCTTAAAACTAATTTATATACTCTAGCCTTTAAATAGACCCCCCTTTTAGACCGGTTGATCTGCCATCTCTTTTGTGCTCTGCCCCCCTCTCCTGCGTTGAGAGGTTATTAGGGGACCACAGATGGAGCGCTAGCTGTACAAAGTCGGTGCCCGGGGTGAACCACTCATCTGTGCATCAGTTGGGGACGTCTCTGCACTGCTGACTTGTCTCCATTCAAGATGATCCCCTGCTGGCCCTACTATGGACTGGACTCTCACACTATTAACTAGATCCACTGGACATCCATTGCACAGGTGGTCGCCCAGGGGGGTCCCCTCGTCTGCGGTCTTCTCCGAGGTTTCTCATTGTGCCCAGTGAGTTGAGTTTTTTTCTTGCCCTGATGTGGGATCTGAGCCAAGGATGTTGTTGTGGACCTTTGAGACATTTGTGATTAAGAGCTATATAAATCAACTTTGATTGATTGATTGATTGATTGATTGATTGACATCAAAATGTGCTCAGATTTGTTAGAAGACAAACTTAAAATCACTACTTTGTCTATTTTGTAGGAAACTTCTATCTTTATGAATCATTTTTACGTCCAAAACTACTAAATATGGACCAATGTTGTCAGCATTAGAAGGGCTGTTTAAGTTTATACTTTGCTAATGCTTATACAACAAAGTAAATGAGGTAACTTTTGAATAACGTGCATCAATTTGTAACTGAGAAAACAAAAGTTCAACCAACAATTTGCATTTTGGAAAGAGCCATTCTCTCACCCACAACACCATCCTTGAGGGTTTGTGGCAGATTGGCACTTTGGCAGATTTGCAGTTTGTGCATTAATGAGGCAGAATGACAAAAATCAGTGAGTTGCAATGTAGCACAGTACTCGGAGGAATTGACAGGAGCATGAAAAGGTACATCTACAGCTGTCTGCTTGTTGCTATTGATCTATTATAAATGTCAGTTTCCACTTAGATAGTGATTCATGCTGAGCTGGGGGTTGCACTCTGCCTGCGCACAAAGAGTTATTGTCATGAATACTGTGGCATAGACTACATACATCAGACTTTTCAGCAAAGACACTTTGGACCTGATCCATTGCGGCATCAACGTGGATCCTGGCTGACTAGCAGTAAGCTCTGCTTGTAAATAAAAACAAGTACATGGTGATGTCAGATGACTATTTGAGTCAAATTCACATGCGCGTTGAATAAAGTGTTGTTTTGAACTTATGAATGGTGCACCTAAGCTCCATATAGGAACTATGCATGTGGAGAAATATTATTATTATTACTGTACACCCATGTACACAAGTGGTCCTCCTGTTACGACATTTCATGTTACGATGTTTTTGTCAGTGCTTGTTGGCTAAAATGTTGCACTTCATTATGTCTACCAAGCGTAAGGCAGGCTCCTCTGGTGGCAGTGCGCCAAAGGAAAATAAATGTCATCCCCTTTTGATCATGGGATGATGAAGCAGTGAGGCAGGTGGCTGGAACATTGAGAATGTTCTTGCCAACTGTTCACGTTTGTTTGCATTATTGCTGATGTTTTTGTGCGCTTCCCTGATGCATTAATTATTGGGTACCTGACTAGGTGCTCCACCAACCTTTAACTCTACCGAATGCAATAACAATCACCTGGTCCTTCAAAACTACAGAATTTACACAAAGGTTGTTGATATCCTCATGTGGGTAAGTGCTGAATAATTCTAACCAGCTTCATTTATGGTGTATTTCTGTGTTAATTAGATGTTTTACTCCTTCTGAAATTATTAATTTTGACATATGAAATGGAAAAATCTTATATTGCTCTTACTTCAGCTCTCAGGCAATGTGCAACCAAATCCAGGCCCCGCTTTATACAACATCAGTACTCCTGATGAATTTAGAGCTAAGTCATGTCTCGGTTTAATTCATTCAAATATTAGAAGTTTACTGCTAAAATTAGAATTACTCAAAATCTGGAATCAAACAACCAATGCAGACCTCTATCAGAAACTTGGCTAAGCAAAGCAGTCTCTGACAAGGACATTGCTATAAATGCATATGATGTCTTCCAAAGCGATTGTCCTCGAAAAGGTGGAGGAGTAGCTATGTTTAAAAAACACAAATTCAATGTTATCGTATTATCATCACTGTCAATCACTAAACAATTTGAACTCCTTGTCCTGCAGCTTGAATTCTCGCAATTGTAGGGTGTTATGGACCTCCCTTGGTCTCCACTGAAGCCCTTGCCTCTCTTGAATCCTTTATGAGTGGGTTAAATGCTAGTGAACTTCTCTTAGTTGGTGATTTAAATTTTGACTGGTTGACTTTTTCTGATAACCTTAACTCATTAAATTTAACTCAATTAATCACTTCCCGAACTCGACCCAATACTAAAAATTCCTCAAAATCATCTTTACTTAATCTAATTCTAACCAAAGCTCCCCGTAAGTACACTGGTACTGGGGTGTTTGTCAATGACTTGAGTGATCATTGTACAATTGGAGCTGTAAGAAACTGCACGCTACCAAAATCAAAACCCACTATTACATGCAAAATAGATATACAAATGTTTTGCCTTCCAGCTTTTATATGAGACTTAGCTGCCTTTCAGTGGAACAGAATCGCTTTAATTGATGATATTGAGATAGCGTAGAAATACTTCTATAATGAATTTCAACGTATAGTCAATAAACATGCTCTCTTTCGAAAATTTTGAGTTACAGGTCGAAAAAATCACCGGGTTTCCTCTGCAATTGGAAACCTTCTCAAAGAGAGAGACGTACAGTAATTTGGGCCAGGTCTCCAAAAACAAAGACAGAAGTTGACTGGCTTAGCTATCGCCAGCTTACAAATAAATGTACTTCGCTTGTTAAGAGAGCCAAGTCTTATTTTTACCTGCATGAATGCAAAAAACACGCAAATGACCCCATACATTTTCGGCAAACCATAAAAGCTTCTTTAAATCATGTGACAACAAATAACTTTCCAAGTCCTTTAATTACAAACGTTTGTACTAAATCTGGTACTTTGCCTGATAAGACAACAATATCAAATTGTTTTAATGAGAATTTTGTTTCTGCCGGATCCTTGTTTGAGTCGTTGAATCATCAATTGTCAAATGTTGGTTTGACTAATGTTAATATACCAAATACACCACAGGCTGTAAATAGACACAACACCTGTACTTTTGAGTTCACAGCTGTATCAGTCAGTATCTGAGGTGAACAGTGCACTAAAGAGCCTGGACACAACTAAAGCAGCAGGACCTGACCAAATCGAACCCTTTTTCTTAAAATTGGCTGCTGATTTAGTTGCTGAGCCTCTCTCGCATATTTTAACCTAAGTCTAACAGGTAAAAGCATTCCAAAAATCTGGAAATCAGCCTTTGTACTTCCCCTGCTAAAAGGGGGTGAACCCACAAATATAAATAATTACAGACCAATTTCTATATTATGCATTTTAGCAAAATTGTTTGAGAAGATCATCAGTAACCAGCTAAAGGATTTTTAAGAATCAAACAATATTTTATCTCCATTTCAGTCTGGTTTTAGAAAACAGCAAAGCACTATTACAGCTGCTCTCAATGTCCTCAATGATTTAATCGAGGCTGTAGATGGCAAGAAATATTGTTTCGCCCTATTTATTGATTTTTCAAAAGCATTTGATATAGTAGACCACACCCATTCAAGCCCTTCATCACGTTGGATTATCTAAAAATGCAGCTGCTTGGTTTACAGACTATCTTTCCATCAGAACACAACATGTACAGGTGGCTGGGATGACCTCTTCATTACTGGACATTAACAAAGGAGTTCCACAAGGCTCAGTGCTGGGGCCCATTTTATTTTCTATCTACGTAAATAATCTTTGCAAAAATGTGTCAAATGCAATGTACCATTTCTATGCAGACGACAGTATCATTTATTGCTGTTCAACCTCCATCACTCAGGCTTTTGAGTTTTTGCAAGTTGCTTTTCATGTCATCCAGGTATTACTTGATCTTAAATTGGTTTTAAATACAGATAAAAGCAAGGTAATATTTTTCTCTCATTCAAGGGTGCTACTGGAAAATATTCCAAATATTGTAACATCAAATGGAAACTCTATAGAGCAGGTCTTAAATTACAAGTACTTGGGTTTTGCTCTTGATCAGGAGCTTTCATTTGAAGCCCATATTAACAACTTGGTCTCTAAGCTTAGGGTAAAGCTTGGTTTCTTTTTTAGAAATAAAAACCGCTTTCTCTTAAAGTCAGAAAGAAATTGGTGACAGCAACAATCTTGCCCGTAATTGATTATGGAGACGTGCTTTATTTTAGTGCTTCATCTAAATGCCTCCAGTCTTTGGACACTGTTTTTTACCCAGCACTAAGATTTGTTACTGGCTGTCGTAGTCTCACCCACCATTGTCAACTGTATATGAAGTCAAAGTTAACTTCATTGAGTGCACGCTGATACACACATTGGCTGACTATCATTTATAAGGCTCTTTTAGGATTAATGCCTCCATACTTGTGTACGTTGTTACAACGAAAAAGCAGCTCTAATGCATTACACTCCAACAATTTGTTTTAACTGTTCCCCATGTACGGACTGAATTTGGGAAAATAAATGTTGGCGTTGCTGCCCCTATGGCATTGAATGCATTGCAGACGGAACTGAAACTGACTGAACTACTTCCATTTGTGCACTTAAGATGTGACTTTAAGGTTTCACTACTTACGTATAAAATACTACACGATCTAGCTCCATCCTATCTTGCCGATTGTATTGTACCATATGTCCAGGCAAGAAATCTGCGTTCAAAAGACTCCGGCTTATTAGGGATTCCTAAAGCCCAAAAAAAGTCTGCGGGCTATAGAGCGTTTTCCGTTCGGGCTCCAGTACTCTGGAATGCCCGCACGGTAACAGTTTGAGATGCTACCTCAGCAGAAGCATTTAAGTCTCACCTTAAAACTCATCTGTATACTCTAGCCTTTAAATAGACCTCCTTTTTAGACCAGTTTATCTGCCGCTTCTTTTCTTTTTCTCCTATGTCCCCCCCGTCCCCTGTGGAGGGGGTCCGGTCCGATGACCATGGATGAAGTACTGGCTGTCCAGAGTCGAGACCCAGGATGGACCGCTCGTCGGGACCCAGGATGGACCGCTCGCCTGTATCGGTTGGGGACATCTCTACGCTGCTGATCCGCCTCCGCTTGAGATGGTTTCCTGTGGACGGGACTCTCGCTGCTGTCTTGGATCCGCTTTGAACTGAACTCTCTCGGCTGTGTTGGAGCCACTATGGATTGAACTTTCACAGTATCATGTTAGACCCGCTCGACATCCATTGCTTACGGTCCCCTAGAGGGGGGGGGGGTCCCACTTCTGAGGTCCTCTCCAAGGTTTCTCATAGTCAGCATTGTCACTGGCGTCCCACTGGATGTGAATTCTCCATGCCCACTGGGTGTGAGTTTTCCTTGCCCTTTTGTGGGTTATTCCGAGGATGTCGTAGTCGTAATGGTTTGTACAGTCCTTTGAGACATTTGTGATTTAGGGCTATATAAATAAACATTGATTGATTGATTGATTGATTTGGAGACTTCCGTTCTGTGCTGAGGGACAGACAGGGAGAGACGTTTGCGCAGTGCCTGTGTTTTTAAAAGGTGTAAATCTTTATTGTTTTACAGTTCTCTTTTATGTATTTTAAAATGTATGTCTTAACATATTACTTTTTTGAAACTGCTCTGTGACATGTGCTGTTGACCTCTTGGCCAGGTCACCCCTGTGAAAGAGATCTTGATCTCAATGGGTTTCTTATCTGGTTAAATAAAGGTTCTAAAAAAACACATTTCAGTTCAACAACCCTCTGGTACGATGACATCAATAATAGAGTGAATGTTTTGGAGACAAGTATAGTCCAAGAACAAGGTTGGCTTCATTAATTGAATGACGTTGTCAATCTGATGGACATTGAAATGATGAATAAACATTTATTTTTACACACTTTGACAAAATGTTCACTTTAAAAAAAATGATTTCAAAATATCACTGATGTATTTATCACCAAAACAAGTTGGCCTTGCATTCAATCAATCAAATTATTTATAATGCGCTTTTTATGTATGAAAAATACAACACAAAGTGCTTTAGAGACTTAAAAATAATGCCCGATGACCCACATTCCTCATCATCAATCACACACGCACACACACACACGCACACACACACACACACACACACACACACACACACACACACACACACACACACACACACACACACACACACAGACACACACACACACACACACACACACACACACACACACACACTGACACACACTGGTTATCATTTGGAATTAGGACCAAGTTTTTGATCATCACTTGGGAAAAATATATTAGTTTTAACTAAGGATAGATACCATACAGAATCACAGTACTATTAATAATGCCAGGATAACCAATTTTTCACTTTTAAAGAAAATAATTTTTCTCTTTTACCAACATTTGAAACATGTAAACAAAGTGACCCAGATTTCCCTGTTGTGTGACCAATAAAGGATTATCTTATCTTACCTTAAACCACAGAAATAAAATGAAAAAAAATTTAAACTTTTTTTGACTTTTTGTTTTTAACAATATTGCTCAGAGAGTATGGGGTATCGGACTGTCTTATTGTGGCGGTCCGCTCCCTGTACGATCAGTGCCAGAGCTTGGTCCGCATTGCCGGCAGTAAGTCGAACATATTTCCAGTGACGGTTGGACTCCGCCAAGGCTGTCCTTTGTCACCGATTCTGTTCATAACTTTTATGGACAGAATTTCTAGGCGCAGTCAAGGCGTTGAGGGGTTCCGGTTTGGTGACCGCAGGATTAGGTCTCTGCTTTTTGCAGATGATGTGGTCCTGATGGCTTCATCTGACTGGGATCTTCAGCTCTCACTGGATCGGTTCGCAGCCGAGTGTGAAGCGACCGGAATGAGAATCAGCACCTCCAATTCCGAGTCCATGGTTCTCGCCCGGAAAAGGGTGGAATGCCATCTCCGGGTTGGAGTTCAAGTACCTAGGAGTCTTGTTCACGAGTTGGGGAAGAGTGGATCGTGAGATCGACAGGCGGATCAGTGCGGCGTCTGCAGTAATGCGGACGTTGTACCGATCCGTTGTGGTGAAGAAGGAGCTGAGCCGGAAGGCAAAGCTCTCAATTTACCGGTCGATCTACGTTCCCATCCTCACCTATGGTCATGAGCTTTGGGTCATGACCGAAAGGATAAGATCACGGGTACAAGCGGCCGAAATGAGTTTCCTCCGCCGTGTGGCGGGGCTCTCCCTTAGAGATAGGGTGAGAAGCTCTGCCATCCGGTAGGAACTCAAAGTAGAGCCGCTGCTCCTTCAAATCGAGAGGAGCCAGATGAGGTGGTTCGGGCATCTGGTCAGGATGCCACCCGAACGCCTCCCTAGGGAGGTGTTTAGGGCACGTCCAACCGGTAGGAGGCCACGGGGAAGACCAAGGACACATTGGGAAGACTATGTTTCCCGGCTGGCCTGGGAACGCCTCGGGATCCCCCGGGAAGAGCTAGACGAAGTGGCTGGGGAGAGGGAAGTCTGGGTTTCCCTGCTTAGGCTGTTGCCCCCGCGACCCGACCTCGGATAAGCGGAAGAAGATGGATGGATGGATGGATGAACATAAAGAACATACAACACTTTTCTACTCAACCAGTCCTGCTGATTATTTCTTAATCTCCTATTTTACCTGCAATCTCCTTTTGTACGCCGTAATGTAGTTGTACACATACAACTTCAATACTTGCCATTACCGGTTTTGGAGAGCTTCCGGTTCGGCCCTCAGACATTTTAAACAGTCACTCTTTGCTGGTAAAATACCAGAAGGGATGAATCGCTTCAAGTACTTCTCGACAGCCTTCACCTCCAACTCTTCCCATGTTCTTCTTTTCTGGGCCGCTTTACCTGCAAGTGACCATACAAAATACGTGTTTGAAAATTAAATAAATAAAAGAAAATTAAGAAATTAAGTTATACATTGGTTTCCTATAGTGTCTCTAACCCACAGAAAACAATGCACACATAAACATTGACAGTATTTGGGAGAAAACAAAGACTGATAAAACTTGACTAAAAAAACAATTTATGTATGCAGTCTACCTTTGGAAGAATGTCTCACTGCAATATCTCCTGAGGATACCTCCTCTTCTTTTGAAAGTCGCTTCAGTCTCTTGGGCGGTGGGATTGCTTCCTCCTCAGTGGTTTGTCTTCTGTTGGTTCAATGTAATAAACATTCAGTGTCATGCTTACCATAGGCAACATGCACTTCTGGAGTGCTAACCAAATGGAACTTCAGAAAAAATTCCAAATAACAGAATATTATAATATATAGATAGGCTCCAACAGAAAGTGATTCAAAAGGTTTCTAGGAGCAAGGCTGATGTTCTTAATTATATGCACCTGTCAGTAAACGTTCTCTGAGTTGTCTTCAAAAAAATATATCCTTAACTCTTTGTAGTAAAATATATAGGTTGAGATGACAATACAATTAGTATAGGCTTTTTGCGAAAACAACATTGATTACAATTTTTGGCTTAACTTGGTTATGAACAAATTGTTCTTGTACAAATGACGGTCAGTAACCTCCATTCTTGAGAAAGATGTGCTTACCTTTTGGTTTAAACAGCTTATTTTCGTATTCCATTAGTTGACATCTCCTGCAGACGAACCACATTTGTTATGGAGACCAGGTAGAAGTGATTAACTATACACCGAAGCGGTATGAGCAGAACAGCGAGTGCACTACCAGCTACAGCCCGATAAGGGGGCTACAGTGGGGCAAAAAAGTATTTAGTCAGCCACCGATTGTGCAAGTTCTCCCACTTAAAATGATGACAGAGGTCTGTAATTTTCATCATAGGTACACTTTAACTGTGAGAGACAGAATGTGAAAAAAAAATGCAGGAATTCACATTGTAGGAATTTATTTGTAAATTATATTGGAAAATAAGTATTTGGTCAACCATTGAAAGCTCTCACTGATGGAAGGTTTTGGCTCAAAATCTCACGATACATGGCCCCGTTCATTCTTTCCTTAACACGGATCAATCGTCCTGTCCCCTTAGCAGAAAAACAGCCCCAAAGCATGATGTTTCCACCCCCATGCTACACAGTAGGTATGGTGTTATTGGGATGCAACTCAGTATTCTTCTTCCTCCAAACACGACGAGTTGAGTTTTTACTAAAATGGATACATGGATGATACAGCAGAGGATTGGGAAAATGTCATGTGGTCAGATGAAACCAAAATAGAACTTTTTGGTATAAACGTAACTCGTCGTGTTTGGAGGAAGAAGAATACTGAGTTGCATCCCAAGAACACCATACCTAGTGTGAAGCATGGGGGTGGAAACATCATGCTTTTGAGCTTTTTTTCTGCTAAGGGGACAGAACGATTGATCCGTGTTAAGGAAAACATGAATGTGGCCATGTATCGTGAGATTTTGAGCCAAAACCTCCTTCCATGTCTTTCATGTCCTTTGTTTTCTTTGATGTTTGATGTTTCCCTCTTACACACATGTAAGAGGGATGTGTACTATGGCTATGAGTTTTGTTTTTTCCCCTTGGCCTAATTTTGGACCCCCTCTCAAGAGGCCCAGGCTTAGACCGATTTTTTTATTTTATTTTATTTCAATATTTTATTTTTTTCTCCCAATCACAAATATTCAATTTAGATTGAATATTTAGAGGCAACATATAATTTAAACTTAAATGTTATGCATATGAGCTAAATGTGAGAAAAGTGTGTTCAATATGACAAAAGTGAGTTAAATGTAAGACAAGTGAGCTAATTGTAGGAAATTTATATTTTCGAAAAAAGTGACTCAACTTTTACATTCGGCACCCCATACCCCCTAGTTTAGTTGCAGACTTGGCATGGCCAAGCAAAATTGGGTCTGAATATGGTGGGATCTGAGCCGAGGATGTCGTTGTGGCTTGGTGCAGCCCTTTGAGACACTGGTGATTCAGGCCTACATAAGTAAACATTGATTGATTGAATGATTGAAACATTGAATTTATTTATTTGGTCTTCTACCCCAATACACACTTAACATTTACATTTACCCAACAGTATTCAATTTCTCACCTTAATGAAACTTAAAGTCAAGAATAGTGCACTAAGAATAACATTTTGCCAATCCTTAGTTAATTGTCATTGAATTGTCAGGGTTTATAGGGATGTGTGTCAATGTTTGTGGTGGTCAAGTGGTTGGTCAATCAGACCAACTACTTTTTTATTAAATAATCTTTATAATAATTATTTTAGATACAGGTATGATGAGTTTTACAGTGTAGTAACTTTCCCCTGATCAATAATCCGGAGTAAATGTGGAGATAAATGCTCCAGACCATATTTAGGTGAAGTCACAGCAAGACCGACCAAAAACAGGAACAGGAAAAATAAGAGCGCTGCACAGGAAGAAACCGTCATTATGGATCATAACATTTTCGACTGGCACAAAAACTTGACTTAAATAGTATAATTCATCATCAGAATGGAACCACTATGTAGACCAGTGTTTCTCAAATAGTGGGTTGGAACCCACTACTACAGTGGGGGAGATTTTCATTAATCTTGTCTATAATTTAGTATCCATGTTATAATGACGTCCCACTGGGGTGAGTTTTTCCTTGCCCGTATGTGGGCTCTGTACCGCGGATGTCATTGTGGCTTATGCGGCTCTTTGAGACATTTGTGATTTAGGGCTGTATATAAATAAACATTGATTGATTAGTGCGTCTGCCTCACAATACGAAGGTCCTGCAGTCCTGGGTTCAATCCCAGGCTCGGGATCTTTCTGTGTGGAGTTTGCATGTTCTCCCTGTGAATGCGTGGGTTCCCTCCGGGTACTCCAGCTTCCTCCCACTTCCAAAGACATGCACCTGGGGATAGGTTGATTAGCAACACTAAATTGGCCCTAGTGTGTGAATGTGAGTGTGAATGTTGTCTGCCTATCGGTATTGGCCCTGCGATGAGGTGGCGACTTGTCCAGGGTGTACCCCGAATTCCGCCCGATTGTAGCTGAGATAGGCGCCAGCGCCCCCCGCTACCCCAAAAGGGAATAAGCGGTAGAAAATGGATGGATGGATGGGTCCACTTGCATGACCTCCTCATGCAAGACAAGTTGGTAAAACAATAATTTTAGGTGGATTTGTTTAGGTTAACAAACCTACAAAAATGATTAGATGGCACCAGATTGCATCATTTGACAAACATTCTTTTATGGATGGATGGATGGATGATTGATTAATTGATTGATAATGTTACACAAACCTGAAGCTAGGTGGAATTAGTGCTCAATCTAATTAACAGATTCCCTGTTCTATCTATTAGAAGTACTAAGTACACAGGAACATGTGTATAGAGCAGTGGTGGTTTCTGGTTTAGGTTGGGGTAGCTAATTTTCAGCTATTCTCTAAACATGAGTACCATCTCCAATAATAGATACAAGCTATAAACGTCACAAGATTGCCAAATACTCCATACAAATTTCGAAACAACGAAGTCAAACTTGAAAATTGCTCCGGCAGTGGTTTATAGTTCAAGATTGCTGATTTGCTCATTTTGCTGTCAGTCAAAAGAGGATTTAGCCTCAAAAATATTCTCAAATCATCTGGGTAGCCAGGGACCAGTCTCACTTTCCAAAGCCGATAATTTATCCAATAACAGTCTACTTGGGTTGCGGTGGAACAACCTACCCTATCCTCCCCCATTGAAGTCATTGGACACTCAGCTTCAACGCTGTTTAATCAACTGTGACGCTACCACAGTTACTGAGAAGAAAGTTACGTCAGCTGACGCAAAGATTAGTTATTTTCTGACTAAAACTTGAACGCATTCTAGTGCATACTCAGTCAATTAAACGTAAACACAAAAGTAAATTACCTTTTTTTGACAGCAATCACCACTGGAACAGAGCTGACGGACAGGGAGAGATGGAGAAATTTGTGACAGGAATGAAAAGAAAGCAGAAGTCGTGAGCAGCATTTATATAGAATGCAATTCACACAGTGCCTTGTACAGGTAGATAAATCTATTGATAGATAAATAAATAAAAAACTGAGAAGCACTGCACGGACCTCCTGTGATGGATGACATAGTTATGGTGGTTGTACCAGACTGTCATGGGGAAGAGAGGTTTGCTTCAGATATAATATATCAACATGACTGCACATTCTCATCATCACCCATGGTGACATGCATTGTGCAGCGACTGAAAGGACAAGAGGTGTCTCAGGTATATCTACTGTGCATATGTCCTGGTAGCCACGCAATGTTTTACAGGCATGTCCAACCTGGAGATGATCTCAGGGTAGACTTAAAATACGCAGGAATGATGTTCGCCTGATGTTCTCCCAGTGTGGCTGGAGGAGGTGGCCTGAGATACAGGTTGAAGGACGAACGTTTCTCTGCTCAAACTACTGCCCTTGTGAACATACTTGCCAACCTTGAGACCCCCGATTTCGGGATGTGGGGCAGGGGGTGTGGTTGGGGGGGCGGGGGCGTGGTTAAGAGGGGAGTAGTATATTCACAGCTGTTGTGTGCGCAGTTGTGCACTGCACTTTCTAAAGTAGATGTTATTGTCACAAATGCATGATTGATTGATTGAAACTTTTATTAGTAGATTGCACAGTACAGTACATATTCCGCACAATTGACCACTAGAGGGTAACACCGCAATAAGTTTTTCAACTTGTTTAAGTCGGGGTCCACGTTAATCAATTTATGGTACAAATATATACTATCGGCATAATACAGTCATCACACAAGTTAATCATCATTGTATAAACATTGAATTATTTACAATCCAGGGGTGGGATGTGGAGCTTTGGTTGATAGCAGTACTTCAGTTCTCCCGTCCAAAGGCAAAACCTAGTAACTCACTTCTAGCTGATTTTGAGAAAACAAAGGAAAACCAATCTATCTTTATGCTGTCTTACAAAGATCTATAAAGTCATCAAACGTATAGATGTTTTCTTGAGCTTTCATTTTCTTGCCGATTGAGCCATGGATTGAATCTGCTCTCATGAACGTGTGCCCTTTCTCCAGATATTTTATCACAATCTCGGGTGGGCCCCATTCTGCGTTTGCACATTGGGCAAGAGCCGTGTACAGCGTCCAGTTTTTATTTTGACCGCCACAGTTATCTGCCCAAAAGAGTATGCAAGGGGAAGAATGAAGAACAATACATTTAATGAAGGTGCTTGCAACGTCCTGGGCCAATCTTCCAAATATCCCCTCTTCCATAATATCACATAATCAGGTTGACCGTCGGCCCCCATTCGTGCAAATGTCTCATTAAAGACAATAAGGGGACTGACAAAGAAGCTCCGATTGGTCCCTTGAGATACTAGGTTTTTCTGTTGTATCTATGGGGTTATGTGGTAGTTGCTAGGTCCTGCCATGCGCGTAACAGCTTACTTATGGAACAAATTACAATATCGCATACACTAATGTAAAGCATATCACCTAGGAACTCCAAAATTATTATCAGCTCAGTTTTGACCAAAATTGAGTTACTGGGTTTTGCCTTTGGACGAGAGAGTTATCAACAATTACATCAACAGAGAAATGGACATTGAAACAGTGTAGTTGTGACTTAGTAGGATATGTACAGCCAGCAGAGAACATAGTGAGTTCACATAGCATAAGAACAAGTATATACATTAGAAATACATTTGATTATTTACAATCCGGGGAGATGGGATGTGAATGTAGGAGGATTAAAGGGTTGAAGTTACCTGGAGGTGTTGTGGTGCATCATGTACAGTAGATGGCAGTATTGTCCTGTTTAAGAGTGTCACATGCTGTTTACGACAGACGAACTGCCTTACGGTAGAGTGGTAGACATAAACGTGACTGTTGTTGTTGTGTGTTGTTACTGCGCTGGGAGGACATTAATGAAACTACATAACAATTAACCCACATAAAGAAACCAAGAACTCGCCATCGATCATTCTACAGTTATGACGTCATTGGGCAGACACGCTCTCAGACACGTCACTCAGGTCCTCATGGAGCTAGGAGGGCGTGGCCTCTAGCTCCGCCTGAATTTCGGGAGATTTTCGGGAGAATATTTGTTTCGGGAGAGGCGCTGAATTTCAGGAGTCTCCTGGAAAATCCGGGAGGGTTGGCAAGTATGCTTGTGGAAGATAAACCAAAAAAAAAAGAGCTGGCATGGAACATTTTTGAAATGCCAAACTCTGATTTGCGTTGGTTAGGCGTTACAGATGGACTGCCCAATTGCGACTTCAGTTTCCGAATCCACCGTGTCTCACTCTGATCGGAAATAATGGTGCTAGACACAGCCTCATCAAACAATCCTCAGAGAAAAAGAAAATAGAAAACAAGGTCCATTTATTTCCGCTACCTTCAGGCATTGTGTACTTACACAATGGCATGAATGACACAAGGGTCAGTGTCTCTGAGGCGATTAATTTGTTGTTTTGTGGTGTCTTTGTGGAGTGTGTTCCATTTTCCATTTTCTATACTGCTTTATTCATTCCTCTCGCATGTATTATCTACATTTTAATCCCTGGAGGAAATTTAAATTTATGCTGTTGTGTCTCAGAGAAGCGTACCACGCATTTTGGGAGCAGTTATGCGTCCCGGGTGAGGCTTATTTATTCATTTTTTATTAATTACTCTTTATAATGATTACTTTCGATACTATATTGTTGGCTATGATATGTTTTACAATATAGTAACTTTCCCCTGATCATTAATCAAAAGCAGATGTGGAGAAAAGAGCTCGGACCACATATATCGGTGAAGTCACAGCAAGACAGACCCAAAACAGGAAGAGGAAAAATAAAAGTGGTAGACAGGTAGAAATTATCGATCATGACATTTCCGACTGACAATAAACTTGACTTACATCATATCATCCATCATAGGAATGGAACCACTTTGTAGACCAATGTTTCTCCAATAATGGGTCGGAACCAGCTACGGGGTTCGCAGTTAGCTATCGGGCGTCGTGAGAAGCAGGAGAGATTTTTATTATTCTTGTCACTCTAGTATTCATGTTGGAACGTTACACACGCCTGCAGCTCTGTGGCAACAGTGCTCAGTCTTATCAACAGGTTCCCTGTTGTACCCAATATAATTTTAATCGAATGTACTACATTCATTTTAATCCCTGAAAGGCAAGCATACTATGCTCACGCAGCCAAGAAGAAATATCAGAGTGATGTGGCCCAAACATTTGCTTCTGAGCTGACTATGACATTCAGCTCAAGATCACCTCAACAGTCAGAAAGAAGTAAGACTAACATCTCTCCCTGAAATGGTTGCTACTTGTTTAACCCTCAGGGAATTCTTCAATATTATGAACGTTATAAGTCCGAGGAACCTACTCGTATAAGTGTTAAAAATTAGCCGTACATTTTATTATATTACTTTTAATGATTAGTTCTGGAGATCATCGTCAGGGCTATCCATTGGTATCAACTTGGTGTCTTTTTTTATGTTTTATACTCTTTTTGTCAAAGAAAACCTTTTTTTTTCGTATGACGTAAACAACTATTGTGCAATATTTCTCCCTCATAACTCAGAACCTAAATATTTGATGTGAAGTAGTTGGAGCATTTAATAAGTCAATAATTCACAACAACATTGATTTTGATTTATAATAATTGTTTGAGCATTGACTGTTTTAGATTAAAAAATTACATTAGAAGATCCTTGGACCCATGAGGGTCCTTCTGAAATATATATTTTTTTACTTTTTAAAAACTTTTAACACTTAAATCTGTACATCAACTTCAGATGTATCCGTTGATAATCATTTTTATTTTTTTTTATGTTTTTGTATCTTTTATTTCCTTTTTGTAAAAGAAATCCCATTTTTTGAATGGAAAAAAAAACAAAAACTATACAATATTTTCCTTCCTAAAAACTCAGTTGTCAAAAATTTGATTTGTAGTAGCCTTAATTAAGTCTCTAATTCACAACAACGGTGCTTTTCATTAATAATAAGTTGTTAATCAAATTGTTGTTAATAAGTTGTTGATATTAAGTTGTTGTTAATATTTTATGTTTTTGTATGTTGTACGAAAGCGGTCACCAACCTTTTTGGTACTGAATAATGCAAAGGGCTACCAGTTTGATACACACTTAAATAAATTGCCAAAAATAGCCAATTTGCTCAATTTACCTTTAACTATGTTATTATTAATAAATAATGATATTATCTTTGTGGAAACACTGATCATCTTAATGATTTCTCACAATAAATATATATTTTTGATGACATGTTTTAAATAGGTTGAAATCCAATCTGCACGGAATATATAACACATTAGACCAAGCTATATTTCTAACAAAGACGAATCATTATTTCTTCTAGATTTTCCAGAACAAAAATTTTAAAACAAATTCACAAGACTTTGAAATAGGATTTAAATTTGATTTTACAGATTTTCTACATTTGCCAGAATATATATATTTTTTAATTTTAATCATAATAAGTTTCAAGAAATATTTCACAAATATTCTTCGTCGAAAAAAAAGAAGCTAAAATGAAGAATTAAATTAAAATGTATTTATTATTCTTTACAATAAAACAATTAATTTACTTGAACATTGATTTAAATTGTCAGGAAAGAAGATGAAGGAATTTAAAAGGTAAAAAGGTCTGTGTTTAAAAATCCTAAAATAATTTTTAAGGTTGCATTTTTTCTCTAAAATTGTCTTTCTGAAAGTTATAAGAAGCGAAGTAAAAAAATAAATGATTTTATTTAAAAAAGTGAAGACGAAGTCTTTAAAATATTTTCTTAGATTTTTAAATTCTATTTGAGTTGTGTTTTTCTTAGAATTACAAATGTCGAGCAAATCGAGACCAGCTTGCTAGTAAATAAATACAATTAAAAAAATAGAGGCAGCTCACTGGTAAGTGCTGCTGTGAAAGACTGCCGTTGTCTTGCGGGTTCCAGCGACCACCAAGGAAGGATACGACTTTTGAGCAGGTGTACACTTCTTTTATTTTTCAATAAACAAAAGTATTTTGCGTGTTACTTTTTAGCCTTCCCGTTGTCTGCGTCTGCCTCTCGCTCTTGCTGTCTTCCGGGTTGCACGTGCTGCTGCTCGTGTTGTCGTCTCCCTCTCAATCCTTCCTCGTATGGGTTGCTGTCACTCCCTACCATCACCAGCCCCGTTCTTTCCTCCTTCTCCCCTTTTATACAGAGAGAGGAGATACGTTAATTGTGTACAGGTGCGCGATCCGCACACCTGATCTTGTTTGTAGCGTCGCTCCCGGCACACCTCGCCGCTCGCTCGTAATCTTGGGCCGGGCTCCAGTATGCCATGCCTCTCTGTAGGACCGTCGGCTCCGCCTCTCCACAGCTGCTATTTGAGTTAATTTTAGAACAGGCCAGCGGGCGAGTCAACTGGTCTTTATGGGCGACCGGGTGCCCGCGGGCACCGCGTTGATGACCCCTGTTGTACGGCCTTTTTGTCAAAGAAAACAATTGTTTTCTTATAGAACAAACCATTACCAATATCCATGTAAAAATTACAATAGAAAAATACCAATAATAACAATACTAAAAGAACAAAAAAAGGACAATGAGGCAACACATACACTCATCGAGAACGTCTATTATAAACCAAGGATGGTCATTACAAGTGGGCCTGTGGCAAATGATGCACCAGCCAACTACTCTTTCTCTGTCCGTTCACAATGTGAATTGTTTAGTTCACTACTCAGACTGGGATTGCTGCCGCTGATGTCCCCTTTCTTGACTTGCAGCCTCGCTTTGGAGGACTAACTATGTTGCTGACTGCATGACCGGCAAGCGGGTCCTTGTGGCCTTTGCCTGCGTAATGGCGGCTCTGTCCAGAGTCTCCTGAAATGTGCCGCCTGTAACCTTTTGTGCCATTCCATGTGGGTTTGATGTTTGGGAAAACCACAAAGGCATTGTAACAGAAAATGTCCACCATTTGACCAAAAAAAGGGGATGGGTCCACTTGCGGGCTTCAAGGGGGAAGAGGGGTTAGTGCGTCTGCCTCACAATACGAAGGTCCTGCAGTCCTGGGTTCAAATCCAGGCTCGGGATCTTTCTGTGTGGAGTTTGCATGTTCTCCCTGTGAATGCATGGGTTCCCTCTGGGTACTCCGGCTTCCTCTCACCTCCAAAGACATGCACCTGGGGATAGGTTGATTGGCAACACTAAAATTGGCCCTAGTGTGTGAATGTTGTCTGTCTATCTGTGTTGGCCCTGCGATGAGGGGGCGACTTGTCCAGGGTGTACCCCGCCTTCTGCCCGATTGTAGCTGAGATAGGTGCCAGCGCCCCCCGCGACCCCGAAAGGGAATAAGCGGTAGAAAATGGATGGATGGATGGGTCCTCTTGGATGACCTCCTCATGCAAGACAAGTTGGTAAAACAATCATTTTAGGTGGATTTGTTTAGGTTAACAAACCTACAAAAATGATTAGATGGCACCAGATTGCATCATTTGACAAACATTCTTTTATAAACTTTTGCAAACACAAAAATAAATAATTGTCTCACGCTATTGTGGCACCCATGTGTCACCTTTTGTTTGGGCGGTAAGACCATTTAAGTATTCAGTTGCTGTTTGAGCAATTAATTAGTTTTTCCTTATGTTTTTCTTTTTTTTACCGCCCCTTTGTTTTCTTTTACAGACCCAACCACTCCCTGAGCTGGGCATAATTACCATGGGGTGCTGCAGTCGGTTTAATTAATTAACAGGCCTACTTAGTCACACCTGTACAAGCAGGAAGGCACTGGCTGATTACTCTTCGTTGAAACAGGACTTCGGATTCATGCTCTGGATTCTGCTTGTTGATTCAAGTTGCTGTAAGATTTGTTGCCTTCCTTACCTGTATAGACTTCTTCCCGGCTAAAGGAGCCACTTTATTTCTAATTATGATTTTTACCTGTTGCAGTGTTTTTAGTAGTGCAATCTTTTGTTCCTTTTTTATGCAATGTATTTTTGTTGTCTAAATATGTTTTGCTCTTTATCCCTGTCTCGAGCAATAATGACACTTTTTGTTCATACCCCTGCCTGTGTTTTGCATCTCGGGATATGCTAGCCTCTTTAAGAGTATCAACAAGCTTGACAGAAATCAATCGGTAATCTGGATCCCGCAAATCAGGAGGAGAATTTTTTGTGCCCTCCGGGCTCACGGACAAACAATTTATCGTCATGAGCAGACATTGGACAAGATGGTCAGATTGCTAAAAGAGCTTTGTGCTCGCTTATTTTTTTTCTCAGCAACTCACTACCGACCTCAAAGACTCTGCTCAAGTGGTATATATGCAGGGCCATGGCAGTGTGCGAAAAGAGGCCCGCGATGCGTGAGGACTTATCTCTGTTTCTTGCGGAGATGAAAAAGGTTTTTTGACCACCCGATGAGAGAACTGGAGGCCGGTCTTCATCTCCTCTCCATTCGCCAATGGGCAGCGTCAGTGGCAGACCACTCCAAAACCTTTCGCATTCTGGCAGCGGAGAGAGATCCGGATGAGAAGGCACTGGGCTGCAGCTTTTTGGGCAGTCTCAGCTCCTGTGTGCATGGCGAGTTAGCTACTCGGGATGAGAAAAATACTTTAGAGGCATAATCCTCATGCCGCCGTCCGCTGTCCTAGGAGCAGCATCAGACCTTTTCTTGCGACTTCCAACCTATGCAGCTAGAGGGCCAATTGTCCTTCCACAGCGGAGAGGTCTCGGAAGCTGCGTCTCAAGTTGTGTCCGTACTGCGGCGAGCCGGACCACAGCGTCGCCTGTTGTACCATCCGGCCAAGACAGTGTCGTTCATCAATGAGCAACATCAATCTGAGGAGTTTGTCTGTGTCGCCTGTGGTTGCCCTTCTCCAATTGGAAATTACACTTTCTTGGTCTGGTGAGGCGTTACCCATTAATGCCTTAATTGACTCAGGGACGAACGATAACTTTATAGATTGTGAACTTGTTAAAGGTTTAATATTCCCGTTGTTCGTTTAGTTTCTCCTAAAGTTGTTTGCTCACTTGACGGGGGGCACCTAGATAATATTATCTGTCAGACGCAGGCGGGCTCCCTCTTTCTGGCTAGGAATCATCAGGAAGCAATCAGCTTTTTTGTTATCCCATCTCGATAATCTCGGGTGCTTCTTGGTTTCACCTGGTTTCAACGTCATAGTTCCATTATCGATTGGTCATTGCTAAAAATCACAAACTGGAGCACTTTTTGTAATTTTTAATGTTTGCAATCAGCCTTGTTACATGTCACTCAACCTGGATCTCCTCCCCCAGTTTCAACTGAACGAGCATCTGTACCGAAAGAATATCATTCGCATTGAGGTTTTTTTGTAATGATCGTGCCATGTCTCTTCCCCACCACCGTCACTACGATTGTGCCATAGATTTATTACCTGGTTCCCCTCTTCCTTTATCACGGTTATATAACATCTCACAGCCAGAACAAAAGGCCCTCGAGGAATATATTTCCTCTTCACTCGTCACAGGGCACATATGGCCCTCATCTGGTCCGGTAGCGGCAGGATATTTTTTTTGTCAAGAAAAAGGATGGCTCGCTTCGTCCTTGTATTGATTTACGCGTTCTTAACAAGATTACTGTCAGAAACAAATGCCTTCTTTTTCTTCTTGACTCAGTGTGTTATTTCTCTCCGAAGAATAACTGCAATGTTGCTTCTCGTTGACTCTCTTTATAATTGTCTTGCAGCTCACACGCCAGCGTTAACCCTTACACCTCCGGAAGTCCCCCCTCGACCGATACACATGAACTCAGATCAATGCGCGCATACACAAAACAGTCCCCCGAATAACACACTCACGACATCTCCCCTCTTTTGAACCAAAGACATTAGGCGCATGAGCAGGCGTTGGAACCGTAGGGGAACCACATCGAGATCCTTGTTTTTGATTAGTGGGGCTAGGGGTTTGTGGTCCGTGTGTACTGTGAAGCTGTCTAATCTATACAGATAGGTGGAGAATCTTTCACAGGCCATAACAACCACCAAATACTCTCTCTCTATTTGCCCATAGGGCTGTTCTGCGTCAGTCAATGTTCTGGAGCAATAAACTACTTGTTTTAGTCCCTCAACATGACGCTGTAGCAGCACGCCACCTAACCCAAAGCTATTTGCATCTCCGCTCAGTATTGTGGGGTTTGTTTACATCATAGAATGCAAGTGTGGGTGCTGTGGAGATGAGTTGTTTCACCTTGTTGAAAACGTCAATTGTGCTGCGTTAAAGACCCATAACGGGTCAGTTTTCAGCAGGTCCTTGAACGGTTTTTATCACTTCTGACAGGTTGGGCAAGTATCTACCCAAATAATGAACCATGCCCAGGAACCTACGGAGGCCTGACGTGTCATCTGGCGGCTGAAGCTCTGTGATGGCACTTAATTTTGAGAAGTTGGGACGGATGTTTTCGATCATGTGCCCCAGGTAGTTCAGCTGATTTTGACGCAGATGGAACTTTCTGTCATTGAGGTTTGAGCCTGCACTGTCCAGGATCTGCAGGACATTCTGGAATCTCTTTTCGTGCTCTTCGTCATTCCTGGCGTGGACGAGAATATCATCCATGTACACCTCAACCCCCTCCTGGCCTCTGATCAGCACAGACATCTCCCTCTGAAAATCTCTGTTGCACTGGAGATCCTAAACGGGAATTGAATAAGTACATGCAAATGGGAGTGATCAAGCATAAAGAATACTCGGGATTCTGCCAACCGTGGGAGTATGTCATCTATGGTGGGTAAGACGTTCCTCTCCCTTTTAACTGCCACGTTCAGTTTCTTTAAATCGACATAGATTCTCACATCAGCAGTTCGTTTAGGGACCGGGTCCATCGAGGACCACCACTTCATTGGTTCTGTTACTTTCTCATAGACAACACATTTCACCATTCTCTGTAGTTCAGTTTTAACTTTGGGTAGCATGGGTGCATATACTCTCCTGGCAGTGCTCACGCTGTAGGGTACGCAGCACTCGCAGACATATTTTAACGGGCTTTATCTTCAGAAGGCCCACATCTGTGTCAAACCTGCTTTGGACTTCATCCACTCTTTCCACCAGTCCCATGGCCACTGTGACAGCAGCTTTTGTAAAAGCTGTGAACTGTCCTAGGCCATCAAGTTTCCCCCACCGGGCTGTCAAAGTCCATGTCATCGCTTACTAACCGGGGCAGGTGTTTTAGCTTGCGGTAAATTACATCTGATATCACACTACTATCTATCTTGAAGGTCACAGGAGTGTCTCTGATGTTTAGTTTGACAGTAAATGGTGTATTAGTGTCTGCGATTTGGTGTTCTTTGTTTTGATCTCACCTGTGTTATAACACACATATTTAGTCATTGGGGCTTTTGACATAACAAAAACATAATAGAACATTATTTTGTTAGCGCGTTTGGACCAAATGTGACATGCCGCGCTATTATTGTGAAGACCGGAAGTGTGTGACTGGTGGGAAAAAGAGAGCTATCGACAGTGGCCATGTTAGAACAAGACAAGACTCCTGAATTTAAAAAAGTACCTTTTGACTTTCTACCTGCCGAGCTTGCACTACAACTTACCAGATTGTTAGTTAAAATAGTTCACCATTTGGAGCAATTTAATACTCACATATTCGCAGTGATGGGCAAGCTATACTTGGAAAATTTAGTTAGCGAAGCTACAAGTTTCTCTCTGTTAAATGTAGCTAAGCTTCAGGGGAATCTATCCCCAAGAATTGTAGCAAACTACACGGATAAAGTTGCTTGCTACATCAACGCTACATTTAACGGAATTCATATATATATATATATATATATATTTTTGTCCTGTCCAGCTTCTCAGGCAAATCATATAGTTGATGTAGATGTCCATATCGGCTGTTCAGATTTACTTTACAAAAGAGAAGTGTAGGATACTTTTGTTGTTGCCTTATTTGAATTTGACTTTATTAAATGTATTTATATTATCATTTGGTGCAGCCGTGCCGGAGCATGAAGGGATAGAAAGAGAAAAAAAAGGAAGACAGAGGGGGAAATTGTGGGAATAAGAGGGGGATTAGACAGAGAGACAAAAACAACAGCAGCAAACACAACAATAAAAACAAAAACAACAACAACAATAGAACAACACCAGCACATACGATATGTACAAATATGATCGTAAAAGTGATAGCAAAGAAGCAGTTAGTGAAATAAATAAAAATATAGAAATGACAATGAGCATTTTTACACTACAACTGGAGCAATACAAATACCAATAGAAAAAGTGCTATTGATCATGAACAATACCAAGAGTTTGCCTCTATTATCAACAATACAGTTGTTCAAATGCAACAATACGTATACATAATGATAACTAGGGAGATGAAAAAAAAAAAAAGGAATACCGAAAGATGGAGGGGAAGAGAGAGAGGCAATCTATATTAATCTTGTAGATTGTTGTAGTAACAATGGGTTAAGCTTTGTCAATATGCCATGTGTTACCCGGTTTACTCTAGGGCAACAACGTTAATGTATGTTTGATGAAACGTGATTATGTGCATGAGTTTATGTATGTATATGTACTTGTATATGAACAGAATGTGTATATGAATGTTTGTACTGTAAATGTATATGTACAGTATGTGTATGTGTGTTGTTACAGTGAATGTATATGTACAGTATGTGTATGTTTGTATCGTGAATGTGGTGTGGATGGACAAACTTGGAGTATGTAGGTATGTACTGGATTTGTGTATGTGTGTGGGAGCGTAGTTACCTATGTATGTACGTTTGTATGTATGAATAACGGTGTGTGTATGTGAGTATATGTGTGTTTGTATGTACAATATATTTGACTCCCAGTATGCGTGGGATCCAGAGTACGGCCCCAACCGCCCAGAGAGCCCAACCCAAACACAGGTGTTGCGCCCAGGGACCCAGGGACCACCGGCCGCACGCAGCAAGGCCGGCCAGCGACGGAAACCCCAGAGCCCGGCCCACCGCGCCGCCCGGAACAGCCAGCAGCAGGCCGCAGACAGACGAGAGAAGCAGCGGACGGTCAGACCCCAAGCCAGCGGGAGACAACCCCCCTACGCGGGCAGAAAGGCGGGACGCCCTGCTCTGAGGTACCCAGAGAACCCCCACAACCAGACGGGAAGACCGCCACCGCCCTACCAGCATATTAATACTATTATAATACTATTATATAAATATTAATATTTATATGCTATTATCATTAAGCGTTTTGTCAGGGAGGAGTTGATCTCCTCATTTACTAATTAATTCATGCCATAAACCCCATCCGGCCAACAACAATAAAACGGCCGAGTAGCTCTTATACAACAGCAGCCGGCTTCGGTAGCTCCCACTCCCTCCCCTCTGTTGCAAGATTTGTTGATTCTATGTAACATGTTTATGTATGCTATGGCTATGAGTTTTTTCCTTCCTTAGCCTCAGTCTGGACACCCTCCCTGGAGTCCAGCCTTTGACTAAATATTTTCTACTCCCAAAAATACTTGCAGAGCTGGGAAGGGTCGACTATTTTTTTTAAGTACATCATTTCGGTTTTCCTTCCCGCCCTTTAACCTAACTCGATTCGTTCCGGAGTCGCACAGCCCAATTTCGCGAAAGTCTTCCAACACCGCTTTTCGGAGAAATATGTACAATAAAAGTGACCGTGGTTTCGGACTTTCTTGCCATTGTTTACTTTTACCACACACTGGGCGCTAACAGCTAGCTAGTCAACAAGAGTTGTGGTTGACAACTCAGGAAAAGACTCCCCTCTAGTGTTTTAGAAGAGAATCACAAATTAAAATTAGTGGGATTGAGAAAAGTTTTTAAGATATATAATTTGTTAAAATGAACATGCTAATAGTTAGCTAGTCTAGTTGTGGGTGCCCACTCAGGAAAACTTGCCCTCTAGTGTTTTAGAAGAGAATTACAAGTAAAAAATAGTGGGATTGAGCAAATATTAAAAGTTAACTAGTAGCTTTGTAATAGTTAGCTAATTTACAAGAGTTGTGGTTGCTCACTCGGAAAAACACTTCCCTCTCGCGTTTTAAAAGAGAATTGCAAGTAAAAATAAGTAGGATTGAGCAAAGATTTAAAAATGTATAATTTGTGAAAATGAACTTGTTTCATAAATCGCGGTAAGTAGTGATGTCGCCATTGTTTACTACAACAACTACTCACACGAAGCTAATAGTTAGCTAGTCTAGTTGTGGTTGCCCACTCTGGCCATAAACTATGGCTGATGGCCGACAAAATGCGATTGTGGATTGAGGTGATTGTATAATTTTTTCCTTAATGAACTGGTTGCCTTCGAGAGAATACAGTATGACTAGTTCAGAGCCCAGAGCTGCAACCCTCACATTAAAGAGACCAAGTTAAGGATATGTAAATTGGATATAATCAGGGTGCTAAGACCCTTGGAGGGATTAAATAATTCCTCTTAGAAACACCTGGAGTGCCCTAAAGAGAGCTGGAATATTTTCTCTGCACAAGAGATGTCTTGGTTATCAGGCTGACTACAGTTAAGCCCTAAATTATTCATACACCGACCACATTGTGAGTTCGAATAAATTTCTCTCTGCTGAACAGGTATCTTCTCTTCTGGCTTGATGTGAAACAAGGACGTGCCAATTCAGACATGGAACACGAGAAACTTGAGTTGATTTCACATGCTTCTTTACCTTAACAGCGGATGGTTACCTGAAAGGTGGAGCAGCTTGTTATACGGTCAGTGATCAAATCGATGCATACTTCCCGTCCATGCAATGATGATTTTGAACAAAAAAATGGTTGTGCAAACATGTGAAAATACATTCCTGTATTATTATCTGACAATAAAATTGCATTTCTGTCAAAAGATAGGGATATTTTTTTAAAGTAAATTGATTCATGCATACTCATATTTACGATTTACATAATGCAAAAGTGTAAATATTCTGATAAAAACATTTTTTATCATTTGACAGCACTGTTTTAAATATATGGTTTTCTTTTTATTTTATTTTACAAATGCTGCTGGCTGACTTACACTTTCAAAACCTCTGCAGTCAAAGCAACCTTACATTTAAAACATTAGCTTGGATATAGAAATACTTTTGAAAATGGATTTAAAACAATCGACCAGTCAACACAAATTCTTACAATATCAGCCTTGTTTGGACTTTAAAATTTTCAGCTAAAAGACACCCTTTGCTCAAATCAAATAATTTTTTTTTCCCCAATACAATGTTATGCATCATACAGTTCCAGTTGTCTCATTACAGCACGTCCGAAAAGGAGTAGGAAGAAGAATAGTTTATTTAATCCTACCCCATTTCATTCCATAGCAATTTTATCCAATGTCCTTGTTCTCTGTAACATAACAGTGAACAAATAAAAAATAAATAAATATTGTGCCATAGTAAACATACAAATATTAAATACATAAATAATATTTGTCTCAATAAAAAAAGGGGGAAAAAAAGGGTTCAAGATGTTTATCATAATTCTTGTTCTGTGTACTTTGTGAACACTTGAAGTTTAAACAGCCTCTTAAACTGAATCATATTGGAGCTTTGTTTGATTTCTTTGGTCAATCTGTTCCATAATTTAATCCCCCATAGTGATAAACTAAAATTTAAAATTAAAAACGTTATAAATTAGATTTTTGTCTAAGATTATATTCCTCCTCTTTTGTTGAGAAGAATTGTTGTACATGCTTGAGTAGTATGTTATAGTTTGCTTTGTACATCATTTTAGCTGTTTGCAAATGCACCAAATCGTTGAATTTCAATAACTGTGATTTAATAAACAAAGGGTTTGTAAGTTCTCTACATCCAACTATATGTATTATTCTAATTGCTCTTTTTTGTAACACAGTTAGTGAATCAAGCGCACATTTGTAGTTTCCCCATATTTCTACACAATAACTCAGATATGGTAACACGAGCGAGCAGTAAAAAATATAAAGTGATTTTTGGTCTACAACATGTTTTGCTTTATTCATTATTGATGTGTTTCTTGCTACTTTATGTTTTACATTTTTTAACATGACATTTCATCTATTATTACACTCAAAAATGTGTTTTATTTTACCCTTTCACTATTTACTCTGTCTGTTTGAAATTGTGTTCTCTTCTACTGTTACCAAATAGCAGAGGTGGGACCAAGTCATTGTTTTGCAAGTCACAAGTAAGTCTCAAGTCTTTGCCCTCAAGTCTCGAGTCAAGTCCCGAGTCAAGACAGGCAAGTCCCGAGTCAAGTCCAAAGTCAATACTGGAAAGTCTCAAGTCAAGTCGAAAGTCCTGCATTTTTGTTTCGAGTCATTTCAAGTCTTTTTAACCACAGACTAATATATTTACACAGATTGTGTATGCTTTTAAAACGCTGTGTGTATTCATTATAAAAAAAAACTGTGCTGACATTGCACTTCATAATAGCACTATTAACCAGTTATTTTAAACATATAACTCATTCCTTTACAGTATAAACACATTTGAAAAAACAATTGGAACTGTACTTATTTGCACAAAAGTGTTAACATTGTATTTCCATTGAATATTGCATTGTAACTAGTTCCACAGTAGTTTCTATCCTGTTCTTACCTTATCTCATTGATCTCATCTCACACTGTATACTGTATGTGTTTGTGTGCGTACACATGAAAAACATAAATACATGAACATAACAATGAACAGTGCTGTACTTTTGAGATGTCTGGGCCCTATGGAATATGTACACATATTCTTAATATAGTATACATTTTAACCGACCTTTATTTGACTATGTTTGACTTTTTGTAGGTGGCTAAAATACGCGGTGCTGCTGACCGCCGTCTAACGTTACTTTACTGTGTGTGATACATTCACTAACGTAACGTTATGTGTAGGTACCTCATGCAACTCTGCTTAAAAAAAATCACTTGACAAAAAGTATGAATAAGGTAGCAAACTGCAGTGGACGCAACAGATTGCCGTGTTTGTAATGACGTTATAACCATATACATCTTATAAGTAGACGCAGAATTGGCTGCTGTGACGCGAGCAATTTGGCCGCCATCCTGAAGTGGTGATGAGGAGCCGGCGAGCAGCATAAACTGACAGTTTACAGGTAAAAAACAAAGATGCTGGGCTGATATTCAGCGTTCTCCTGCTCAAATGAGCGGACTGTTGAAAATAGGAATTGGGGGATTACTTTTCACAAGTAAGATTTAACATTAAAATACTATTGGATGTATTTTCTGAAAATATTACCACAGAGTTAAGCAGGAGCAAAGAACTACAATATTTGTATGTGAAAATCACAAAGAAATCTTCTGAGGGTGGATGACCCCCCTACAGGTATTTGGTTTACTAACTATAAGCCCACCTAAAATAAAATTCACCAGCCGCCACTGATTATGATGCATTCTCATTTTAGGCAAAACATAAGACGATACCTCACCTCACTTCACCTCAGTAGAAGCATTTAAGTCTCACCTTAAAACTCATTTGTATACTCTAGCCTTTGAAGAGACTCCCTTTTTAGACCAGTTGATCTGCCGTTTCTTTTCTTTTTCTCCTATGTCCCACTCTCCTTTGTGGAGGGGGTCCGGTCCGATCCGGTGGACATGTACTACTTGCCTGTGTATCGGCTGGGGACATCTCTGCGCTGCTGATCCGCCTCCGCTTGGGATGGTTTCCTGCTGGCTCCGCTATGAGCGGGACTCTCGCTGCTGTGTTGGATCCGCTTTGGACTGGACTCTCGCGACTGTGTTGGATCCAATATGGATTGAACTTTCACAGTATCATGTTAGACCCGCTCGACATCCATTGCTTTCGTCCTCTCCAAGGTTCTCATAGTCATTATTGTCACCGACGTCCCACTGGGTGTGAGTTTTCCTTGCCCTTATGTGGGCCTACCGAGGATGTGGTAGTGGTTTGTGTTGTGGTTTGTGCAGCCCTTTGAGACACTAGTGATTTAGGGCTATATAACTAAACATTGACTGATTGATTGATACTCTCTTAACAGTATAACTGTAAACAGAAATAAGTCTTCACGTAACAATATTCAAATACTAACTTTGTTGGATAAGACAGAATTTGGTTTTATTCTGAATCCAGTGAAACAGATTGGTGGTTTTGGCTGATATAAAGACTTTCAGGTGCTTAGGCTGTTGCGGGGGCAACAGCCTAAGCAGGGAAACCCAGACTTCCCTCTCCCCAGCCACTTCGTCTAGCTCTTCCCGGGGGATCCCGAGGCGTTCCCAGGCCAGCCGGGAGACATAGTCTTCCCAACGTGTCCTGGGTCTTCCCCGTGGCCTCCTACCGGTTGGACGTGCCCTAAACACCTCCCTAGGGAGGCGTTCGGGTGGCATCCTGACCAGATGCCCAAACCACCTCATCTGGCTCCTCTCGATGTGAAGGAGCAGCGGCTTTACTTTGAGTCCCTCCCGGATGGCAGAGCTTCTCACCCTATTGCTACACGGCGGGGGAAACTCATTTCGGCCGCTTGTACCCGTGATCTTATCCTTTCGGTCATGACCCAAAGCTCATTACCATAGGTGAGGATGGGAACGTAGATCGACCGGTAAATTGAGAGCTTTGCCTTCCGGCTCAGCTCCTTCTTCACCACAACGGATCGGTACAACGTCCGCATTACTGAAGACGCCGCACCGATCCGCCTGTCGATCTCACGATCCACTCTTCCCCCACTCGTGAACAAGACTCCTAGGTACTTGAATTCCTCCACTTGGGGAAGGGTCTCCTCCCCAACCCGGAGATGGCACTCCACCCTTTTCCGGGCGAGAACCATGGACTCGGACTTGGAGGTGCTGATTCTCATTCCGGTCGCTTCACACTCGGCTGCGAACCGATCCAGCGAGAGCTGAAGATCCCGGTCAGATGAAGCCATCAGGACCACATCATCTGCAAAAAGCAGAGACCTAATCCTGCGGTTACCAAACCGGAACCCCTCAACGCCTTGACTGCGCCTAGAAATTCTGTCCATAAAAGTTATGAACAGAATCGGTGACAAAGGACAGCCTTGGCGGAGTCCAACCCTCACTGGAAATGTGTTCGACTTACTGCCGGCAATGCGGACCAAGCTCTGGCACTGATCGTACAGGGAACGGACCGCCACAATAAGACAGTCCTATACCCCATACTCTCTGAGCACTCCCCACAAGACTTCCCGAGGGACACGGTCGAATGCCTTCTCCAAGTCCACAAAGCACATGTAGACTGGTTGGGCAAACTCCCATGCACCCTCAAGAACCCTGCCGAGAGTATAGAACTGGTCCACAGTTCCACGACCAGGACGAAAACCACACTGTTCCTCCTGAATCCGAGGTTCGACTATCCGACGTAGCCTCCTCTCCAGTACACCGGAATAAACCTTACCGGGAAGGCTGAGGAGTGTGATCCCACGATAGTTGGAACACACCCTCCGGTCCCCCTTCTTAAAGAGAGGAACCACCACCCCGGTCTGCCAATCCAGAGGTACCGCCCCAGATGTCCACGCGATGCTGCAAAGTCTTGTCAACCAAGACAGCCCCACAGCATCCAGAGCCTTAAGGAACTCCGGGCGGATCTCGTCCACCCCTGGGGCCTTGCCACCGAGGAGCTTTTTAACTACCTCAGCGACCTCCGCCCCAGAAATAGGAGAGTCCACCACATATTCCCCAGGCACTGCTTCCTCATAGGAAGACGTGTTGGTGGGATTGAGGAGGTCTTCGAAGTATTCCTTCCACCTATCCACAACATCCGCAGTTGAGGTCAGCAGAACACCATCCGCACCATACACGGTGTTGATAGTGCACTGCTTCCCCTTCCTGAGGCGGCGGACGGGGCTCCAGAATCGCTTCGAAGCCGTCCGTAAGTCGTTTTCCATGGCTTCCCCAAACTCCTCCCATGTCCGAGTTTTTGCCTCCGCGACCGCTGAAGCTGCACACCGCTTGGCCTGTCGGTACCTGTCCACTGCCTCCGGAGTCCTATGAGCCAAAAAGACCCGATAGGACTCCTTCTTCAGCTTGACGGCATCCCTCACCGCTGGTGTCCACCAAGGGGTTTTAGGATTGCCGCCCCGACAGGCACCAACTACCTTGCGGCCACAGCTCCGATCTGCCGCCTCGACAATAGAGGTGCGGAACATGGTCCACTCGGACTCAATGTCCAGCACCTCCCTCGTGACATGTTCAAAGTTCTTCCGGAGGTGGGAATTGAAACTTTGTCTGACAGGAGACTCTGCCAGACGTTCCCAGCAGACCCTCACAATGCGTTTGGGCCTCCCAGGTCTGTCCGGCATCCTCCCCCACCATCGCAGCCAACTCACCACCAGGTGGTGATCGGTAGAAAGCTCCGCCCCTCTCTTCACCCGAGTGTCCAAAACATGAGGCCGCAAATCCGATGACACAACTACAAAGTCGATCATGGAACCGCGGCCTAGGGTGTCCTGGTGCCAAGTGCACATATGGACACCCTTATGTTTGAACATGGTGTTTGTTATGGAAAAACTGTGACGAGCACAAAAGTCCAATAACAAAACACCACTCGGGTTCAGATCCGGGCGGCCATTCTTCCCAATCACGCCTCTCCAGGTTTCACTGTCGTTGCCAACGTGAGCGTTGAAGTCTCCCAGTAGGACAAGGGAATCACCCGGGGGAGCACTTTCCAGTACTCCCTCGAGTGTTCCCAAAAAGGGTGGGTACTCTAAACTACTGTTTGGTGCATAAGCACAAACAACAGTCAGGACCCGTCCCCCCACCCGAAGGCGGAGGGAGGCTACCCTTTCGTCCACCGGGTTGAACTCCAACGTACAGGCTTTTAGCCGGGGGGAAACAAGAATTGCCACCACAGCCCGTCGCCTCTCACTGCCGGCAACGCCAGAGTGGAAGAGGGTCCAATCCCTCTCGAGAGAAGTGGTTCCAGAGCCCTTGCTGTGCGTCGAAGTGAGTCCGACTTTATCCAGCCGGAATTTCTCGACTTCGCGCACTAGCTCAGGCTCTTTCCCCCCCAGTGACGTGACGTTCCACGTCCCAAGAGCTAGCTTCTGTAGCCGAGGATTGGACCGCCAAGTGCCCTGCCTTCGGCTGTCGCCCAACTCACAATGCACCCGACCTCTATGGCCCCTGCTATGGGTGGTGAGCCCATTGGAGGGGTGACCCACGTTGCCTCTTCGGGCTGTGCCCGGCCGGGCCCCATGGGAACATGCCCGGCCACCAGGCGCTCGCCATCGTGCCCCACCTCCGGGCCTGGCTCCAGAGGGGGGCCCCGGTGACCCGCGTCCGGGCGAGGGAAATCTGGGTCCATGATTTTTCTTCTTCATAAAGGTCTTCGAGCTGCTCTTTGTCTGATCCCTCACCTAGAACCTGTTTGCCTTGGGAGACCCTACCAGGGGGCTTTATGCCCCCGGACAACATAGCTCCTAGGATCATTGGGACACGCAAACTCCTCTACCACGATAAGGTTGCAGCTCAGAGAGGAGTATTTTTAGAATATAAAAAAAAAATAATGTATCCCTTGGCATACCTTCAAGTACCCCCATTTGAGAACCACTGGTCTATAGGTTCGTAAGATATATAGATAACTAATGTTATCATATATCCTACATAATACATTGTTTATGTAGGATATACGCATGTATATATAAACTAATCATATTGTTTCTTCAACTTAAAAATACCTGACTGTTTTTTCCCCCTTCTCTGGGATGATTATTCCCAGTTTTGATCTCAGACATCTGGTCACTTATAGCATATAAGAATATTCTATTACTGTTAAGCAAATTATGAACACGCCAAAACATGTGTCCTTTATCATAGTTACACGTATGACAAAAAAGCGCGTGAATATCAGTGGTATTCAGGGAGGTAAAATGAATTAAATGCGCTGACAGTTCATTGCTCCTGCCAAATGTATTGCACTGAGTGGGGGAGATCACCACTCCAAGATGGCGGCTCCGCGTCACGTCTGCGCCAGTAGGCAGTACGCTCCATGCTGCGTACCATTATAAGATGTCTATGGTTATAACATTAGCAGTGAGTTTACTGCCTCACTTATTTAACTACACAGCAAATAAATGTCACCTTACTCAGCCAATAAACGTTAGCTTACATTCAAAACTTACCCTTCTTTGTGCAACTTCAAATGTCAAACGAAGTTGGAAGTTGTTGCATCTCTGTCTGTAATCTTCCAACCGCATGTTTTGCATACTGGAATTCCTTTTTTGTTAGCAAAGTCGTAGTTTTAATACCCGAACGAAACACTTTATGGCATAATTTTTCCTCACTTAGTCTTCTATTGTTTGAGAGCTGTTCTTCGTTGGTTTTCCTGCACAGAGGAAAGAATAAATTCCTTCAAAGAGGATTTGGGGAGACAAATTTGGGACAATGTATACAATGAAGATGATGTGGATGATGCATATGGGAAATTTTTCAACACCTTTGTAACACTCTACGATAAACATTGTCCTTGGAAAGAACTCAGTAAGAAGCAAAAGAAAAACAATCAACCATGGATGACAAAAGGATTGATAAATGCATGTCACAAAAAAAATACTTTATATTGAATATTTTATAACACAGAGATCCATAGAG
This sequence comes from Nerophis ophidion, assembly GCF_033978795.1. NCBI lineage: Eukaryota > Metazoa > Chordata > Actinopteri > Syngnathiformes > Syngnathidae > Nerophis > Nerophis ophidion. The sequence continues at coordinate 27,901,714 of NC_084619.1, forward strand.
GCAGAAAATAAGTATAAGAAATATAAAAACAAGCTAATTGGTATATTAAGGGCATCTAAGAAGGAATACTACAGTCAATTATTAAACAGGAATAGAAACAATATGAGAGCGACATGGGGCATCCTAAATAGCTTCATTAAAGATGGCGCTAAGAAAGATTACCCCCAGTACTTTCTAGATGGGAATACTAAAAATGACAATATGAATCAAATAGTTGAACGTTTTAATGACTACTTTGTTAATGTCGGAAAAAATCTGGAACAAAGAATTCCAAAAGCAGATGATGGGTCAATTGAGGACTTGAGTGAGCTCATAGACAAAAATCCCAATTCCATGTTTTTAAAGAAGGTGACAAAAGAAGAAGTAATCAAAATTGTAAATAATTGTAAATCTAAGACCTCAACTGACTGTCATGGAATAGATATGGTAACAATAAAAAACGTCATACAAGACATTTCAGAACCTCTTACATATATTAGCAATGTATCATTTTTAACTGACAAATTCCCTGACAAAATGAAAATTGCTAAAGTTGTACCAATTCATAAGAAGGGAGACACACACCACCAGTTCACTAAATATAGACCAGTTTCAATAATTCCACAATTCTCCAAAATCATAGAAAAACTATTCAATAGTAGATTAGATACAAAAGTGGGACGCTCGTGGAGAACCAATTTGGATTTAGAGCAAATATCTCAACTTCAATGGCATTAATCAAAATAACAGAGGAAATTACCAATGCAATCGATGGTAAGGAATGTGCAGCCGCAGTATTCATGGATTTAACAAAAGCATTTGACACAATTAATCATGATCTTTTAATTCAAAATCTAGAACGTTATGGCATCAGAGGTTTGGTCTTGAGCTGGATAAGAAGTTATTTCACCAACAGGAAGCAATATGTGAAGATGGGTAAAAATAGTTCAACACGATTGGATATATCTTGTGGTGTACCTCAGGGATCAATACTGGGACCAAGATTGTTCAATCTTTATATAAACGATATTTGCAAAGTTACAAAAGACTTGAAGTTAATTTTATTTGCAGACGACACAACTGCTTTCTGTTCAGGAGAGAACACACAGAAGATAATACAAATAATAACAGAAGAAATGAATACATTAAAAAAATGGTTTGATAAAAACCGGCTATCCTTGAATCTCAGTAAAACTAAAATAATGCTATTTGGTAACAGTAGAAAAGAGCATCAGACACGAATACAAATAGATGGAGTAGATATCGAAAGGGTAAAAGAAACCAGAGTTTTGGGAGTATTAATAGATGATAAAATGAACTGGAAATCTCATATACAAAACATACAACATAAGCTGGCAAAAAATATTTCAATAATGAATAAAGCAAAATACGTCCTTGGCCAAAAATCACTTTATATTCTCTACTGCTCGCTAGTGTTACCATATCTGAGTTATTGTGCAGAAATATGGGGAAACAACTACAAATGTGCGCTACATTCGTTAACTGTGTTACAAAAAAGATCGATTAGAATAATACACAATGTTGGATATAGAGAACATACAAACCCTTTATTTATTGAGTCAAAAATATTAAAGCTCGATGACGTGATAAAATTGTAAAGAGCAAAATTGATGTACAAAGTAAATTATAACCTGCTACCAAAGAATGTACAACAATTCTTCTCAACTAAAGAGGAGAAATATAACCTTAGAGGAAAATCTAACTTAAAACATGTGTATGCTCGTACAACACTTAAAACTTTTAGCATATCAGTATGTGGAATTAAATTATGGAATGGATTACGTAAAGGAGTTAAACATTGTACTTATATGACCCAGTTTAAGAGGATGTTTAAATTAACAGTGCTTAAAAAGTACAAAGAAGAAGTATTATGAGAAACACTTTGAAACTTATTGAAAATAAGATATTCTTCATCTTAGTATGTTAATAATGACTGAAATAATTAAGTACATGTTAGAAAACTGCTGTGTTACTCACTCACAGATGTCATTTTGCTATTTGATATTTTGCTGTAAAGAAGGTCAGTGAATGAATGTACGTATATATTTGTGGGCGCTCTGAAGTGGAAAAGCGGTAGGATTAAATAAGCTTTGCTTCTTCCCACTCCTTTTCGGACATGATGTATTGTGTATTGCGAAATGATGAAATTACCTGATGTATAATGTTGTATATATGTCATGTTCGAAATAAACTAAGAAAAGAAGAAAAGAAAAGAAAGAAAAGAAAAAATTGATTGGTTGAATGCTGTGTGACGAAAATAACGCGGATGTAATTTGATTGGCTGTTGTACTGACAGGTAGCGCACAGGCTGTCATCGCACACATGTTGACAAACACGCGTACACAATGGAAGATACGGAGCGCTCCTGAATAACTTTTTAATCTTTGTATTTTGGGGAAAGTAGCAAGTCATGTGAAGTCAAATGGCTCAAGTCCAAGTCAAGTCACAAGTCATTGATGTTAAAGTCTAAGTCGAGTTGCAAGTCTTTTTACATTTTGTCAAGTCGAGTCCAAAGTCATCAAATTTATGACACGAGTCTGACTCGAGTCCAAGTCATGTGACTCGAGTCCACACCTCTGCCAAATAGCATTAATTTTGTCTTTCTGAGATTCAAAGATAGTCTGTTTTTGTCAAACCATCTTTTTAATGCGTTCCTTTCTTCTTTTATTATTTGCATTAGCTTCTGTGTGTTCTCTCCTGAACAGAATGCTGTTGTGTCATCTGCAAATAATACTAAGTTAAAGTCCTTTTGTAACTTTTCAAATGTCATTTTTTTAGAGATTGAACAATTTTGGTCGGAGTATTGATCCCTGAGGTACACCCCAGGATATATTTAGCATTGTAGAAGTGTGTTCGCCTATCTTCACGCATTGCTTCCTGTTAGTTAAGTAGCTTTTAATCCAGTTCAAGATCAACCCTCTGAAACCATACCTTTCTAATTTGTTTATTAATTAATGTTATGATTAATTGTTTCAAATGCTTTTGTTGAATCCATGTAAACACTGCAGCAGCACATATTTTACCATATATTGAATTTGTGATCTCTTCTGTTATTTTGATTAATGCCATTGATGTTAAGATGTTGGCTCTTTACCCGTATTGGTTGTCTATGGGTGTTGTGTTTTTATTTATGAATTTGTCTAATCTGTTGTTAAACAGTTTTTCAATGATTTTAGAAAATTGTGAAGTAGAGAAACAGGTCTGTAGTTTGTAAACTGGTTGTGACAGTCTCTCGGTTTCGTGTGGGTTCCATGGACCACTTTTTTTAATTTTTAAAAAGAAACCCTCAGTGCAGGTCACTTTTCAGCTCCTTTTCTCCGCTCGCTCGTCGGCTCGCTTTCCAGTTTGCCGCGTCGTCGTCTGCCTCTGGCTCTCTTCCTCTCTAGCTCAGCGTCAGCTTCCCTCTGGCTCTCCACGTCTCCCCCTGACGTTCATGGCTGTCGCCTTTTTATACAGTGCGAGAGGATTAATCAATTGCCCCCAGGTGCACGATCCATGCATCTGATCTTGATTACGGCATCGCTCCCGGCGCTCCCCGCCTCGCCGCTCGCTCTCCGTCCACGCCTCCTCGCCGCCATCTTGGGCCGGGCTCCGGCGTGCCCTGCCTCGCTGTCGGACTGCCGGCTCCGCCTCTCCACACTGGTGTATGTGTCCAGTCTTAAAAATCATATTGTCTGGGAATATACCTGCTTGAAATGATAGGTTGCTGATATATGTTAAATGTTCTGAAATCTCTTCAATAACATTTTTTATCGTTTTCATATAAATTTTGTTGCAATCAATTAAGGTCTTGGATGTACCTTTTTTCACAATATTGATTATTTCCTCTTTTGTCACTCCTTCCAGGAAAATAGAGTTGGGGTTTCTATCTAGAGTGTCATTGAAGTCCTCAACTGACTCAAGATCTGGAATCTTTTCCTCCAGATTTGGTCCAACGTTCACAAAGTACTTACTGAAGCTTTCAACTACTTTGCTCATATTGTCATTTTTTACATTTCCATCTAAGAAGTATTTAGAATAGTCCCTTTTAGCACCATTTGAACTTTGTAATAATGTTATTTAGGATGCCCCTTGTTGCTCTCAAATTTTTTTTGTTCTGGTCCAATAATTGACTAATATTATTTTCAAATTGTTCGTAGTATGCTGGTAAGCTTGTTCTTATACGTCCTATACGTTTTCTGCTTCTGAAGATCTTTGTGTTATAAATCTTTGAAATTGGTTTTACAATTTGGTATAAACAGTATTAATACAAACCCCGTTTCCATATGAGTTGGGGAAATTGTTTTAGAAGTAAAAATAAAACGGAATACAATGATTTGCAAAACATTTTCAACCCATATTCAGTTGAATATGCTACAAAGACAACATATTAGATGTAAAAACTGATAAACATTTTTTTTTTTGCAAATAATCATTAACTTTATATTTTGATGCCAGCAGCACGTGACAAAGAAGTTGAGAAAGGTGGCAATAAATACTAATTAAGTTGAGGAATGCTCATCAAACACTTATTTGGAACATCCCACAGGTGTGCAGGCTAATTGGGAACAGGTGGGTGCCATGATTGGGTATAAAAGCAGCTTCCATGAGATGCTAAGTAATTCACAAACAAGGATGGGGCGGGGGTCACCAATTTGTAAGCAAATTGTTGAACAGTTTTTGAACAACATTTCTCAATAAGCTCATGCAAGGAATTTAGGGATTTTACCATCTATGGTCCGTAAAATCATCAAAGGTTCAGAGAATCTGGAGAAATCACTGCAGGTAAGCGATGATATTACGGACCTTTGATCCCTCAGGCGGTACTGCATCAAACACCGACATCAGTGTGTAAAGGATATCACCACATGGGCTCAGGAACATTTCATAAAACCACTGTCAGTAACTACAGTTGGTCGCTACATCTGTAAGTGCAAGTTAAAACTCTACTATGCAAAGCCAAAGCCATTAATCAACAACTCCCAGGAACGACACTGGACTGATGCAAAGTGGAATAGTGTTCTGTGGTCTGACGAGTCCACATTTCAAATTACATTTGGAAACAGAGGACATGGTGTCCTCCAGAACAAAGAGGAAAATAACCATCCGGATTGTCAAAGGCGCAAAGTTGAAAAGCCAGCATCTGTGATGGTATGGGGGTGTTTTAGTGCCCAAGGCATGGGTAACTTACACATCTGTGAAGGCACCATTAATGCTTAGGGTTGGGTATCGTTTGAATTTGAACGATTACGATTCTTTGTTTCAATTCCGATTCTGATTCTTTTTGTACCATGCCGGGATCAATGTGTTTGCCAGGTAGTCCCTGGAAGGTGGTATGTATTTTGGGTTGAGAGTTTTCACCATATCCCTGCAAACATAAACAAACATGTACGGCGTGGCGCAGTGGGATAGTGGCCGTGCGCAACCCGAGGGTCCCTGGTTAAAATCCCACCTAGTACCAACCTCGTCACGTCCGTTGTGTCCTGAGCAAGACACTTCACCCTTGCTCCTGATGGTTGCTGGTTGGCGCCTTGCATGGCAGCTCCCTCCATCAGTGTGTGAATGTGTGTGTGAATGGGTAAATGTGGAAGTAGTGTCAAAGCGCGTTGAGTACCTTGAAGGTAGAAAAGCGCTATACAAGTACAACCCATTTATTTATCATTTAATGTTGTTGTTACTGTTTAGCCCAGTATCAATTAGCTTAGCTCTAATGTTATTGCTTAACTAACCTAAATGTTGGAGATTCCACCTCTGAAAAGGGATGCAGTCTTTTGACTATGTGTGCAGTGACCTTTCTGTGGCACTCTTCCATCTGTGACACCGACATCTTCCCCATTGCCGCTACAATGAACGGAGTACGCTGAGCACATCGCGGAGCTGGACTAGCAAGTTGTAAATTGTCTATGAAAAAATATGCGGGCTAATTTGTTAGCTGCCTCAACGTTGGCGCAAAACACATTAGTTATTGCATATATATTGTTTTACTTACCGGATTCGGACTGCAGTGCGGTCACCGAGGTGCCAGGCTGGGCGTCGGAGCCAGAGGGAGAGGCAGAGGAGGACGGTCGGCGCAGCGCGTCGCAGACGGGACACGCATTTATTTGCACTCCATGAACTTGGAGGTGCTTCATCATGTTCGACGTGCACCCTCCTAAGCAAGAAACAGTCCTGTTGCACGTGTTACGTTTCACCGATTTTTAATTTTTTTTAGTAGAATAAAGCCACACTTTCGACCGCTGACGCCCGCTATCCATGATTAACTGACTCGCTCGGCTACATAGGCTCGTCTATGCTAACACTTCCGGCGGTAGGCGCTTCTTCGTTGGTGTTCAGCGCCTTCTTCTTCAGGTCGGCGGGCTTTTTGTTTTTTTCTGGTCGGCGGACTAGGTATCGAAACCAGGAATCGAAATTTAAACTTTTGAACGATTCTGGGAGAATTGGAAAGTTAGTCCCGGTTCCAATCGATACTCGATACTCGATACCCAACCCTATTAATGCTAAATGGTCCATACAGGTTTTGGAGCAACATATGTTGTCATCCAAGCAATGTTATCATGGACGCCCCTGCTTATTTCAGTAAAATAATGCCAAGCCAGGTGTTACAACAGCGTGGCTTCGTAGTAAAAGTGTGCGGGTACTTCTCTGGCCCGCCTGCAGTCCAGACATGTCTCCCATCGAAAATGTGTGGCGCATTACGAAGCGTAAAATACGACAGCGGAGACCCTGGACTGTTGAATAACTTAAGCTGTACATCATGCATAAATGGTAAAGAATTCCACTTTCAAAGCTTCAACATCAGTTCCCAAACGTTTATTGAGTGTTTTTAAAAGAAAAGTTGATGTAACACAGTGGTGAACATGCCCTTTCCCAACAACTTTGGCACGTGTTGCAGCCATGAAATTGTAAGTTAATTATTATTTGCAAAAATAAATAAAGTTTATGAGTTTGAACATCAAATATCTTGTATTTGTAGTGCATTTAATTGAATATGGGTTGAAAAGGAATTGCAAATCATCGTATTCCATTTATATTTACATCTAACACAATTTCCCAACTCATATGGAAACGGGGTTTGTACTTAAGAGTGTAGAAAAAAGACGGATGGACAATAAAGTTATTATAACCCCTTTATTTTCACTGGATTACATAAACGTCACATCTTTTTTTCTCCCATCCAAAAAGAGTCTCTATCAGTAAAAAACAAATGAACAAACATCCACAAAGAACATCACTGCTAGCTTCTTCATTTTCTTTATAGACACATTTCACAGAACTGCAGTCATTTTTTGTACGTTTTAAGTAATGAAATGTCAAACACATAGCTCAGTCCAGCTATCAAGGAAAGACATGCTTTTTTTTAATAAATAAAAAAAAAACTTTCTTGTCATACAAATTGAACCAGCATGCCATGAACAGTTTCCTAAATCTTAAATACTTTTATTCTTCAGACGTGTATTCATTATAACACTTAAAAACAACTCAATTACCTTCATGTATCTTTTGGTGAAGTGAAGTGGTGGAAAAGAAAAAGTGAAAGTTAGTTATTTATGGAACTAGACGACCTTATCGATTCATTCTCCCAAAAAATATTTCCCATAGATTTTGCTCCTGCATGCATCGTTTTTCAAAATCATTATTGAAATATAACTGCTATAAACTTCATTCATCGTTCCTTCTTAGTGAGTAGAGTGACAGTTTTGTATGTCATCCAATAGATGAGAATTGTAGGTGAAAGTCATAAAAGAAAAAACTAACAGCCATGGGTCCTTATACCCTATTCTATTCTATTTCTAAATCTGAAATGCAAATTAAAAACAAAATTAGGGTTGTTCTAAGATTTTTATTATACATGTCAGATTTAAAAAACAAACAAAAAAAGGGTTAAATTACCTTAAAATATTTCCATCAAATTGGATTTTTTGCTGTTTTCCTTTAATGTATTTTTAATTTTCCAGACAAACACAAAAATCGAATATATGTTCATCTAAAATGCAAAAATGCGTGTTTATCGGTGTGATGATAAAATTGAACCGGAAGCAGTATTTTAGGTCCGTGCAAGTCCAAATACAAATTTCGGTCCATGTTTTGTATTTTCATTTCTGTAACTAAAGTTGGACAACTATTTAATGACAATTTTTTTTAAACGACAATAGGACGCCTGCTGAACCCAGATGTTATTGTTATGCTAAAAACATGCTAAACACAAAGGAAAAGATAAAATATTCCGGTTCAGTTTGTCATCACACAGATAAACACGCAGTTTTGCATTTTGGATAAACATGAATTGGATTTTTGTGTTTATCTGGAAAAATAAAAATCCACAAAAGGAAAACAACACAAAATCAAATTTTATGGCATTTTTTTTAAATGAAGATCAACTCTTCTTTGTTTGTTTTAAAATCTGACATGTATAATACAAATCGAAAAATGGCCCTAATTTAATTTGTTGATTTGTGTTTCAGAATTGGAAGTAGAACGAACGGAACGTACACTGACCAACATCCTCGTTCAGCAGGAGTCCTTTTGTCGTTTTAAAACAAGTCTTAGTAGATAGTTGTCCAACTTTTGTTTGAGAAATAAAAATTGCAAAAATGTCCCAAAATTTGTTTTTTGATTCGCATTTAATAATTCAAAATAGAATGAACGGAAAGTGCACCGACCGCTGTGTTTGAACTTGAGCAGTGAAGAAAAACTGAAAGATTGCACCGACAAAACGTTTAAATCAAAAGTGTGGACTCGCTTTGGCTATTGTGGTTAGGCTGGGACAAAGCTAAGTCAGGACTTTGCAGAACATAATGTAGAAAGTGTCTCGTGGAATGATTGGCGCCTGACTTGACAAACATGCACTTGTTCGCCAGTGATCTGTCATGACCTGTAACACAGGTCATTCCTTCTCATGCTTTTTGTTGTTATTCTTCTGGGTTTTGAGTCAATTTCCGTTTCAGCGCTCCTTCTTTTGTCTGTGTTCTGCTAGCTAGGTGCGCTGATTACACACACCAGTTTCTGTTTATTGATTGGTGTGCCTACCTGCTGCTGCCTCGAATCCCGCCCCGTATTATACCCTTCTCACCGTTCAGTTTGTTTATTCGCCACCGGTGACAGTAACGTTAGCACCAGCTCGTTGCTTCCATGAGTAATCATGTTTTCTGATGTTACTGCCGTTTTGATACTCGTGCTAAGCTAAATGTGCCTTGTGCTTTCCATGCGCCTCATTGTTTTGTATATGGAATTAAAAAGCTCTTACCTACACGCTGCTTCTACATCATCACGTTTTTTGCATCCTAGGAACACAAACTGTGCAACAATGCAACCAGAATGTAACATGATCATGGGTTATTCAGAGCAATATATCAATTATTGCTATATCGTGATGCTCTCGGGGCTTGTGAACCACATATGGTATTTTGTATCAACCTGAGATTCCCAGTCCTTTCATCATTCCAAACAAATATCCCAATCTAATTTCAAAGCTAACAATTTAAAATGTCTTGGTCTGCTAACTTTGACTTTATATTCACCCTTGTAAGGAGAAAACTATTCTTCAGGTCTATTTTTTTGGCACTTGTTTGAAATTCAATGCCTTCACAAACGTTCAATGGAGTTTTGAACTAAAGCAATGGAGTTTCAAGGTAATCTTTATGCCCAAGGTGCTCTCTTCTATCGTGCCAGAGGCAAAATCACTTCTAAAATGTGATAGGTTTTGTCAGTGAAGGCTTACAAATTTAACCAATTGCAGGCTTCAACGCACAGAGAAGACAAATGCATTACAAAAAGTAACTTTTAGCAAACGTCTTGTTCTGCTTTGTGTTTTCCTGAATCTTCCTTTATGGTGCAAATAGACACGCTTTGCTTTTCCTTCCAGTAACGAGGCTTGATGAAACGCTTCAAATGTGCCTTTTTGTTTTCAAGTTTTGTCACATATTTGGTGTCACTTTTCAACACAATGTCTCCAAAATTAAGACTTAATGCTCATGAATAATTAAGTATTAGGTTGTTGTATGAAAATATAAAATAGATCACTGCTATTTTAAAGTTATGTTCTAAGACCCCCAGCAAATAGCAAGAAATGAATACGATTTGAGAGTTGTCCGCATGCATGCTGTACTGCACACACTTCTTACCATCTTTATACATCATTACACCCTCAGGGTGAATGAAAATTGTTATATTTTCTTCAAAAGAAGAACACATATATATATATATATATATATATATATATATATATATATATATATATATATATATATATATATATATATATATATATATACGTTTTTGACAAAAACCTGGTGAATCATCAAATGCTGAATCTCAAATTTGCAGGACTACACTACAGGGTACAGTGAAACCAGCAAAACCAAACAGAATCCATTCCATGATTTGAGTTGACTAACATGTTCTATTTTCAACAAAGCAATAAAACCTTGATTTATTTGTGTCAGAATGTCGACAGGCAGCACACGGTAAGATCACATATTGAATATGCAAAATATGAAATGGAAAAATACATTTTTTTGGCAAGAGTTTCTGGTCATTTCGAAACGATTATGTTTCCAATATGCTGTTCATATTAGCATCTGCTTGGTGTATATATATATATATATATAATATATATATATATATATATATATATATATATATATACATATATATTTATATATATTGCTATTGTATCCTATTGTTTTATTGTAATCTGAATTTTCACACTTTAGTATGGAGAACATATTCTAAGTAACAAAGACCTAATTTAGAGATATTAAGTTAGGGTTAGGGTTAGAGGTTAAATGTTAGGGATAGGGTTACGCCATGCAGAATAAGGCATTAATAAGTACTTGATAATGACTGATTAAGAGCCAATATGTTACTAATTTGCATGTTAATAAGCAACTAATTAATGGTGAATATGTTCCCCATACTAAAGTGTTACCCAATTTTCTTCACTGCCACTATGTTGTGGTTTCACCACAAACAAACAAACAAGCAAATGCAAAACAAACTTGGAGAATTGATCCTTTAAATGCTCTTGCTGATGCCACCACACAGACGCTTATAAGAATTGTATGCATTATTTAAGGTATATTATATCACAAATATTGGTTACACTTCAAATTATCATGATCTGCGTAGAAATGTTTGGGTTGTTTTCCTGTATTTGGTGTTTCTTCTTGTCTCGCGCTCATCATTTTGTTTTACTTCCTGTTTTGGTTTTGTATGGCAGTGACTTCGCCACTGTTTCTGAGCGCTGTTCTTCACACCTGCTCTTAATTAGTGATCCGGGGACTCACGTGCCTCCAATCACGAATTGGAATGGGAATTGAAAACAGGCTCTTGTTCAGAACCGCTTCCCAATATATCAGTTCTCAGAATCACTTGCCATTCTTTCAAACAATTATCTTTAAGGTACCATTACACAACATGTGTAGTGACGTCAAACAGCATCATGGTACCCACTGCGGCAGAAATGCTTCAAAGTCTTTTACAAGTGATTGCAACAGCGCTACTTGTAATAATTGCAAGTCTGCTATTTCATCAAGAGGAGGACATACGAATGATATGCTGAAACATTTAAACACAGCAGGCAATAACAATAAATGAATCCGATCTCATCTCAGCAGCAGTCACCAGTAAATACAACAGGTACTAACCAACACCGCCTAATCGAAATTAATGACTTTTCCTTTAGATAAAAATGACGCAAAACATATTCTGACTGGCTCTGAGGTGGGCAGTAGCAGCTCCAGCTCAGGCCTGCTGCTCGATAAATGTCACCGAGCAGCGACTAGGTTTGTGGTCAAAAGATTGCACCAATTTGCCGATGTAAACACTCCTTTTTTTCGGTCGGTGAATGTTTAATTCTCGTCAGAAAAGTTGTATGTTTTTTTCCAATCACACTTTTACTCAGTCATTTTCATTAAACAAGTGAAACTCAGAAAAATGTAATTCTGTGTAAAAGTTCATTCATGTCAGCAATTAACTTCGAGTGTGAAACTAATATTTGATATCAACTCATTACATGCAAAGTAAGACAAGTCAAGCATTTATGCGTTATAATTTTGACGATCACAGCTTACAGTTTGAAAACAAGACACATTTTTGGAGATTTTCAGCTTAAGGTTTTTCTCTGTTGCAAGCCATAATAATCACAATTATAATAAATAATGGCTTGATATATCTCACTTTGCATGGAATGGGTTAATTATTTTTTACAAAATTTTACATTCCTGTGTAATTTCCACATAATTTATTTTGTTAAATTCTACAGAAGAATATTTATTCCTTATTTTTTCAAAAAGTTGTGTTTTTTCTATGCTACCTATGTGCCTCCTAAGACTTGACTGAAGGCGTTGTAAAGCCATGTTACCTTCAAACTAAACAAAAACGATGCAAATCCACCTTTTTGTTCTCTTTTTTTTTTCAAATAAGAATCGATAAGTGAACCAATTAAGAAACATTGTTAAGCACAATCGAAAGTAAAATCGGGACCAGAAAAATCTTATCAATTCCCATCCCTAATCACAAATCAGGAGGGTTTATTTGTCAGTGTTGTCTTTCTTGTGACAATGGTTCAGAGTGTCTTGATTATTGCCTGCATAATTAAAAAGACCTTATCTGCACTTTGCCTACCGTCTCTGCATCCCACCCCAATAACCGACATGTGAGTCTGTGACACAATTGAACCACAATTAGTTATATTTTTTAGGTTTCACTGTAGGTGTTATTGGAGTCAGGTACTGTACGTCATCTAATGAGTGCCTGACTGTGTATTTATTCTTGAATATATGGTGATTTATAGGGCTCGGCCAGTCCTCCAGGTCCTCATAGACTGTGGTCTTGAGTCCCCCATTAAGCAGTGGCAGTGACCTCCACCTAATGAGGATTAATGCTGGAGGTTTTGTTCAGACAAACTTCCATTCTTCCATTCCCACCTGCCTCTAATTAATTCTGATTACTCTGCTAACATGTCGATAGAGAACGCTATAGATATAAAGATGGATTTAGGGACTGCAGTTCGAAAAAGCTCGGACAATGACATTAGCAATGAGATTGCAATTTAAAATTAGAAACACATGAGCGAGAAATGGAGAAGGAAATGTAACACTTACAGTGTTAAATACTGTAATATTTTCATCCTTGACATGGACCGCTGCTTCTTAGAGTTTATTGGTTTCCATTCATCACTGCGTTGCTATGGTGACACATAAATGTAAAATATTAGAAGTCACCTTAATAAAGACTGGCTATTTTTAATTTCACACATGCCTGTTTCCCAAAGTAGCTACAAGAATACAGTAAATCTGTAAGTCTTGACTGCGAAAAAAAAATGGTAATTGATCCATCTCTGACCAAAAAAAACTATTAAGTGTGGGTTCTGTTGTCAAAGAGCTAAGAGTTGGTAGAAATGTCCACCACGTGATGATGCTCATTGCTTGAGGAATCATTCTGTACATTTAGCACCGTGAGCCACCCCCCCCCCCCAAAAAAAAACATGATTTCACACTACCACCTCTCAATAAGGCAAAACACGCTCCAGTGTTGACATTACAGCTAATACCAGCTGCTCCAAAGTATGTTTCTAGATATATAACTCTACCAACAACAAATCTGATCAGATTTTCAAAGCGCGTATGCTCCTTCCCCATATCATATCTACATATTGATGTTCACAGCTGCTAAGCAACAACAGTAGAAAACACACACAGAAGAAAGAAGCGAACAGCTAGACCAGGGGTGTCAAACGTATGGGACAGGTTTTATCAGGCCTGCGGGGTGAGTTTGCTAAGTATAAAAATGAGCTGAAATGTTTGAATGAAAGAAACAGCTGTTCTAAATGTGTCCACTAGATGCCGCCATTGCAATTGTATGTATCTTTGTAGATCAGTGGTCAGCAGCATTTACCACTCAAAGAGTCATTTTGACCCGTTTCACAAAATAAAGAAAACTATGGGAGCCACAAGACTCTTTTGAAATTTAAAATTAAATAACACAGCGTACAAAGTTTTTTGCTTTGTGCTATGTATTAACCAGGGGTCTCAGACACACGGCCCGCACCTTAATATGAAAATTTAACATTAGTGCGGCTCGTGAGTTTTATTTGAATGCCGCTTGACATCACATTTGCCAACCATCTCAATTTTTCCGGGAGACTACCGAGTTTCAGAGCAACCATTTTCTCGACTGTCTGCTGGTTTTCACCCAAACAACAATAAAAAGGGCGTGCTATGATGACAATGCTTTTAGCGCCCTCTACCACCGTAACAAACAGCTTACCTGCCCAATCTCGTGTTGTATGAGACTTCTGCAGATACACACAAGCGACTGCAAGGCATACTTGCTCAACAGCCATACAGGTTACACTGAGGGTTGTGATATAAACAACTTTAGCACTCTTATTAATATGTGCCACACTGTTAAACCACACCAAACAAGACAGACAAACACATTTTGGGAGAACATCCGCACTGTAACACAACATTAACACAACAGAACAAATACCCAGAATTCCATGTATCCCGAACTCTTCCGGGCTACATTATACACCCCCGCTACCACCAAACCCCGCCCCCTCCCCCCCAACCCTGCCCACCTCAACCAACGCACGGAGCGGGGGTGTATAATGTAGCCCGGAAGAGTTAGGGATGCATGGGCTTCTGGGTATTTGTTCTGTTGGGTTTATGTTGTGTTACAGTGCAGATGTTCTCCCTAAATGCATTTGTCATTCTTGTTTGGTGTGGGTTCACAGTGTGGCGCATATTAGTAAGAGTGTTAAAGTTGTTTATATCACAACCCTCAGTGTAACCTGTATGGCTGTTGAACAAGTATGCCTTGCAGTCGCTTGCACGTTGTGTCAACAGCCGCACACTAGTTGTGGCGGGCCAGCACTCAGATGGCGTACTATTAAAGCGGACGCGACGACATGGTCGAGAGGACGTTTAAGGCATTGCCATCACGGCAAGCCCTCAAAATCTGGGAACGTTATCCTGGGGAGATTTCTGGGAGAGGCACTGAAATCCGGATAACCTCCCGGAAATATGGGGGGACGGCATGTATGCAGCTGAGCCACATCAGAGGGATCCAAGAGCCGCATGCAGCTCCGGAGCCGCGGGTTGCCGACTCCTGTTGTAGATGATGCTACATATGTAAAAAAAAAAAAAAAAAAAAAAAACACGTTAGTGCACCAGTCTAGGAAAATGAGCAAACTAGGTATATACAATTCTGTAATTTGATTTTTATATTATATTTTCATCTTGATAGATTGAAAATGAATACCAATGAGTTGACTGATGAACATTATCACATAAGTTATTCAGAAAATAAAATAACGACAAATAAAGATAGAATATTATTAACCGCAACATGTAAGTGCAAAAAACCCCCAACAACATTATGATTTCTAAATTTTCAGATTGTGTTTGTTCTATTTTTAAACAAAGAAAACAATCTGAAGTTTTCTTTATTTTTAAGTTATCGTGCCGTGATTTTACCAGTCAGGCCCTCTTGGGAGTAGATGTTTCTTAATGTGGCCCCCGATCTAAAATGTGTTTGACACCCCTGACCTAGACAGTATAGAACAGGATGGAGGCGAAGTGTGGCTTAATTACTGTCCTCTGGAATGTACACAGGAGCCATGTAAGTTAGTCAGTGGGAATGAAGAGGGGGCTCTCTGGTTCGGCGAGGGTGGTCTCGGTGGTGGCCACTAGTCATAGCGGCGCTTCTGTCAAGCCCTCCAGAGGGAGGGTGGTGGCATTTTCAGTGGCCCGCTGATCCTCCTGGGGTTGAGGCGGGGTGATGTGAGCGGTCGCAGTCAGGCTGGCGTAGGCGAGGTGACAGTCCGTGTGCAGAAAGGGGGGATAGTGCTGGCGATAGCTGATGTATGCAAACAGCAGCCCAATCACGCCTCCAACAAAGGCATCTGCGTAGTCACAGAAGGGCAGATATTTTTAAAGTACGCCTCCATAGGTAATTGTAGCCTAACTTGGGGGAGCTAAATAACACCTGTGTCAAAAGGAACAAATAATTTAGCGCAGCAGAATGTGTTATACAGTGTGCACTTTCTTTATGGCTGACAGGTTGTACAGTTGATTCAAATAAACTGGAAGGCAAAGAAAACAAGAATGCGCTCGGCTTAACTGACTTTGAGTATAATATTCAATGTTTTTTTTTTTTTTTGCGATTACTGGTTGTAATATTAGCAGCTCAAAAATGAATGTTGTTTTTAAACCAAGCAATCTAGGCAGCCGTCATTCAGCAGCATCATAGGGGAACTGCCCTTTTTTGTGGAATTTTGCTTGCCGTTCACAAACATTACGTGAGACAAGAACACACATGCCTTTTTTTGAGGATTCCAAGTTTTAGGACTCTTTACTTTCTTTCTTTCTTTTCTTAGTTAATTTCAAACATGAATATTTACAACACAATACATCAGACAACACAATACTCTACAACCTTTTGCAAGATGCAACTAATATTGTAGCTAACGAGTCATCTATGTTGCCTTCAAAGCCTTCTAAAACAACTTCAAAACTCTATCAAGTATACAT